>NW_024349803.1:25559967-25623724 GCF_902729225.1 Pteropus medius | reverse complement strand
CTGGCGGTGTTTGCGGCTGCAGCGTTCACCCCAAGATAACTCAGGGACCGCAGTGCCACCCTCACCCCAAAGTCTGCCACGAAGCGTCTCGCCCGCATTGCTATTCCCACCTTGCTCTAGTGTATGGATAGTCTTTGGAGACAGATGACGTCATTCCCTGGAGAGCGTTCTGTTTTTAGTGGTGGCGTTTCTATTTATAAAACATAGTAATTCTCCATCACCGAAAATGCCAAGTCTTAGAAAACGTGGCGTTCCTACGCGTGACGTTACGTGAACACCGGCAGCGAGCTGAAATTCTTCCTTCTAAACGGGAGAAGGGTGACATTTTGCCCCTGGGACACGGAACCACCTCGCTGGCCTCAGTGCCGTGTGGGCAGCGGCCGGAGTCTGCCCTGGGGAATTTCAGCTCCCACAGCCTCTGGCCCCGAAGGGCGCGGTGACTCCAGCTGTGGCAGCAGGTGCTTGGGAGAAGGATAAATGCAGAAGAATGTGACTCGGGGCCGGTCAGGGCTGACACGGCCACGTCCCCAGCACGGGAGGATGTCCCGGCCCCTGGCATTCCGAGTGGCCCGTCCTCCCTGGACAGCAGGGGCCGGAGGTCCCGGCTCCCCACGGATGCCCGGATTGGTCCTCAGCAGAAGGTTCGCCATCGATAAGCCAGGTGTTTCTTAAAGCTCTGAGGACAGGTGCAGAAATGCACTGATGGCCGTGAGGAGCACAGCGGGCTCGGGCAGCTGGGGCGGGCGAGGCGGGCGAGGCACACGCCTGTGACCCGTCTGGGGAACTGCGGGCCCCTGGGCACTGTGCGAGGTCTCTAAGCTCCTGGAGGGGCGTAAGCCCGAGCGACAGCGGCCGTGTCCGACCCGCGCCCACACAGACCTCTGCTCCCCCCACAGGCAGAAGGCGGACGAGGCGCAGCCTCTGGAGGGCGGCCGGTACCGCACCCACAGAAACGGCACCCTGCAGATCCACGCCACCTCACAGGACGACGCCGGCGCCTACTCGTGCTGGGTAGAGAACGCCAAAGGGAAAACCGCGGTCACCGCCAGCCTGGACGTCCGAAGTAATTCGCCCGCGTTGCTGCTTCACGGGGCCCTCGTCCCGCTAGACGACGCGCGGGGGCCCCTCCTCCGCCCCCAGCGCGTCCCCTGTGGGTGCGGGGCTGTGTCCCCGAGTGGCCTGGCGCAGTTTCACGAGGACGCGGGGTGGTCTGGGGGGCCGGCGGGGTCTGAGAATGCCCGTCTGGATATTTCCATGACTGTACTTTATTACAATGACCAATGCAAGGGAACGTCACCAGTCATCACCCTTTGAGCTGAAAAATTCCCAAGGAATTTGCAGGCGCTAAGCTTGCCCGGGGCGTGACAGGGTGGCAGTTGGGGCCTCCGTCCTCAGAATCGGGCACGGCTTGGTGCCTTTTCCCTCTTCGGAACAGTCCCGGGAAGCCGCGAATCGTCTCCCGGGCTTCACTGAAGTCCCGGTTTTGACCTCGCTCAGAGTCCTCTGCAGGGAAGCAGCAGGGGGCCTGCGGCCTTGCGGGGGTCGGGTCCCCGTGTCACGGCTGCGGCTCACGTCCGCATCCGCTTGGGCCCCTCCTCCTCCCTCCCTCCCGTCCCGTGTTGTCCGTGGTGTCCGCTTTTTCCTGTACCCCACGCCATCCGGCACGCCGCCCCCGTGGCTGCACCTCTAAAGCACTGCGTGCTCCCCTCCGACGCCTGCTTCTCCCCCGCCCTTTCGAAGTCCGCGGGGGTGATTCTCTTACACTCCACAGGGCCAGCCTACCCCAGAGCGGAGCAGCTCAGCCCGGCTCAGAGCCCGCAAGGGTGGGGCCGGGAGCCCAGCGCGTCTCCCGGGAGCCAACGTCCCCTCCGGTGCCCACAGCGGCCCGGAAGCCGCTAGTCTCCAAGATGCTCGAGTTCACGAGCCTGGTCAAGTCCTGTCCGCTGTAACGTCCACTTTATGTGTAGGGACCACACAGGGGTCGTATCCGTGAGGAGCCGGGTTTCGCACATTCACGAGGCCCATCGAGCCGGAACTGAGTGGGCGGCAGTGATGGGGAGCGTGAGCTTCGGTCCCCGCCAGACGGGTTCAAATCCCGGCTCAGCTTCTTACCAGTTAGCGGACTTCGGTGTCATTCCTTAATTTCTTTTTAGCTTTAAATTACTTTGTCTGTCAGGTGGACATATTAACAGTCACAGAATTAACAGTCACAGAATTGTTATTGTCGTTGACTCTACGTCTTAGCAGAGTCCTGGTGACCACAGCAGGTGCCGTTACGTGGTGTTATTGCTAAGTGGATTTCTGGCTCTAAATTTAGAATTAGGAGTAGGATGCTTAGTAATTCACTAAATTAATTCAGCGTGATGATGACTCCTCCATTGTGTGCCTGGGCTACCAGCCGGTCAATTTTATCGGCGCTCTGTTTTCGATCGGATCCCTCAGTAACAGGTAGATGGTGCCCACTAGTGCATAACCGTGGCACCGGAGGTCAGCCTGTGGGAGGTGGCCTCTGAGAGGGTCACAGAGCCACCAGCTGCGTCCCCAGGGTGAAGTGTGTGTCCCTCCCCCGAGGCCTTTCAGAGTGAGTGCTTCGCATTCGTAACAGCCGTGGGGACGCACTCACTCATCACACAGCCGTGGTGCCCGGTCCAGCTTGGCGTGTGGCTGTCCCTCTGCTCCGGACATCGCTCACCGCCCCTCGCTCAACGGGAAAGTCGGCAGATATGTCCTGAGCACCCGCTGTGTGTAGCTGCCCTGCAGGCGCTGGGCTCGGCCACAGAGCGTGACGGGCCAGCCCCTCCGTCCACGGCTCACCGCCATCCCTCCCCCCAGGGGCAAGGCGTCTGCACCGGGGCTCCCCTTCGCCACGGGGTTCTCAGTTAGACAGACGTGCTCACAGGAAGTCAGCCGCCTTCCCTTTTTTTGTTGACGGTGCCGTGATCACACGTCCCAAAGCAGGACCAGGAGAAACCGCGCTGTTTGCAACACCTTGAGGCATTCGCTCCCTCCCATGGTCCTGACTCCCTGAGCCCAGAACATAGTGAGGGGAGTTGCTGGGCTGTTAATTACTGCTGCCCCTCACGCCTTAGCTGTCCAGGCCGGAATGGAAAGGAGCTAGTAATGGTAGGTGACGTCGGGGTCCCAGGGTGACCAGCACGGCGTGAGATTTGACTGTTAAGTTGACGGCTGTGGCTGGTTAAACTGCAGACATTCGATAGCAAGATGGGCTGTGCCCTGTGTCCTAACCAGTGTCTTTGTTTGGTAAAAACAGATGCCACGAAACTTCGAATTTCTCCTACGAGCCCGCGCGTCCCCAAGTCACACACGCTCGAGTTGTACTGTGAGAGCCAGTGCGACTCACATTTGAAGCACAGTCTGAAGCTGACCTGGAGTAAAGGCGGTGAGGCCTTTGAAACCAACGGCACGGACGACGGCAGGTGGGTCGGTGCCTGCGACGAAAAGCAGGTATAAGAGCCCCGACACGGAGTGAAGAAATCGGTCGATCGCTTTCGGTCTCGAAGGCAACACCGAAAAGGCCCCAGGCCTGCGCGTCGCGCCTCTCTCTCCCGTGTGCCTCTCCTTGTTTCGTGACTGGTTTGCCACGTTACACGTACCCTCCCGTCGGGGTGTGACACAGACGTCACCCCAGGAGTCTGAGGCGTGCGTATCGCAGGGGGCTCACAGACTCATTGGACGGGCTGGGGGGAGGGGCCGAGAGGGGCCGCTCGTGGACCGCCGGGTTCTCAGTCACAGGGCACTCAGGTGTGACGCGGGCGTCCGGAAACCGCGGCCGCCCCTGCCAGCCACACCCGGCCCTGCATCTGCGTCCCGGGCAGGGTCTGGACCACGCTGGAGCCCCCACGGGAGAGCCGCGGCGGTGCGTGTCCACTGGTTGCGTGTCACGGGCTGCGTGTCGCAGGCTGCGTGTCGCTGGCTGCGTGTCGCTGGCTGCAAGGCGGTCCGAGGCCGCGGTCCGCGGGTTGTGTGTCATTGCGTGTCACGGGCTGGGCGGTCCCAGGGCTGGCGGCTGCGAGTCCGCCCAGCCCATCCTCTGCAGAAGGACGCAGGACACGCGGAAGGAGCGCAAGTGACCGGCGCGAGGCGTTAAGCGCGGGCAGGACCGAGGGCCGTTGCATGCCGCTGGCCAGCGTGACCTCTGGCCGCACGCGGGGCGGGGTCAGCGCGTCTCCCCCAGCAGCACCCAGCGGGGTTACAGACACAGCTGTGCTTTGTGTCTCGTCAGGCGGGAGGAGCGAACCCCAGGCCTCAGCCGGGGCGGCGGCAGCGTGGAGCAGGGGGCCGGGCGCTGGGCCCGGGCTCTGGTCCCACTGCTGTCCCCGTGGCCTTGGGCAAGTGGCTTAAGTTACATTTTATAACGTAGTTTGGTTAGAAAACGTACGTGCTTTTCCGTCACGAGGTCTCACGCGTGGACACGTCAGGCTCGTGGACAGTGCTTGGACCGGCCCAGCCTCCGACGCGCGTTCCTCAGCCCTGCGTGTGGCTCGTGTCCCCGTCTCGTTTCTGTTCCCTGCTTGGCCTCTGTTCGCACACGCGTGTGTGCGTGCGCGCGTGTGCACTGCCACCACGCAGAGCGCCGGCCCTGCCGTGGCTCGTCCTCGTTCCCGCCCGTCCTCCCCCGCACGTGTAGCCGGCAGACAGGCCGCGCCCACGCCGCCACCAGCCCCCGAGCGAGGACAGTCCCTGTCGCCCCCTCGAAGGCCACACGTCACAGCAGACGTCGTCGGCCCCGGGTGAGACCTCCGTGCCTCTGCTCACTGCTCACTCGCCCTCTTTGTCACTGCTGTCCTGGGGACTTCTGTGTGACTTCGGGGCTCCAGCCATGAAGAGACTCGCAGACCTCCGCCTTGTGGGGGATGCACCCTGTGCGGCCCAGCTTCGTAGTTCCCGTAGGAGTCTTGGGTGACACTCGGATGTGCCTCTGGCTGCCTTCGTGACCCCGCAAGTGACACGGATGTTTTTCCAGTTCTCGGTCCACAAGGAATGGGGGGAGGGGCAGCCGAGGTCTTGGGGTGGGGGAGGCGGGAGCGACGGGCAGGGGCAGGGAGGGCGTCACCAAGTCCTGCTGACGCTCCCGGTCCCCGTGTCCACATCCCCCGCTGACGACCAGCAGCTTTTACCCAGCAGACGGCAGATTTCTGATCGAGGGGCATACGGAGGGTAACGTGACGGTTCCTCCTGCGCTCCCCCCGTTCCCTGTCGTGTGGAGGGGGGTCCCCCTGACCGTTGCACCCCTGCCCCTGGATGCCGTCCGCCCGTCATGGCTCCTGCACACCTCCCCGTCAACCTCACGGAAACCGAGGGCCGGGACACCCCAGGGGGCTCCTGCAGGTGTTTGACCCACCTGCGGCTGTGAATCAGACCCGACTGTCGGGAAGAACGCAGTGGAGGACGGACGTGATGGGAAACCGTTTGCCACATGTGCACAAGTGTGACGGGGACCGTTGGTGACCACGGGCAGAGCAAGGACGCAGTCCCGTGGGAGAGACTGTGGGGCCAGAACGAGGGGTTTCGTGGTTTGGAAGGAGGAGGGTGTGATGGGGGGCGGGGGAGCCCAGGGAGAGCTCCATCCTCGTCACCAAGGAAGGCCAGAAGGGGGAGCAGGGGACGCGAAGGTGACAAAGCGTTCCATTCGGCAGGGGCCACGAGGATGGGGGGGTTGGCGTTGGGGGCATCATGCTATGCCGTGACAGACGGCTCCGTGTGACCCAGCACGGACGCCAGGGCCATCGACGTCACGTGGGCTGTCCCTGAGCGCAGGCCCGCCGGGCTCCGCATGCAAAACTCGTCACCTGCTTCACGTGTCTGCTGCTCCCGAGGACAAAGGACACGCCGCCACCCCGTTTTCAGATGAGGTGACTTAGACTCCGCACGTCCCACTGGGGGAGGGAGCCTGAAGCTCAGGCCTCTGAGGACAAGTGGCCCGTCACCGAGCCTCCGGCGAGATGCGGCCACGGCGCAGACGCTCGGGGAGACGTGGGGAGAGGCCTCCGGACCCGGGTGGACGTGGCGGCAAAGGCCGTGAGGCACGTGCGGTGACGGCGGGCGTCTTGGGGTCACCAGCCGGTGAGCACAGAGAGGGGAAGGGTGGGGGGCTGGGGACAGAGCCAGAGAACAGGTGGCAGGTGGCTCGTGAGGAGGACCCACTGACGCACCGCCGAACGGGCGCGTGACGGCGCCCCGGGCAGAGACCGGTCACGAGCCGCGAGCCCGGCGTCAGGGACGAGTGCTGGGCTGTCTCGGGCGCTGAGGACGCGTCCCAGTGCGTCCTCGTCCCCCACACGCGTCGGGGTCGACGTGCGCCAGACGCCCTCGGCTCGCGTTCGACGCAGCGGCTCCGTCCCACGTCCACAGCGCTGGTTTGGGGCCTGGACGGGGCCGGGACGTGACATCTCGGTACGTTCCCGCGGTGGCCGACGTCAGCCCCACACCGAGGACCCGCCCTGTGTGAGGAGCCGGCCGACCCTGCGGAGATGGTCGGCGTGCGCCCCGATGCGGGGCCCCGGGGTCGCCGGTCACGTGAACGGGCACGCGGCTCGGGCCTGCGCCTCGGGCTGTGCAGCCGGCCGCTGTGGCCGTGAACGAGGAAGCCGTGTCACCGCAGCCCGCAGCGCCTCCCACAGTCCGGCTCCTCGGCGTCACGTTCAGACGCCACTTACGGAGGGTCCCTCTGCCTCCGCACAGGACGCTGTTTCTCTCAGCTAAACAGCCACCTGCCGGGAACGTGTCTGGAATCCGGTGGCACCGCACTAACACGGCCGCGCGCGCAGTTAGGTTAACGTCACACGGGCCCCGCAGAAGCGGTCGTTCGCAGAAAATGTTTTCGTGTAGTGAGCTAGGCTGAAAATCAGCAAAAATGGAGCAAATGATAAAAGCTACTTCCAAGTGATTGGCAAAAAAAGAAAAGAGTGCTAGTCTCTGCCACCTAGTGTCACGGACGCCCGCGTCCCCGTGAGCAGACCCCGCCCTGTGCGGCCGGTGCGGAGGGACACGGGGAGGAAGCAGGTCCTCGGCTGCACCCCAGGCACGCGCTCGGGGACGCTGGCGGGCCACCCGGGACGCTGCCTGCGACCCCGGTGATGGCTCCCGAGACGTCTGGACGAGGGCCATCCGGGTGTGGCCCAGACGCTGCTGGTTCCGTGCACTCTCCAGACACCCGGTGACACGGGCCGTCGTCACTAACCCAGGCGTCGCCGGAAACAACCAGACGCGGACGCGGACGCGGTGGGCGGTGCTTTGGCCTCAGCGTCCAGCTGGGGCGTCCTCGGAGGGAACGCACATCACGCGAAGTGCTCGTCGTCGTCATCGTCACCATCGTCACCATTACTATTATTATTATCATTATCATTATTATTGTCGTTCCCTGATGGCGCTGGATGGGGACACGCGTTTCTGGCAGGAGTTTGTTTCGCGTGGCTGTGTCTGTCCTCGTCACGGCCGGCTTCTCCCCTGCAGGGTAACCGTGGACGGAGCTAACCTGACCGTGTCCAACGTCACTGTGGAGGACGAGGGCGTCTACGCCTGTTCAGCACAGACCGCCCTGGACAGCGTCACGGAGGAGACCCGGGTGACCGTCCTCGGTGAGTCGCGGGCGGCCCCCTCCCACTGCACATGGGTCCCCTGGTCACTTCTGCCAGCGCCGGTGTTTGAGCCCCTGCACAAGCACTGCTGGCTCGACTCGTCCGCTTAGACAGTGACCCGCTTTCAAACACTGACCCTCCTCTGCCTGCGAAGAAGGCGGCGAATGCTCGACTTCCCTTCCCTCGGGGGCGGCTCCCTTCACGGCCGAGGGAGGCAGGACGCTGCCCCCGGGACAGCTGAAGCCCGCTTGAGTTCTGGGAGCAAACGTGGAGCCGCGCCCCCCAGAGTGCGGGGGTCAGAGCGGGGGTGCTGGCGTGGGGGTCAGGACGGGTCCCGGGGGTCAGGGGTCAGGACGGGTCCCCTGGCGTTTGCACTGTGGTTGCACCCCAGAGCAAGACAGACGCTGAGGTCCGGGGCACCGGGAAGGGTGGCAGGGGCTTCGAGGGCGGATGCCAGTCCTGGGGAAAGCAGTGTGCGCCCCCCGCTGAAGCAGCCCCCCGCTATCTCTGAAGTCACCACCTGCTGGGTGTCCCTCCGTTGCCTTCCACTGTCCCCCAGCTCTCCGCCTGGTCCACCCACCCTCAGGCTTTGTTAAGCTGGTGGCTGCAGAGGGGCGGGCGTCTGTGCCCCACACCCCGTCCTGCCGGCTGGCCGTGTCTCCCCGGGGCTCGCCACACAGTGCTCTCTTGGTGACGCTAAGTTTCCTCATAAAATGTCACATTTCGGTCTTGTCATCAGGCTGTCCTCTAGAACCCTGAGTCTTTGGCAATTTTAAATAAATAGTGGCCACGATTAGATGTGCTGTTCGTATGTAGGGTCCTTACAGTTATTTGTAGGATAAAAACAGAGTTAGAGAATGCCCTCTGGGGTGGGCTGCATTTTCTCGACGGCTCCTCGGAGGTCACGTTCAGATGTTTCAGGCCAGTGTCTGGCTTTTAGATTCTCGCCCCACAGCTGACGGTGACAAACGACAGACCCGTGCACGGCTTCTGAAACGCTCCTTGACCTGGCGAATAGGTTTTAGAGCACGCACTTGACCCATTTTGATCACGTTTCTTCCTGAAGCCTGGATGTTACGCGTCCTTTAAGGCGGGGACAGTGGCCCTCGGAGCGGAGGTCGTGTTCAGGGCCGTGACGTTTGGTTGGACACCGGCCACGTTTAAAGCGGGAACATGTCCTCCAGATTGAAAACGTTTTTTGGTCACTACAAACATCTGGCAGTGGACACTCAGCGGGAGCAGGGCCGAGCCCGGGGTGGGGGGTGAGGGGACAGTGGCTGTGACACTCGTGGTCTCCTCCGGGACCTGATGGCGTCTCGGGGTGTGAGAGAGAATCGCCACCAGCCGCGGGAGGGGGGTCGTTAGGGACGAGACTTCTATTATTGTCGCTTTGCTGTAAAAGCACCACAGACACCCACGTGTGTCAGCTCTCCCTCTGGCCTCACGGCTCCGCCTTCGGGTTTCTGTCCTGACGTGTCCGTGCCACGCCCGCCCCTTCCCACACCGCATCCTGCCGCCTTTGCCAGAGCTCCGGGCCCTGCTGAGAGCAGAACCGTAATCAGCCAGAGGCCATGAGACCCGTGGGACGGGACAGGCGTGGCGGTGCCCTGAGGTGTGCGCAGCCCGGCCAGCGGAGGGCCCGGAGTGGGGCTGGCGGGGCGCCTGGGGGAGGGCCGGACGAACAAAGGCCACGGCCTGCACTCCGCTCACTGTCCCCTTGTCCCCGTTCCCTCTGATTAGATGTCCCGGACCCCCCGGGAAGCCTCCGCTTGTCCGAGAGACACAACAGGAGTGTCCGGCTGACGTGGGAGGCCGGAGACGCCCACAACAGCGACATCAGCGGTAGGGACCGCCAGGTGCCCCTTAATTACGCTCCAGGCCGGAAATGGGCCCGAAGCCCTGCTGGCCGCAGCCGGCGGGTTAGCGCGGAGCTGTACGCTCGTGCGTGGAGCTCAGGTCCCCGTGCCCATCCCCAGGCCACCCTGACCTGTCCCCTGTCCCCCCGCTAGAGTACATCATAGAGTTTGAAGGAAACAAGGTGGACCCCGGCCGGTGGGAGGAGCTGGCGAGGGTCCGGGGAGAGGAGACGACCGCCCTACTGCCCTTGGCCCCGTACGTGACGTACCAGTTCAGAGTCAGCGCCGTGAACGAGGTGGGGCGCAGCCAGCCGAGCCGGCCATCCGACCGCCACGAGACGCCTCCGGCAGGTAGGTGCCTCCCAGGCCGGCTTCCCGCGGGGCGGCGGCCTTTCTGGGAAGGAGAAAAGTACTGAGAGGGCCAGAGCGTGCGGGGGGTTTGGGTGTTCCCCGGGACAGCGTGGTCGAACCACGGGCACCCCAGCTGCGGGAGGAGCGTCCGGTGCTGGGCGGGGAGCCAGCGGGAGGCGCGTGGGCCGCGCGCTCTGTGCAGCTCCCGGTGGCCAGCGTCCTGTTGAAATCAGATACGCAGCTGAAGTTCAGTAGGGACAGTCGAGAGTTCGGCCTGTGACCGAGCGTGGGACCCGCCCCAGGCTCCTCGTCAGGTTTCCAGTGTCTCCGCCACCGCTGCCTTCACGCACCCAGTGTACTTTTTGTATCTCGATCTCTATCTAAATTCCAAAGGCACTTTTTTGTTGTTAAGACCCCAAGGAGAGTAGTCCTAAACCACGTCTCCGAATTGGCCTTGCTCCGTCAGTGTGGCCACGCCACGGGACCGCGTTTCTGCCCCTCGGTGGAAGAAATGTGCCAGGGTAGAGCTCCCCTTTGGGACTGAGGAAAAGCAGGTGGCGGCAATAACCTGCCCAGGGGCTTGTGTGAGCCAAGTGGGACTTGGCTCTAAGCTCCACACCGAGCCGTTTCTTATAAAATGGACCAAGCTCAGTGTATTTCCTGTCCCTAGATTTAGCTGCTCATGTTAATAGACGATGTTTGATCTTATCAGCTTAGAGACAAATATTCACAACATACGTTTCTGACAAAAGTCATAGAAAAAGTAAAGTAGCTTTAAAGTTAAAACGTGTTTTTAAAAAGCAGGTGTAGGGCTTTAAAAAGTAAGTTTAATATTTTAAAGAGCAGGTTTAAAAATAAGATACGTAAAGTAAACCATCTACTCGCCACTGAATAATTACATCACTCCAAGGACACTACTTTACTCCTTTAAATAAAAAAATATATTTTAAAGCCGCCTGTGAGATAATGGGTGTGATAACTAATCTTATTGTGGCATACACATATAAATAGGAAACACACGTGCATATTTATATTCATTCGTATATCAAATCATTACATTGTAACCTTAAGCTTCAGGAAAGCTGGTGGGGGGAGCGGCCTTAAATCTTTGTAGGAACTCAGCTCTAGAGTAATTAATAAGTATATAAAAGTTGTTTAAATATAGTTTTTGTGGGGGGAGGGGGGAGTGATGATTTACCCGTGGACCATGTGATAGGAAAAAAATCATCGTAATGCTTGTGACTTTCCAGCTCCGGACAGGAATCCACAGAACATAAGGGTTCAAGCCTCTCAGCCCAAGGAAATGATTATAAAATGGGAGGTGCGTATTCTTTAATGTGTTATGCGCTTCTCTATTTCTTTTTTCGTCGTTCTTTCAGGTCTGCATGCCAAGTATAACGATACAGCAGTATTTTTAAGAACAAAAAAAAAAACTTGGATATTTTATTAAATTTTATAAAGATTTTTTTGTGGATTTTAAAGATCATTTGGATTAGAATGCCGTGACGTTGAGGTTTGCAGTGGTGAATGATTTATTGGAGATTATCCAGGTCGATTTAATTGTAATCGGTTACCAAAAGTTTCAGATTCCTAATATTTTTATTATTGAGACCCTAATTTTTTCTTCCATTCCGAAAGCACCCAAACCTTTAACATTTCACTTGACTTTAGTATATGGTCTGATAAACAGTAAGCACATCAGGAGAATGACTCCCAGATAATAGCCCCCCCCCACGTCTCATTCTGACGACAGCCTCGTCACGAAAGTGTCCTCGACACCTTGTTCCAGCTGCAGAAACGGCGGCTGACGGGCGGTGTCACCGTCCCCGCCAGGACCCAGCGAAGCCAGAGGTCAGGCGTGGGTGCTGCGTCCCCCTCTCGTGTGTTAAGTTACGAATGGACTCTCCTCTTCAGATCGGGCACGCGGCCTTGACTCCGCCCCGATCACTGTCATACGTGTGTGTGTCGTGTCTCCGTGTCTTCTGTGATGGCGGATAACTTTCTCCCTCTGTGCTACGTGGACATACGTCACGAACGAGCATTTTAACCTACTGGCAAGTGGATTATCAGTCGACCAGCCTGATGAGTCATAGTCCTCCGACACCGGATTCATTGAATTTTACATAAGTGTAGGACAGTTTCGAATGTATGCTGGAATTTATTTCCACACCTCAGCCCAGGTATGATTTTTCGAGAGAATTTTAGGCGTATGAAGTTCAGTTCGATTTTTTTTCCCCTCGTTACCTCATCATGTAGCCCATACCCCCAAAATATTCAGTTAATATTTTCAAATCAACACTAGCCCTTTGTTCCCACTCCAGTGAAATTAAGTTTTACAAATTTAAAATTTGAAAAAAAAATGGATAACGCACAGTAACTCAGCATGTCGAACAGTATTATTCTCTCCTGGAACTTGTGGTCGTAAGCAGTTGCCACCACGTCGCCTCGCTAATTAATCCGTCGTCTGACGCCACGTCAGCATGTCATTCTTTCAGAGTATCTCTGTCTGACCACTTAAGTTCCACGGAAATTTCGTAAGCTGGGTGCTGCCACGACTGGGTAGGTGACGAAGACACCGCACTCTGTAATAGGCAGGCGGGGTCCTCAGGGAGGTGCCCCGTGCCCCACGAACGTCCCGTCACTCCGCACTGTGCCTGTGGGAGCAGCAGCAGCTCCTGGTCGGAGCCTCGCCCTCCAGACGGGGAGCGGACTCGGGATGCTGTGACCTCACGAGGAGGCACCTTCACTCTCCCTGCTGCCCGTCCTCAGAGGCCACTCTTTTCTTCCCCCAAAGGTGCGGGAGACTGGTCACTCGCGCCCTCTGGACAGTGTGCAGCAGTCTCTGAGGAGGAAGGACAGTGATTTCGCGGTTGCCTGACTAGAGGGTGGGGCAGTCGGCCGGGGGAGGAGCTGGCCGCACTGGCCGCACTGGCCGCACTGGCCGCTGCGTTCCTGCTGCGCCCCATCGCGCTTGCTGCTCTGAAATATCAGAGATCTAAAATTGCGGGCACACCCCGTGAAGTCTTAGGACATTTGCCCTGGTGGCGGTTTTGCGTGGGTCACCCTGTGATCAGATGCCAGACAGCTCCCAAGTGACAAGCAGACTCGGAAGGAGTCACCAGAGCCCCTCCTGGGACTGACTTACTAAAGGATTCCTGTCTCCAAGATAATGATCTGGGAGAAGAAAGTAGTTTTTAAAGAAGGATTAACAGCTCCGCTGAGCATTAGGAAGGGTTAGATGTCTGTAGTTTTTGTTTGCTTTATGTTTCATGTTTTAGCGTTGAACATGATTCAGTCGAAAGTGATGTATTGTGAGGTCCTTGGTTTATATAGGGCAGGAAAAGAACAAGGAACCAATAAATATTAACGTCTTTCTTTGCTCTCGTGGAATATACATTCTAGTTAGAGGGACAGACAATAAGCAAATACATCAGAAATAAAATAATATGTCATTTAATGAAAAATCCTATGAAGGAAAAAAAATAAGAAAAAAAATACACAGAGCCCACTGTGGCCTGATCAGTAAAATAATTATGTCAGAATGATTTCCACTTGACATTTCCTGTTCTTAAGCATATATTTATGTTAAGTTTGAGAGTCAATTAAATAGCAAATTTCTAATCTCAGAGACACAACCCCAAAAAAAAACCTGAACCCACTAGAGTTTGGCAATAGGAACGTCTTCAGTTGCCTGACGGCGTGGTCACAGCCGAGGGGTCCCACTCCCAAGGCCCCAGATCTTATCATTTCTGTCGCAAGTACGAGAAGAAACCCGCCCGCTTTAGGATGAAGTCGGGGCAGCAGGACAGCGTGTCCCGTTTCCAGATCGGTCGTCACAACCCCGCCTTGTCCTGGGTCTCTTCGACAATACGCTAGGAGAACAGGCTCCTCCTCTAGAAAATTAAACACGGCAAGTTTCGCCAGCCATTCCACGGGGTCCTCAGGCCCCCGGAAGGACCTGCGGGGACCCACCTAGACACCCTCTTTCCTAGAGCCTGGTGCCCAGACGCAGGTTCTCGAGGGGACGGGCTGGTGGCCTTCGTCCCTGCGCTGCCCGAGGTCCCCTGGGGCCCGCTCTGCGCTGGGGCTTGTTTGAGAATTTGCTGAGGTTCTGCCGTCCGTTCTCTGAGCACCAAACACAGCGCGTGGCTGATGCTGCGGGCGTCGGAGGACGGCCCTTTAGGTGACGTCTTTCCCGAGAGTGTCGCCGACGGTGGCGCCGTCTATTTTAAAATGCCCCAGAGAGCTTCGCGGAACACGCCTGCTTTCCTTGGAGCAAAGCACGCGGCCTCTGAACCGCACGCCTCGCACACGCGTGCTGCCGTGCCTGGGGCCCTCGCAGTTCCGGGGCGCAGTGTGGAGCTGAGAACCCGGGGCCCGAGCCGTCTGGCCCACGCGGCCGCGGGTGGCTTCACGTCCGCATCGGGGTGCGAGCCATCGGGGCACCGTGTTCCAGTGAGCGCGGGAGCAGCCCCCGGCCGTGGGACGTCCCAGAAGGCTTCGTTTCCCTTCGATTTTTCTTCTCCCAGCTAATGCAAGTGTTCGCCTTGGGATGGACATAACCCTGCATTTCTTTTGCTCGCAAACACTGTGCTGTCAACTCTACTCCGACCAACGCCTCTAATGAGTATTTTAGTCGCTCAGATTGGGTCAGGAAGCACCGCAGATTCCGCAGAAACGCGGCACGTGACCCTGTTGCTCCAAACTCACATGCAGATAAACGCACGGCTTAAGGAGTGAGCCTCGCACCCTCGGACCAGAATCGCATTTTTAACGTGTTTCGCGTAACCGATTTGTTTAAATGCACGTTCCCATTTTTGCAGAAATAAGTAAGTTGGTTGACATCCCATTCATGGTTTTCGAATCAAAGTATTTCTCCATTAAAAATGGAGCTAGAAATCCCTCCCCTCAACTGCGCTCTACATTAAATAGAGCGTGTCTGTGTGGGGAGGCGGCTTCTCTTAAAGGAAGGCAGAGTGTCGGGGAAGGCGGAGCTGACTTTACTGCAGGCAGAGCCCACGTCTGGTCCAGAGATGCAGACACAGGCCACCCTCCTCTGTCGGAGGGGAGGTGGGGACGGACAAGTCAGGCGGAGGGGAGTTCTGCCGAGGACGGCGGGGAGACCCCGTTCACAGCCAGGGGACGTCCTTGGCGTCCGCCGGTTCTTTGGGTAAAGAAGTAGAATGTGAAAGGGAGCATAAGAAAAGCTGAAGCCCGTGCGGGTTTCCTAGTGAAGCGTTCCACGGGGGCAGCAAGGCGTGGTGTCAAGGGCGCGTGTCCTCCCGGCAGCCAAGCTGCGGGGGGTTCTTACGAGTTGGGGGGCTGAGCTGCGGGGGTTCTGCGGTTGGGGGCTGAGCTCGCGGGGAGTTCTTGCGAGTTGGGGCTGAAGCTGTAGAGGTTCTTACGATTGGGGAGGCTGAGCTGTGGGGTTCTTATGAGTTGGGGAGCTGAGCTCGTATCACTTACAAACTGGAAGACAGGGACGAGGGGCTCCGCAGCCATTTCCAAAGCAAAGCGGGGATCGAGCCCCTCCGGACGCGGCCTCCGCTGCGGCGTCCCCGTGGCCCGGGCGGCTGTCCTCGTCCCCGTCCCCGACGCGGCATCCTGCGACCCCGCGCGTCTGTCTGCCGTTTCAGCCGCTGAAGCCCATGGAGCAGAACGGGCCGGGGCTGGAGTACAGGGTGACCTGGAAGCCGCAGGGGGCCCCCGTGGAGCGGGAGGAAGAAACCGTCAGGAACCACACGTTGCGGGTGATGACGTCCAGCGTCTACGCCCCGTACGAGGTCCAGGTCCAGGCCGTCAACCACCTGGGCGCCGGCCCCGCACCCCAGGCCGTGGTTCTCTACTCCGGGGAGGACTGTGAGTGACGCCCTGGGCTCCGCCCCGGCCCTGGCCCCGGCTGCAGAGGGCTGCGGAGAACCGTCGCCCTGGCTCCCGCGTCGTCAGCCGCGGGACGGGGGATCGGGAGAGGGGGGTGGGGCGGAATGTGCGGAAAGCTTCGATTTTCCTAAACTTCCCAGGACAGCTGTTTCTACGTGGAAAATCAGTCCCGTCGGCTAAGCAGCACGGTCGTCCTCAGGCTTCTGGTCCCATTTGTCTCCGTGCGGCAAAGGCCGTGTGACGGTCCCCTGCCGCCGTGCCCGGGGCGTGGCCGTCTTCGGCCTTTCCGACGCCCGTGAGCCAGGCCCAGATCGTGCCGCGGCGTCACACGCACACGCAGACACACGCCCGGGGCTCCGGGGTGCCGGTGACGTCGCAGTCAGACGTGCTGGCACCATAGCGGCTGTCGCGGGAGTGTCCCTCGGCCCGCGGCGCCCACGGTCATGTTTAGACACGAGGGGGGAGAAGGTAGAGACGGTGAAATGACAGCGACACTCACTGTCGTCCACGTTCTCCCTCCGACCCGAGACGGCAGCCCTGGCCACCGCGGGTCCCCGGGGGGAGCGCCCCGCATTGTGGGCTGGGGGCGACCCGCCTTCCGGGGCTGCCCGGCCAGGCTGAGAACAGCACCCGGCGCACGGCGCGTTCCCGGCTGCCGCTGGCTGTGAGCGGATCAGCTCAGCAGCGTCCCGAGTGACGTTAGCTGCGTTGCGGGTCTGGTCACCTGCTGCCGAGGGCGGCGCCACGGCCCCAGCCTGTCCGGGTTTCTCCAAAGCCGGTCGCTCTTTCCCGCTCCACAGACCCCGACGCGGCCCCCGAGATCCGGGGGGTGGACGTCATCAACAGCACGCTGGCTAAAGTGACCTGGTCGGCGGTGCCGAAGGACAGCGTCCGCGGACACCTGAGAGGATATGAGGTTTGCGTCGGAGCCCCCGGTCCTCGCCGCCGGGCGAAGCCCTTTCCTGCACGCCGGCCCCGATCTCGGAAGACGAGCAGAGTGCCCGCCACGTGGCCGACTCGCCGAACGGTTCTTGTGTTCGCTGCAGATAAACTGGTGGAAAACGAAGAGCCTGCTGGATGGACGGACGCTCCCCAAGCGAGTAAACGTGCTGCGGTTTTCGGGGCCGAGAAACTCCGGGATGCTGCCGTCCCTCGAGGCCTTCAGCGAGTTCCACGTGACGGTCTCGGCCTACAACTCCAGGGGCGCCGGCCCCGAGAGCGAGCCCCACGCCTTCCGGACACCCGAAGGAGGTGAGTGGGGGCGCGGGCGGCCTCCCCAGGGCCGACACGAGCGTCTCCCCCCAGCAGCGTGAGCGCAGACTCCACGAGCTGGCCGCTCACTGCCTGTGAGAAAGCGATACTCACGGGCCTCCTTGAAACCCTGCCGATGCCTGAGTGTCTGCCCTTGGCCCTGTGTTTCCCAGTTCCTGGCCAGCCCGCCTTCCTCAAGGTCGTCCAGATCGACAAGGACACCGCCACCGTGTCCTGGGGACTGCCTCAGAAGCTGAACGGAAACTTGACTGGCTACGTGCTGCAGTACCAGATAAGTACGCAGATGTTTCTGTGGAGTCACCCAGTCATAGTTCCGTTTGTTTTTTTTGGCTGAGGATTTGGCTCGCTATGCTGAGGGTCCGATGATGATGGTTTGCAGGCCACCTACTTCCCGACAGCACAGCACCCGTAAGCTGGCTCGGAGGAGCCTCCGGGCACTGCCTGTTTTTATAAAGAAAAAAGTTATTGGAACACGGCCGTGCGCGTTCATTTTCACGTGTCTGTACCTGTTTCTCACTGCAGTGGCCAAGTCGAGTAGTGTGACAGAGGTTGCATGGGCCACACAGGCTGAAAGTCACCATCTAGTCCTTTTCCGAAAGGTTTGCCAAAGTCTGTTTTAGAAGAAAATCAGTATGCCAGCGGGTACCAAAAAACATAGTTTCGTATTTTTTATCAGAGACCTTGAGCCAGTTACTAGCCCTAGGTCTAGGCAAGGTGCTTATCCTTACGAAACCTCGGTTTCCTCACGTATGTTATAGTCACAATAATTACGTCGGCCTCAGAGTTAAACGAGTCGATGGCTCGGAGTGATTCAGATGGCGCCTTGCGCACCACGAGCATCATAGACGCAGAAGTCAGAGACAGCGTCGCTCGGGTCATCACGACTGTGACTCACGGGGAACTGTCCTTTGTGCCCTCAGTAAATGACACCTACGAGGTCGGAGAACTGAATGCCGTCAACATCACGAGCCCCTCGAAGCCCAGCTGGCACCTCTCGAACCTCAGCCCCGCGACCCGGTACAAATTCTACGTGCGGGCTTGCACGTCCCGGGGCTGCGGCAAACCCCTCACCGAGGAGAGCCTCACGGCGGGTGACGGCAGTAAGTAGCGGGGGGCTCCACGCGTGCACGCGGCGAGCCTTCCCGACCCCGTGGCAGGGACCCACGCGCGCGCCACCATAAACCGGCACGATCGCGCCTCGGTCTGCACCACCGATGTCGGTGCAGAATTTATCTATCTCGTTTGTCAAGTTCACATCGACTCGATTTGTGGGTTTCTACGGCAACAGCAATCGAGCTATATCGCTTTAGAGAGCATAAGGTCAGGGACCTTCGTTTTACTTAATTAGCTCAGGGGACCCAAGGCCGGGAAGCTGTCCGTAAGGTGCGGGGAAGGATAGTTTTCTTTCGGAAATGTTTCTGCCTGGCAGATACTTGTCTCTCCCGGCAGACATTCTGCAACACGGATCTGACACGCTCTACTCCGTGTCCCGACTCACAGACACGCAGACTCGTGCATCCGTTTTATTTTGTCGTCTGCTGGTTGATGCCAGATAACTGGCTTAAGAACAGCCCGTCAGTCTGTGGTTTCAGTTATATAATTCTCCTAATTCAGTTGCACTTTAAAAAATCATTTCCGACTCAGAGCCGTCTCCCTCCCCGAATCGTTTTGGGAACTAGGATTTTAGCGGCGTTTTGCTGGGCTTTCTGTAACATCGGTGGGACATCGGAAGACGAACAAGGGGGTAGAATGAGGGAAACGACTCAGAGGAACCACGTGCTTCCTGATGAGTCATAAAGAGGGCGTCCGTGCGGTTCAAGCCGGTCGGACCTGGCAGGATTGGTGCGGGGCGGCGGGAAGCAGAGGGGCCTTTGCTGATCACGTGCTTTACGTCAGGCGCTCTTTGGGATGCTTTTCCACATTTCCGATGAGAAAAAAGGTAGACTCGATGGGAACAGAGAAAATAGTGGCGGGGAAGATGAAGTCGTGTGTCATTTATGAAAACACACGTTGACACGTATTCGCGTCTGTGAGGGGCCGAGACGCCCGCGTGTCCGCCCGTGCACGCTCACGCCCTGACTTCCACTCACCGCTCTGGCCGCCTCTCACGGCCCCTTCGCATCCGACTAACGCGGGGCTCGTGTTTCCCTCAGACTCCTAAGTGCTCAGGACCCCCTTCCACGGGCAATAGTTCCTCCCGGGGGAGCCCACAGTTCACCCTCAAGGACGAATTAGACACCGAGTGAGATGAGGAACCTGTTTACCTCCTCACGGAAGTTCCACTTAAAGACAGCGATGGAAAACTCTCTAGTAACTAAGAGCATCTCATTTCTCGAGAGTTCACACGGGCATCACGTGTTCAGGGCAAAGACACGAGGCGAGAGCAGCCGTCATCTCGACATTGCGGCCCCCGTGTTTTTGAAAACAGAGTCGAAGGCCCGGGAGGGTTGCTGTTTCCATGGAAACAAGGCCCGAGCACGATGAGCCCGGCTGTCCCCTCTCACCAGCCCCGCCCCTGAGGACACTGTGCCACAGGTGGCCTGGCTAGAGTCACGCGGGCCAGCGGGACCGAGGTCGTGGGGCAGGGGGCCTCGGTCACGTCCACGCTGGACGAGTTGTTTTCGGAGGACGGGCAGTGCCGTGCGTGTGATTTTGTAAGCGACGCTGCAGCCTCTCTGCAGATGCGAGATGTAGCCCGAGGGCCTCACGGCCAGCATCTCCCGTCACACGCGTCAGGAGTTCGAAGCCCCCTTACTGATCCGTCTCCGCTCTTTCTCAGGAATCCCTGTTTTCAGTGACCCAGCAGCGTCCCCTCCCCCAGCCCACCCTGCTGCCGGCGTGTCCCGCCACGCTCGCAGGAAAGACACCGCAGCCCCTTTTCCTACTGGTCTTGAGCACGATCTTTGAAAAAAGAAACACATACATTTTTTTCACTGAAGCGATACATCTTGATATCACTAAACACGCCAGAAATGATAACTGCGGTGCCCGTGGGGATGTGTTTCCGCGCACCCCCCTTCTCCGTGCTCGGCTGGAGTCCCCGGCATCTCTTCAGAGACTGGGGTCTCATGCGCCAGCATTTTTTTCTGGCGATTTCCTGGTCGTCACTCTGATTTTCACGTGGCTCACATTCCATAGTCCAGGCGGAAGAAGAAGATGGAGTTAATCAGAAATATTCTTTCTGTGCCGTTACTAGTTTGAATGAAACACTCGCTCTGCTCTTTTTCAAAAGCTTATGCTACTTACTGTTATATTAATATTTCTGATTTTCAAAGGCAGAATTAATTGCATTCTGTTTCAGCGGTGCTCAATCTTAATGGCTTTGCTCAGCTAATGTCACCGGCTTCGTTTCTTCCATGGTGCCATGTTTTAGTGAAGCTCTCGTGTTATCAGTAACTATATAATTGATTTCTAATCTGTGATAAAATGTTATAGCTAAATTTTAACATATAACAAAGTATACCCATTTGAAACAGAGTTTCCCAACCCCTAATATTCGCAACACGGGATATATTTTATCTTCCGTATAAATCTTTAGTATTTTCTGGTTTGTATCTATTCTATCGAGTTGATTCTAGCAAAATACCTGAGAAAATATTTTAGATATTTTGTTGTGAGATTGGAAATTACATGTGTCTTTGCTTACACTTGACTCATTTTTATCTGTGACCATGAGATTCTGTAGTTGATATATTGGCATATTCATGGTTTTTTTTTTTAAGAAAAGTGTCTCTCACAACATTCTCAAAATGTCAGTGCATTTCATGTACATGTGCCTATAAACCTGCATGTGATGTAGCTTAAGTTTCTACAGATTTCATCTGTTTGACACGTGATCGTATCGTGATGCCACGCATCAGTATTCAAGGAGAAGACCCAGACAAAGATGAGTAACACGGAGTTGAAATGTCACGTGCTTTAATTTAAAGCCACGGTGGCCACACCGTTCCCTGCTGGGATTGGCAAAGTTCACATTGCACAAAATGACATCGTGTGATTTTTTGAAGTCTGTGTTTGGTTTTGAATTATTCACACGAACAGGCATTTATAGTGCCATTTCATCGTGCATATCATCTTAAAAGGGCAGGCATTTATAGTGCCATTTCATCGTGCATATCATCTTAAAAGGGCACGAATTAAGTTAATTTCATTGACTGAGTTTCAGTATATTATAAAAGGAAAATCTTAAAATGTTGATTTTATTGCTCTCCTGATCATTCAAGAACTATCTGAGGGTAAAAATGCCACAAGTAGCTCTCGTATTCATCTGAAATAGCACTATATGTATATAGATATTTTATTTTTCATGTCCTGCTTTTCAGTGGTGCCTATTGACATGATTTAACTGTGTGCATTTCTCAGGTAAAGGTCTCGGGAAGCTGTCCGGAGGAGTAAATCTCACTCAAAAGCTCCACCCAGTAGAGGTGTTTGAGCCGGGAGCTGACCATGTAGTTCGCCTGTCGACTAAGAATTGGGTGGATAACAGTAGCATTTTCGAAGACGTAATCGAGGCGAGAGGGAGAGGTGAGACGCGAGGCCGCGCGGGGCGCGCCAGGCGCCCCCTCCGCGCCCCGTCGACCACTTATCCGCGCGGGGCGGCGCCAGACGCCCCCTCCGCGCCCCGTCGACCACGGACCCGCGCAGACTTCCCGCGTTAGAGGGAAAGCACATGGAGGCCGCTCCTGTAAAAACGATCGTTTCAGTTTCTTTCGGCCCAGCGTTTTAAAACCACGAAAAGGAAAAACGTTCTACAAAGGTCCAGCTCCCCTTCCTGTTTCTGCCGTGTGTGGCTGCCTAAACACGTCCCCGCTCATTAACATGCGAATAACAAAAAAACTAAAAAGCAAAACAACCAGAACCCGGCGACGCCATGGCAACCTGCGGTAACCATGGCAGCCAGCGGTAACCACGGTAACCCACGGTAACCATGGCGTCCTGCGGTAACCAAGGCAACCCACGGTGACCAGGGCATCCTGTGGTAACCACAGTGGTCTGTGACCAGGGCGGCCTATGGTAACCATGGCAGCCTGCGATAACCAAGGCAGCCCGTGGTGACCGAGGCAGCCCACGGCGACAGGGCATCCTGCAGTAACCGAGGCGGCCTGTGCTGCTGCTGCTGCTGCTCTTGCTGCTGCTGCCGGGCTAACCTCACCCGCCTGCACCCTCCTCTCTGGGTTCCATCCTCAGAACCAAATGCGACCGGACAGGGCCCTTTCCAAATAAAGCCTGGACACCGATCAGTGTCCTCCCCACGAAACATCCTTCCAGTCACGTGCCCTGAGGGTCACTCGGGGGGACCACAAAACTGACGCTCTCGTGTGTGTTTGAAAGCGATGTTGAACTCGCCCCGAGGGGCGTCGTCCGGGGGCTGCCTCGTGCATCGAGCGTGTGCCTCCTCTCTGTGCGGCAGGGTACGCTGGCCTGTACGATGACATCGCCACGCAAGGCTGGTTCATCGGGCTGATGTGTGCTGTCGCGGTCCTCACGCTCACGCTGCTGACCGTGTGCTTCGTGAAGAGGAACAGAGGTGGGAAGTACTCAGGTAACGCCTGTCACTCTGTGTACGGGGACTGGGGTCGCGGCACACACGGAAGCAGCCCGAGGCTCTTCGATGGCGAAGGGAGTGCTACGTGTGTACTATGGAATATCGCTCAGCTGTCGGAGACGAGATCCTGCCGTCTGTGACAGCGTGGACGGACCTTAGGGGTGTCATGCTAAGTGAAATATGTCAGACAGAAAAGGACAAGCACCACGAGATCTCCCCCAACTGTGGGATGTAGAACAGAAAGCAACAGACGAATAAAGTTGTCTTTTAATATTCATTACATGGTGTCTTCTGAGAGGCTCTCTTCAGAAACGTCTCGTTTTTCTAGTGACACCTTCAAATCAGATTTCTATTAGCATATTAGGTGAGGGACAAAGTATTCCTGTATTAACTAACCAAAGGCAGTATGTGGCCTAGAGGAGGGGCCCCTCTCCTCAGGCCAGGGACCGGTACCGGTCCAGTCCGTGGCCTGTTAGGACCCAGGCCGCACAGCAGGTGGTGAGCGGCGGGCCACCAAGCCAGGCTCCATCTGTGTCTGCGGCCGCTCCCCGGCGCCGGCATCACCGCCTCAGCCCCGCCTCAGCTCGTCAGGCCTTAGATGCTCACAGGGCCGCCGGGCCCTGTGTCTGCAGGGTTGGGGACCGCTGGAGAGCCCCGCATGCAGGCGGTTGCCCACTAACTAGTTATTAGTGCTTAAGACAGGGTCTGACCAGACTGACGATGCTTCCGAGCTTCTTTTATTCGTAAAATCGCAGAGATGTTGAAAAGTCTTATTTCTAAGTCGCACACGTGGACGGGCCCATTCACGGCTGCCTCTCTCCACATTCATGACGCAGGGACTGTTCTGCTCCAGTGCGTTCTGATGGCCTGCCCGCCGGTCACCTGCGTGAGCGGGAACCACAGCGGGCACTGCGCTTGTGACCGTGACGACATTGCCTTGAATTAAATAAATAAAAACCATCCGAGTTAATACGATGGTTGTCTTCACTTTAGTTTCATTCAATTTCCAAGCTCATCTTTTTCCGATAAATATATTGTGTTGGTGCTATTTTTTTCTTAGTATTCAGGATGGACGCTTTTATATTGGGGGAAAGATTTAGATCCCACTGAGTGTATTCTGATGAGGTTCAGATTAGTGAAAGTTCATTGACTTCTGACTCATTCAGCAAATATTAGTGGGAGCCCATTATATATTTTGAGCAAACAAACAAGCATAATTTCAAAATTTTTGTAAAATTACATGGAAAATTTATGTAATTATACACCTCATTTTTCCCTACGGAGACTGAATCATTATGAATTAGATTTTCACGGACTCACAGTGTTCTGGGTGATTGACTGGAAGATCACAGAGAGCCAGCATTCCCTTTCGAGTGTCCCCCACCGGTCACTGTGAAGTGCGGCCCCATCCAAATTCTAAAAGAGCTGCTCAAACGATGCCCTTGAAGGAGAATGAGGCCATCGCTTCACCCTGCAGGACAGCAAAGTGACACCCTTCCCCCCCGGGTGTCTGCGAGCAGCCCAGGGCCACGCGAAAGGCTGACGTCAAGGGTCACAGTCGACCCGCGTGATGATTTTGGGGCAATTCTGAGGAAGAGGAAGCGGGAAACGACCAAACGTTGACTCTCGCTGTCCAGTTTAGCGACGTAGAGCTGGTGCGAGCCTCTGGCACCGTCAGGGCGGTTCGCGCAGTGACAGGCGTGTCGGTCACCGACCTGCTGGCGCCGCAGCCAAGCGAGACTCCCAGCGGGTCTCGTCATCCCGTGGTCGCAGGTGGCCGCGGCAGGGTCTACTGCGTGGCGGCTCTCATGATAGCGGGGGACCCACACGTCCGTTTTGTCCTTACAGAGATTTCGGACGGGCTGTAGGTCCAGCCACAGAAAGCGTGGGCCGCCCGCACCGGCGGGGCGAGCAGGGCTGTGGGATCGGCCGTGTCTCGCCTCGGCCGGTACGTTTTTTTGTTACGTGCATGACTTTCTCCTGCGTTTTTCTTGTCAGTGAAAGAAAAGGAAGACCTGCACCCAGACCCAGAGGTCCAGTCAGGGAAAGACGAGACCTTCGGCGACTACAGGTAAACGTGGCAGTCACCTGCGCTGGGGCGGAGCGTGTCCCGGGTCACGGGCGTGGCCGCACGGCGCACGTGCTCGTTCTCAGAATCGGGTCCCCGGGCCTGGCGGGACGGCAGCCGGCGTCCCGCGTGTGGGCCGGGGCGTCTGGACGATGCGGGAGGCGTCCTGTGAGCGTCGGGCAAGGGCAGTTCTGTCAGGTGACCGTCTCTTGGCTTACCTAAGCGTCTTCAGCATGGCTGCCGTGAGCCCAGGGGGGGCTCCGTTTACCTCCACACCCAGGTGTCCCGTGCACCTGCTGTGTGCGCCTGCGAAGGTGAGCAAGGCGCACACCGTGTCCCCCCGCGGACCTGGCCCGCGGAAGGCAGACTGCGCCATGTTCATGACTGGGATCAATTAAGTACGATGACAAAGCAGACGAGGGGGCAGTGGCTCCCTCCAGGGACTCGAGCAGCAGTGGGAGGTGGGCTCGCAGCTGGTGACTGCTGGGCAGGAAATAGGTAAATCACCCCCTGAACCACCTCCCCTGCGTCCCTTTATAGCAGGGGGCCCCAACCCCCGAACCATGGACCAGGACCGGTCCCTGGCCCGTTAGGACCCGGGCCGCACAGCGGGAGGTGAGCGGCGGGCGGGCGAGCGAAGCTCCCTCCGTGTCTACAGCTGCCCCCCGGCGCCGGCGTCACCCCTCAGCTCCGCCTCACATCAGGGCTTGGATGCTCACGGGAGCCCCGGTGCCTGGTGTCAGACAGGTTGGGGACCGCTGCTTCAGAGCCGTTGACGCGTGTTTCACCCTCTCCTGCTGAGAGCACAGGGGCATCAGTCACACGGCCCCGGCCCCGGTCGTCCTGGGAGGAGGCTTCGCTGGGCGCTGTGCCCCGCGACCAGATTCTCACTCCTGTGGCTCCTCCCGGTGCTTTTGTCATCACGGGAGCCAGCGATCGTCAGGACAGCCTGAGTTACGCTGCCGTCACAGACGACTCCGAAGCCATGGTTCTCGGGTCACTTTGTCACGTAGGGGCGGTGGCTGGACGGGGGGCATCCAGATCGCCCCAGCAGAGGGAGAGCATGGAGGATGAGCGCTGGCTCTGAAGTGACACGTGTCCCCTTTGTCCCCTTTGGCCCAACCGTGTCCCATGGCGACCTGTGGGCAAGGAAGGGCCGCCCTGCCACGCGTCCAGGAAGCGCGTCCAGGACCCGTTGCAGGAGCGGCACGGGCGGCCGCCGTGAGCGTCAGGTGCTAGTCCGGCCCGATTATAGCTTTTCCAAGTCCTTCGTTTCTCAAGGATTTGAAAAATCACACAACTTTACAGCATGACAGTTGTTGGTACTTAAAACTTCGCTCAGAACCTGGGGAGACCACGTTATGTCACAGACAGAGCTGCTTTTGTTGGGGATAAAGCCGGAGCGTGGACACAAGTCACTTGTGCATTTATGGTCTAAAAGTGCCAGCTACATTTTTTTCTTAACAAACCCAAGTTCATAAACTATAGGAAAGGAGGTTCTAGGGTTTCGAGAAACAGAATTGGATTGAGTAATCTGAACAGACGGGACATTCCGGAAGGGTTTGGGGGCTCACGGAGGTAAGACGGAGGGCCGAGGCCCGCCGCTCCGCGTGCACAGAGGGGCCGGGCACCGCGGGCGACGCGCACGGGGCGACGGTCCACACGCGCGTCCGCGAGAGCGTCGCTGAGGGCTCGTCTGTCTGCCGTGTTCGCGGGAGATCCTGAAAAGTCTCAGACTCTGTAGCAGTTACGCAGGAGTCTTGCTTTACTGGAATTTTCCGTGGCGAGTTTTATGCAGTTTCTTTTCCATTGTTTTCCAGCGACAGTGACGAAAAGCCTCTGAAGGGAAGCGTCCGGTCGCTGGCCAGAGGCACGGAGGCCACGGGGAGCGCGGACAGCCTGGTGGCCTACGGGGAGGGCGACCACGGCCTGTTCAGCGAGGACGGGTCCTTCATCGGCGCCTACGCGGGCCGTGGGGAGAAGGGGCCTGGGGACAGCGGCGGGAGCGTCCCCGTGCCCTTCCCGCCCCGGGCGTGAGCAGCGCGTGTCGCCCGCCCCCCCCCCATGTGCACGTCCCGAGGCCCGTGGCCACCCAGGCGCCCCCTTCGCTGCCACCACGCTGGGGGACACGGCGCCGCCCCAGGAACGCAAGGCGCCTGGCCCCGCGGGCCTGTGCTCGGGGCTCGGCGCCTTGGCAGGAGCTGACGTGTGGGGCGCGGCTCAGATCCCGTGTCTCGAGCTCCCGCGGCCGAGCCCCAAGCCCGCGCCGCTGTGTCTCGCGGCTGCTGGTGTGACCAGTCGCCACGTGGTCGGGCACGGCCACCTCGCAGCCCTGCGTGCACACCTGTGCTCGGTCCCCGGATCCGCCTGGGCGACTCTGCTTCCCGCGGGCGGAAGGACGGCCACCACACGGCTCTCGACGCGTAAACAGGGACACGGGCACCTCCTGAAAGCTGCTCCTGGGGCACAGTCCAGACGTATTGATCCGCAGGTGCGGGAGTCTTACCTGATCAGCCAACCGGTGTTTACTGAGCTCTAACGATTTGCCCGGAGACGGTCGTGTCCAAACAGGATCCTAACTTGTCCGGATCCAGTGTGAATCGTTGATTTCTGTCGGTTTTGACATCGGCCAACGTCTTCGTTGTTTTCCCGGACTGAATTCGGCTGCGGGGGGCGCAGGGGTCGGAGGTCATTCATGACAGAACACCGCGAGCTCTCGGTGAGGCCCGAGCGTCATCTCTGTTGTACTTTGTTATTTTATCTCCTCTTCTAAACTGGCCGCTTTTACCTTTGTCCTGTGTTAATCCAACAGTAGGTGTGCGTACGCCTTCCGAATGCGTTGTACATAAGATGCTAATATTCACACACTTCAAAGCGTAGACGCGTCGTGTTCTCCGGTGAAGGTGTGCGCTGACGGGTGGTCTACACGGCATGCGTCGGGGGCCAGAAGCCATTGCCCGTGGTCCCAGCGCCACGCCCAACAGCGCAGGGTCCGTGACGCAGGACACTGTATCGAGCATTTGGACTGTGTCCCTACATTGCTTTTCCCAACAGTTTCAAAATAAAATATCGTAGAAATACTGAGGGAAATGTTTTCCTGCATTTCGGAAGTTTCGTTGAGTGTGCTCCTGCCCTGGGCGTGTTCGCCTGCATCACACGTTACACGTGGTGGGACGTTTTTCTGTTTTCTTTCTGTTGAAGTCAGTACAAATTCAGGAAATTTATTTCCTGGAAAGTAGACGGCTAGTCCTTTTAAGATCGTACGTAGAACTGGTTCAGTAGCGGTAGGAAGGTTTGCGCAGGCATGTCAGTAAACGTCAGTGTTGAACTTCTGATGTCATGGAAACGTTTTTTAATCTCGCCGTAAAATTCTTAATGATGTTTAAGTGAAATTAGCTCACAGGTTTCCTTTATTCTCTGACCTATAGCTAGGGGCGTCTCTTGTTACATCCTTGACTTTGATTTCCATAGCCGCTGTATTTCTTGCGGACCCAAATGTAGTGATGTTTGTGATGGTCAGCGCAGTGACCCACGTGGAGTCACTTTAAACCTTGTGTGTGTCACCCAACATGCGTAGGCAGCAGCAGAATGTCATTTCAGTGGCGCCTCGTGGGTCAGGATGGACCACGCTCCCGAAGTAAGAACCAGCGGGGACGTCACCCTGCGTGAGTGTGGGGACCCGCACCCCCGGAGGCGCACCTGGAGCTTCACCCCATCCGGCCTCGGGGGAGCCGCTTCTCCAGAGGGCAGAGTCGCGTGCCGATGAGCCGGCAGGAGCGTCAGCTCCCCGGCGCCCAGCGCGGCCAAGGTCGGGCTCCGAGGGCAGCACTGCAATCGTGCGAGTCCCTCCTGTTTGTCATCGGCCAGAATGGTCTTAAGAGAAGCATCTGAGTTGGAAATAATCGCTGAAAATCGTTAGGAGCAGATGTATTATAGATCGCATGATCTTTAAGTTAGAAGTTAACGCCGGTAATGAGACTTTGCGTCTCCTAGTGGAGGTCCCTGCTCGCCCTCGGGGTGAAAGGACGTCCCCGCACCCGCTTTCCCAGTGGCCAGAGCTGACGGGCACGGAAGCCACGCTGCGTCGTGGCTGCCTCTGCCGTCCATGTTACCGCTTCTCACTGCCATTCGGCTCCTGCCGCGGACCTTCAGCGCAGGGGCCGGGCCGGGGCGGACCATCTCCGGTCTGCCGTCACCGTTGTTTGCCACGCTCCAGGCCTGATGGCGGGATGGCTCCCCAGGGATGGCTGCCCGGGGCTAGCGAACCCCCAGTTCTCCCCTGGCGCCAGCACCGACTTCATGCACAAGCCCGTGGGCAAGATGCTCGACCCCTTGGCTGCAGACGGTCTCGACGCTGAAGTGCTGACGATGATCCCACGGACCTTATCTTTGTCACAGGGTGTTCTTCTGTATGAAGAAAAATTTGAAAATGATAAAAGCTAAGATGCCTTTTAACTTCACAAACGAACCTACGATCTAACGACGAATCGGAAAGTCACCCCGCCCGCGCACGCCAACGCAATTTTTTCCTGTGAGCACATAAATATATTTTTCTAGAAAAACAAATCTACAGGAAACGAAATTGATCTCCTGTTCAACGAGTGGTATGATTTGCACATGCCATGGGTAATTAGTCATCAGAAGAAAATTAAGCAGGGTCTTTGCTGTACAAAAGTGTTCTTCGCTGCTTTTGCATGTGTCCGAGAAAACGTGGCTTTGGTGGATTTATTCTATTGGCGTAAAGGCGTCTGATATTTTAGATGTGTCCATGTTTATAAAAATGTAAAGCACAATGAAATGATGCTGGAAATCTCAAATAATATTTTTTTTCCCTATTTTATATTCATGGAAGAGACGAGCTAAACAGAGACCAGTAATGTTTAATGAGAAATATTGGTGCGTTTTGCTAAGCATTTAAAACATAATTGCCAATTGGAAGCCTAAATGTGTTTACATGCCATTGAGAGATGATTCTTGTAGCAACTTTGACTCCAGTGTGAAGGGGCGGGTTTGGGACGCGCCAGTGTGCACCCTGGCGCCCCCTGGCGGAGGAAGTACTGATGAGCCAAAGCTTAGTTTTGTGTCTTAAATTGTTTAACTGCATCATCAAAAGAGATAAAAGATATGTAAAGCTGGTTTACTTGATTACTCCTTTTTTGGCTTAGATTAATATTCATGGTAGAATTTTATTAAAACGTGTTAGTGCTGTAGGTGGTGTTCGTATTATGCTTATGAATATGTATGGCTTAAAAATATTTTATTGTACATGAAATTCAACTCTCCAAATAAAAGTTTGACTTCATGTACTCTGAAAATGTTTGTATTCTTTTCTACCCAGATGAGAGGAATCAGAATTTCCATATCAACCTTACCTTCTATCGCCTCTGATTCTGGAATATCTATAATGAAGTATAAATTAATAAAGTGTGAATGAGGTAAAAACAATTTTGATTTGAATAAATGTTTACAATAGATTCGTTATTATCAACATCTACAGAATATCATACGCCAGTAATTTCTATACTTATGATTCGTGTGAAATAAGGTGGATGTATATTCACCTGGTTGTTTTTAAAACAATGCAGAAATGTCACTTTTCAAGAAAACGTCCAATACGCTATGCTTTCAAATAAGGCTGGTGGGAAGTCGAGACACCCAGCAGACAGTCGATGGAAAATTGCGATTTTTAAACACGTTGGATGTGTACTAAGCACTTCACATCCGTTATCACATTTAGCCTCTAAAACGACCATCTATGTGTAGAATGAAGGCACGTGGTCGTCACGTGACTCGGCGAGTGGACCCGCATGGCCTGAGAGGCGTCAGGGCAGAGCCGTGCGCCCCGGGGTGCGCACACTCACTTCACGCTGGTACATTGTCACCCCGCTCTCTCACACGCTCCTAGAGGTGCCAAATAGGAGAGTGTGTGTTTAAAGCTGACTCACCGACCGTGTGTAGAAACGTCTTGGTTTTCAGCGATGTGGGCACAACACACACTAGGGGGAAACAGTCGGTCCTGTGCGTCTGTCCGCGGTTGACTGGATACAGCCTAAAAAGCAGTAATCGAACCTCACGGGTCCATTCCTGCCGCGTCCACCTCGCTGGACCCTGCCGCTCGCTGCAGACCGGCCTGGGTCTCCCACTCTGTCCCCTCCCTTACGTGTCTGATCTGTCTGAGGCTCAGATGGTCACGGGCAGACAGACAGATGACTTCCAGGGGGTCTTAGCCCAGGGCTCTGCTTAGAGCTGAGGCTTGTACGAGTGACTTCCCACTTGGCACCTCTTTGACGCCTGAAGGATCTGTCAAACGCAGTGTTTCTAAAGTGAGTGCATACTTCCCCTGCAAGCCTGGCCGACACCCCTGCACAGGCGGCGACTTTCTCACGGTCTCCACCCAGGTCCCCGTCCTGTCCCCAAGCACCGTCCTCCATAGCGAGGCTGCTCCCTCCTCCGCCATGCTCCTCCATCACTGACTCTGTGGACAGTGTGGCCTGTGTGTCCCCTGGGTCCACCTGCAGTGTGACCACTGGCTGGATCACTTCCAGGCCAGTGGGTCCTTCTCTGCCCCCTTCGGTCTGGCCCCACTGTACGGGGAGGGTGATATTTACATGCAGACCCGTTGTGCTTCTACCCTGCTCTGACCCCCTCTTAGGATAATGACAGAAATCTTCAGCTGGCCTCCAGCGTCCTGCGTGGCCGGACCCCGACAGCTCTCACCATTCCTCCTGTCCTGGCTTCATCCCTGTGGCACGCGGTGTCCAGCGCTGCCGGTTCTCCGGGCTCTCCTGTCTGGCGCCGGCCACTGCAATCGAGCAGCCGTGCGAGGACCCGCGCTGGCTGGCACGGGCGGCAGCAAGGGGCAGGTCCCCGAGGCAGCTCGCTGGGCTTCTCCTGGGCACCGTGCCACAGAGGCACGAGCCCCTCCCGGGAGCCCCGCATGCCCCGTACGGGAGAGGGGGCGGGGTGGGCAGATCGAACGTCTCTTCTCCAAGCCCCCTCCTCTGTCCCTTACCCACGATGGCCCCTGGATCGGAGCAGTCACCAGTCACGTGCAGTTAGCAGCGGCCCTCAGTAGGACACTCCTGCTGGCTCGCCTTCTCCCTGCCCCTCCCTGCCTGCTACCCACTCCCTGGAAAACCCTGGAAAACGCTCGCTGTGTGCTCACCGCTGAGGGCCATGACGGGCTTCCGGCTCAGGCTGCTGCCCACACAGGCTCCAAGAACGTGGCAAATTCCTTCCTGTATGAGGTCCTCAGATTTCTGCTTCGCAGGATCGGTGACCTGCTCTCAAGTTAAATGTCATTGCTTTAGGGAAACCTCCCCAGCGGGCACACAGGGCCATGTCACTTTGTTGAGAGCACTCCGCCTGGGGCACGGCGGCGGGACACCTGGGGACATCACTCCACCTGGGGCACGGCGTTGGGACACGTGTCACTTTCGCAGTGGTCACTTTTGCACGTTTTCCGCATGGCGGTTGGATCACAGACCCTCCCCCGGAGGAGTCTGGAAGTTCACTAAGGGCGGTCACTGGAAACGCCACTGCCCAGTGCAGGGCGTGGCGTCTGATGCACATTGGTTTGTTAGACAGAACGACGGTGCCAGCGCGGGGACTCGGAAATGCACACGTGACAAAGCGCGGGTCCCCACGCAGACGGGCCTCGCCTGCTGCCTGGGCCCCGCTGCGCCCCGCCTTTCCCGGAACCCGGACACCCCCTTCCCACCACGCACCCTCGTCGCCCGCTGTCCGCCCCAAGCCCGAGGACAGCGGAGACCTGTCCCCGCCGGCCAGTGCCTCCGAGCCCCCCCAGTCCCCACGGTCACGCTTCTCAGGCCACAAACCGGGCGACGGGCTCCGCGTAGCACGTGGCCGGCTGTGTTCAGGCCTCTCGAACCCCTCGGGGCATCGCGAGCACCCACTGCAGTTCTCGCTTCGCTGTCCTCTGCGATCCGCTCCTCCCACCCCCATGTGTCCAGCGGTCCCGCTGCGGTCCGTCTCCACGCGCTGGGCCTCGCTCCCCCAGGACGTTCGCCACTGCCCTTTTTTCATCTTGGACATTGTCCCAAACCCCGTGTCACCAGCCTGTGACTTACGCGTGCAGAGGCCACCTGCGATGGTCAGCGCTGATGCGGGGCGCACAGCGGGCACCCACGTCCCGGCAGCGGCCGCCCCGGCCTCGCTGCGTGTTCCCGCGGCCTCTCCTCCCTGCGCCTGTCCCCGAGGGCAGGGATGCTGTCCCTGAGGCCGCCACGCTGACACCCAGGATAGATCCCGAGTGAAGGTTTGGGGACAGACACGTGGGAAACGGTGGTGAAGCAACGGGACAGAAACCCATCAGTCTGCATCGCGAACCGACTGACCCGCGTTTTACATTTTTAAATACTTATATACTTAGAATATACTATATTTATCAGGGTGATCATCTGACTATGTATATAAAATACTGAACAATTACTTGTACTTCTAAAACCGATATAATGCTGTATGTCCATCAGAAATATGTATATACAGTAACCACAACAAAAACACAAAACTGCTCACAGCAGGCCTGATCACAGAAGAAAAATGCTTTTTCAAAACTGACCACAAATCCTCTCTTCTGATTTGGGAAAGGTAGTTGTTTTTAATGTTTTGTAAAACAACTATGTGACTTAGTAATGAATTCAGTAATTCCAGTTATAAGAATAAGTACACATTTGGAGGGAGGTAAACTTCAGCAAGTTGCATACAAAGAAGTCAACTGCAACAGAATATCTATTATACACATTGTACAATTATATATTTTATAATTGATTATATATATATAATTCAATACATATTAGAACGATTATGGTGATCAAAACATTTCTAATGTATGTTTGCAATTCCACGGAGGAAACGTTTATATTATAAAAGAACAAATTCTTATGTAGAGTGTGAGAATTAATTATGCTTTTAAGTGAATTTTAAAATACCGAAACATGCATGTGATGAAATTAAACAGTGGAAGCACCTCATAATTGTACCTTTTTAAATAAAAGTTGTAATTAAAACACTGGACCACTAGGTGGGAGTGTTTCTAAGCAATCCGACAGGACACAGAGCATCCTGCAGTGAGGTGTTTCTCCCTCAAGGCCGTATTAAAGATTTAAGCAGGTTTCACGCATATGTCACTTAGGTCTTTTGCTTCTCAGTTGCGGTCTCATTATAATCATTATTTACCTTCATTAATTCAAGTTTTGTGAAGCATACAGGTCTTTTCTAATTTTAAAGTGATCGGTATTTTTCAAATTTTGACAAAGTATGATAAAATGATATAATACACAGGACATAAGAAAACAAGTTTTTAGTTCAATGGTTTTCTTTCTGTAAGAACAGATGGACGTGATCTCTGAATTACTTATGTTATTATCCATTTCTAAACAAGTTGGTATTTCTTAGCATTTTCTCTAACATACGGGTGACCGAGGTGAAGCAGTTTCTGGTGAATGCGTGCACACCTAAGCGTAGGGTAGCACACACGCCATGGGCTGCGGGGAAGGTAAACCTGAGTTCTACACGGAAAACGTCTCCGCCATGTGCAAAGTGCTAATTACACGTCATGACATTAATCGAACCCTTTTATAAAACCGATGACCGGGACGGCACAGTTAATGTCATGCCGAGAACCCCACAGTGAAGGATGAGGTGTCACGTGAAATAAACCGCTTGGTCCAGAAAGGCCACTCGGATACATTGCAGATAAAGCATCGATTTCAAAGTCAAGTTGGACTTTGACTCCACTGCGTGAAAGGCAGCTGGCCACCTGCCGCACTGAGGTGGCATGAGCGTCACCGGAGGCTCGGCAGAGCGGAACCGCTGGTCCCCCCATTGCAGAGCCTGGGGTACAGCCCAGGACTTGGCAGTTTTACAAGGTTCCCAGGCACAGCTTCCTCTGATGGCACCTCGAGGAGCCGAGACCTCTGGCAAGGCATGGATTTGAAATCAGTTAAACTCAAGGAACATGTGAAAGGATTTGCCATCGGTCCTCCAAATACTCTTCACGGAAGTAGCAGACTGACGTTCAGAAGGAAAATAGCGTACTTCTTCATGACTCATGAACTAAAATCCGCAGCACAGTAATATAAATGTCCAATGCTATGTGATATCTCACAGGGAAGTGTTGTTTGTTTGTTTTTTACCCCAAGAAATGGTGATCTAGGAAAAATTGCTCTGCTCCTTATCATATTACTTTATTTTTTAATTAAACAAACGAAACGGCCAATCTGACGGGACTCTGAGAGGCGATCAAACGGTTGGAAACTTGCTCCCGCCACGGTTTTGGCTCTGAGGCTGTGCACGCCCACCCTTGCTCGGGGCTCTCCAGCAGCCGGGGCAGACAGTCCCTCCGCACGGGACGAGCCACACGGCACCTACTTACTCCTCCCACTGTCTGAGTCGGTTCCCAGCCACGCGTCTGTCGTTTCTTTACCGCCCCCCAGCGGCGCGCGAAGAACACACCCACAGCTGGCGACTGCAGGCCCTCCCCGGGGACTCGTGAGTGGATGGGGACACCCAGCGTGCCTGGCAAGATGAGCGTGCAGAGCGTGCCGACACGGAGCCATGTTGGGGTGACAGAGAACCCCGTTCTCGAGAGCAAATGCCTGGGCGTCAGAAACAGCCACAGCCCAGCCCGTTGCTGTGCCAGCCTCAGATCTGACACACGTGAGCCCAGTGCAAGAACAGAATGATACAATTATAAGGAAAAGAAACAGCGTTTCCGGTCCCTGCAGAATTAGCAGAGACAGAAAACGATCACGCTGATTAAGGCTGGCGAGGGAGACGTCGACTGCTCATGACCCCTGCTGGGAACACGAACCGGGGAAACATCTAAAAAGAGCAATTTGGCAAGATTCATCAAAATGTATAAGGAGCCCAAAAATACACTCTAGGAACGTAATTAAAAACACTGTATTTCCTACAACTATATTAAACTGTAAAGGAAAAAATTCACTATAGTGCCAATGTTTTAAATGGTCATTTTCAAATAGAGCCTGTCACGGAGATAGCATTTTATGGGGCTAGAACATCAGTACAGAAGCCGGAAGGTCAGACTCAGGGGCCAGCGCTCCGACACCGCGTGTGAGCCTTGCTATCCACATATGTCTGTTTTCCGGGGAAACTTTGTAATGGCTTTAACCAGATTGTCAAAGGCGCCCTGGGTTTGGGGGATGCTCCGAGCCTGGTTTCTCCCCCAGCTTTGGGCTCCTGATCTAGACCACCCCACGTTAGTGCAAGGGGAAACTGAGGTCTGAAGCGGTACGTTAGCAACCCATGGAGTAAAGCAAATAGGTACGGTGCGTCCCCTGTCCGTCCCTGCGTTTACATCCATGTGACATCCGTGTGGGTACACGTCTGTCTGCCTGCGTGAAACCCTGCGACGTGTTTGTTGCTAGTGCTCTTCGTAACTGTTGCCATCGGGGACACCTGGTTTGCTGCCATGTTTGATGGAGAGAGCCCAGGAGTGCACAGCGCTGATGACAAAGGCCGGAAGGCGGCCGCCGCTTCTCCCGCAGATGAGCTTGGTATCCACGATTTCACGTGTCGCAGCCTGGCCCCTCCACTGCCAGTTGTCTGACCTGGACGCCCCTGAAACCCAGATCCCATCGCTAGTAACATCCACCTCTCAGGTTTGAGGGGAGGAAGGAGAAAATCATAATGAGATCAGCAAGGAACAGGACGGGCTCACGGCGCACGGCGGCCGGGCACAGACACAAACGCCTGCGACGTGGGATGGCCGTCGGGCGTGGAAGCTCGTGGACAATGACTGGGCTGTCGAAGCAGGAGCACCAGGGCCGGCCACGGAGCACGCGAATCCCTGTGGATCCGTGCTCAGAGTTTCTGTACGAAGGTTTCAAACTCGTCCCTGCCCCCCGAGTCGGAGGGACACAGGCGTCAGGCGGGACCTCGAGCTCTGAGTCCCACCGAGTCCCACAGAGGCTGCTCGCAGCGAAGCCTGTCCATTGCTGTCACCGTGTCCCAATGATGACCACCGTCTGCCGCCTCTCAGAAAGGAGTCCAGGAGTCTTTGTGACCATGACACGTGGCGGGTTTGTGTGGACCGGCTGCCAGCTGTGCCCACGGCCGGGGTCCCCGGCGGGAGCGGTTTTCATCGTGATGGTTTTAGTGGGGATTTTCAGGAAGGTGACGTAGCAGGGGAGGCCTCGGCGCCCCTGGCCCGACACGTGCTTCAGGGCGACAGCCAGACAGGCGGCCACGGCCTCGCGCCCCACCCGCTGGGAATGTGCATCCTGTTCCCCACGGAAGCCTTCGGTTCCCAGCCGGCTCTGCCAGAACCAGAGGACAGGCACGAGGCAGCCGGAGCCGGCGCATCTCCCTGCGGCGCACGTCACACGGGGGGCGGCCCGCAGGTGGCCGGACGCACGGTGCCTGGACTGTTACTCATCCCACGGGACGAGTCGCAATGACTGCCGTCACCTGGATAATTTACAGGTGCAGATTCCACATCAGACAGAGCTGGCGACATCACTCCTGTGCGGCACGCACCGCGGGGCCAAAGCGACAGTCACCGCACGTCCTCCACGCCGGCACCCGAAAGACGGACGCGCACATCGCTGCGTGACGTTGACGGAGACGGGGCGTTAATGATCGGTGAGGAACCCATTAGCTGCATTTTCCCCAAAGTGCATCGCAGTGGCTTAGAGTGAACCCCGACGTCGGTACAGCTGACGGAAGGAAGGGTGGCAACTCAGGTGACACGCCAACTCCAGCCACGTAGAAGTGGCCGTCTGGAGAGCCGCCTGGAGGAGGCGGCGCGCTGAGGGTCCCGGGTGACCTGGCGACGTCCGCCTGGACACAGGACCGGGGGTGGCAGCTCGTGCACGAACCTGTGCCTTCCCCGGGGACGCACTTCCAGCCCCGGGTTTTAAGAGTCAGAGATTCTGTTTCATTCCGGCATGGACACTTACTAGCTAAGTGACAAAATGGCCTCATCTCTCCAAGCCTGTGCCGTCCAGTTTCATCCGCTGTCATCAAGGAAGCAAACGCTCTCTCCCGCGCCCCAGTCTCTCCTGCTGCTACTGAAGGCTTTATTAAAAAACAAAACAAAACAAAAAACATTTCTTCAGGTTCCCCCACAGTGAAGTAGCTAGTTAGCAGAGACCTGAAGAACTCATAGCACCCTGAATCCATCCTCCTCACCCTGAGAGTCACCCCTTTCCAGCAGGCCCCAAACCGAGCACCTGAGGCGGAACGTTTGCACGTGCAGCCGTGGGCGGTGTGAGGCGCACTGGCCTGTGTCGCCGCCCGGCGTCCAGGGGGACCAGGCTCCACTTCTCGGCCAGTGCGATCGGTCCAGTCCCTTGGCCGGGCTCCAGTACCAACCTCATTGCGTATCTAGCTTGTCACAAGATTTAACCGCGATGCTGCAAGCAAGGGTAATTCTAAATTAAAAAGTGCTATGCATATGTGCGCACACAGCTGTCTACTGCCATTTAAACACTCAGAGAGCTCCGAGAATGTCGCACACCCCTGTGCCCCCGTCCGAGATGGCTGATATTTATACCTGGTGCCCCTGTCCCAGAAGGTGTGATTACCACACAGAGTGTCTCACCGAGGCAGCTCCCTTGGGTGGGACCCCTTAGACTCAGGGGCGAAGAGTTCTTGCTCTCAAGAAATCCTAGCAACCATTTTCATAGAGAATTCAGAACAGATTCGAAAGCTGATGGATGCAGTGTTTGCTGACATCGTGGGGTTATTCAAGGAGACTGGGAATGGCCAGGTGACCTCAAAAGTGGCTTTCGGCTAAGGGTCATGGCTCCAGATTGTTGGGCTTCTGAGTTGTCGGCGGGAGTCCTGGGGGACGATTTTGCTGGGCTCAGCCGTGTGACGTGGCACAACGGTCTGGGAGCAGTCAGCCCGGCGGCCCAGGGCAGTCGCTTGTGAGACGGGGGGCGGGGCTGCAAGCTTTCCAAAGTCACACTGCTGGCTTCCTCCTGCCAGAAACGAGACGAGCCCCCTTCTCCGAAAAGTGGGGGCGTCAAGTGACAGCCACACGGAGCGCTCGGAAGATTCCTGGGTCACATCTGCTCCTGCCCGGCTCGCGCTGGAGGACGCTGCCTCGTGTGGCCGCGTGTGCTCCTGCTGTGCACACGCGGATGGCAGAAGGGAGTTTATCCACCGCGTCCGGTCTGTGCGTATCCTCACGGTGAGTTATTTCAGCTGGGAAATCAGTGTCTAAAAAAGACGTGACTTTCGGTACTAAACGTAAGCAGCTACCACTTAAAACTTTCAAAGACAAGGGAGGGCTCGCACCCGTCTCGGGGCGCACACTGTGGATGGCAAGGTTGACTGTGCGGCATGAGACCGGCTGGTGACGGACAGAAACGGCATTGCTGGAGCAGACACTTGCCTCCTCTCCAGAGCACCCTCGTCCGTCTGCTCTCTAGGTGAAGAGCCCCCTGTCGTTCTGGTCCTCGTCTCCCCAAAATCAGGCTTAGCCTAGACTTGCTTGAGTGGCGGCTTCCTTTCCGTGCCCCCCGTGGTGGTGGTGGCTCTCCTGCAGGCCGGCCCCCACCTGCTTGTGTTCCCTCCTTCTGGGGCGGGGTGGGGGGAGGGTGGCGGGAACAGAGGCTGCTGATTCTGAGTGCGAACCCCGTAAAGCACATCGCTTCTCAGAGTCAACACGGGTGTCAGAGACGGAAGATGCAGGACGAAGCCCGTGCGGCCCGGTGACCCCCAGACGTGCTTGTGCTCAGCTCTTGCTTACAGATCTCTGTCCACAGAGCGAGGGCCGCTGTGAAAAGCACAGTTTGGAAAATGCTGATTTCGATCATTTCCTCTCCAACTCTTAGGTGCCTCCTCCCCCACCCCGCTTTCTTCCTTCCTCTTTCCATGAGTTCAGGGTTACTTAGTTTGGGGGTACAAAATCATTCACTGAATGATCTCGAACCCTCCGGTTAAAGGCAGGCTCTGTGGTTCTCCCCAAGGAAGTGGGAAATTATTTTCTATTGTTTATGTTCACAAAATGCAGCTTCTGAATCCATTTCCAAATTACGGATTTTGGTTTTGACTACGTCCCTGGCAGCCACCTGGAAAACTTAAGGATGCATTTTGTTCTGTGAACTGATGAATGACGTGACACTTCTCCGGCCCACGCGGAAAAGAAACGGGGAACAGACTCCCAGCGCGCGTCCCCCTCACGGACCGAGCGTGCCCGCGGCGGGACCGAAACGCAGGCCTGGCACAGGTTTCCTGCAGAGCGTAGGAAAGACCCAGAAAAACATCAGGCGTCGGCTGCTCAGGTCAGGGGTCCGGAGAGATGGGGTCGACCGCCCATCTCCGTTCCTCAGTCACGTGGTCTTGGACAAATCACTCGATGGGGCTGGCATCTGAGTGGCGTGCGGAGTAGACGGGGTGACGCCCGGTGACGCGGCTCGCGGGGAGCGGCAGGGGTTGCGCCCGTCCGAGGGGCCGCGGCTGAGGAGCCGGCAGCTGCACGCGGTGTGGACACCGTGCCGTGCGCCGCGCGCTGGTCTGACACGTTTGTTTGCATCCTCTTCTGGGCGCCCAGGGAGCCCCGTGGGTCCCCTGACTGAAGCCCCCGCGCCCCGACGCCGAGCTGGCGCGAATGGTGCGAACGACCGCTGGGTCCTCGCGGAGCCGAGAAGGACGCAGAGGTGGCCGCAGAGCCACCCGCTCGCAGGTGCGTCCCCCGGAGCCGCTGCAGGGAGCCGCGTCCAGAGGCCGGGCCCCGGCTTGACGCCTCCCTGGACGGCCGCGGCCGGACACCCTGCCCCTTCGGTTCGGGAGGGGGCCACCGCCACAGTCACGCAGCGCCTCGGACCCGGGCTGGGGGCGGCAGCTCGCCCGGGCGCGCGTCTCTGTCCCGCCTGAGACACCCCAGGTGCGAGGGTGTCCGATGGGGTGACCGAGGGACGCGCACGCGCTCCGGGCCTCGTGACACGGCGAGAGCCGGCGAGGCCGGAGGGTCCCGGGCTGACGGTCACGTCCTGTCCAAGGGGCCTCTCCGGCCGGCAGTGGGCGTCTGGGCCCCGGAGGACAGTTGTGGAGCGGGGTGACCAGCGCGGGTGGGGACCTGCCCGCCACAGTCAGCGGGGCTCCCCGCACGGGGCCTGGTCCCCTGAGAGCGCCCGAGCCCTCCAGGGGGACATCGAGGGCGGGCTCAGAGACGGGGCCAACCGGCCAGCCAGCCAGGGGCACCCCGAGCCCCGCCCCGCCCCCACGTGCGGCTGACTCCGGGGCCCGCACGCGCGAGTGTGGACAGCCCAGCGTGCAGACCGAGGGTGCGTGGTGGGACTTGAACGAGCGAAGGCCTCTGGAATCCAACAAACCGCCCAGAGCAACCCCGAGCCTGCCTGACTGTCCACCCAGGGACGGAGCCCCCGTTCCGCTGAGCAAAGGGACAGAGGACGACGAGCGCCGCCGTCTGCTCGCGCCCTGCCCGGCCCCTGCCCGGCCCCTGCCCAGCCTCTGCCCAGCGCCTCGCCGCGCCCGCTGCCCACGCCGAGCCGGGCGCGGGCTATGGCCCTGACTTCCAGGCCAGACGGGGACTGGGTCACGCAGCCGCCACCCAGCGGCCAGCGGGAGTGGGGCCCGAACCTGCATGCTCCCCCGGCCCTCCCCAGGGAACCCCACGCCCGAGCCCCGCCGACCCGCAGGAGAACCGCCACCGCGGACAGCGGCCGCGGCCGTCCTGTGTGCGGTGCGCCGAGACCCGGCCGGGTCTGACGGGCCGCCCGGTCTCGCCCAGCACGCCGAGGCGCTCTGAACTTTCTAGCATCTGAGAAAACCCCCTCCAAGCTGGTTCTGGAAACCAGCTCAGTTTACAGCAGTAGAAAAGATGCTGAAGGACAAGAAACGTTATTCACCCGCCTAGAGCCGGGTCAGACGTACCCAACCCTGAGCACGCCCCCTCGGGGACGGAAGGAGGCCCCGTGGGGCCGCGGTCGCTTTGCTTTACCCATCGGTTTGCAGTTATAGGAGCAGAAACCGAAATGCAGCAGCCGCTGGGAGGAGAGGCCGTCTGAGGGGGCCGCTCGTCTAGGAGGCTTCGGGCGCATTTTTGCTCCGGTGGGGTTTCCTTCATCAAACAAAATTGAGCCTGGACCAGGTAAGGGGACACTATTCCGAAGGATTATAGCAGGCGTGGTGACCCACCCGCGCTACGGCGACAGGGAGAGGCTCTGAGCACAGGGCGGCGGAGTGCCCGCCCGCCCGCCGGAGTCCGAAGCGTCTTGATTTAGAAAAGCTTCGCCGCTAACGTCCCCGAATGTCAAACCGTCGGCTGGATGGGGTGCCGCCGTCTGGGGACGCTGCGCGGGGCCCGCCGCGTCCACTGGTTGACTCGCCGCTCCCATGGCTCCGTTCACGACACGACAGCACCTTCCACCCGATGATTCTTTCACGCCAAGAGCTATTCGGTCGCCCATCTTGTGTCTCTTTTCATCCGGGCGGCCGGGCTGAGGTTTCAGTTACTGTTGCAAGAACTATTTTCGGATACGGAAAATTACACTTAAGCCCAGGGGCTCGCAGATGGTTTGGTAACTTTGGCGGGTGGAGGCAGAATCCTGCCCACCGCTGCTGCGGCTGCTGCTTCCCACCGTCCAGAGGGCGGGGGCCTCGGTCTCCTGGGTCCTCTGTCCTCCAAAAATGACACTTACCGAAGGCGCCTGCCAGTGGGTGTGTCTGAGACGGCTCCGGCTGCAAATCCCACAGACCGAGTGGCTTAAACATCAGGCGTTTATTTCTCACCCACGGCTCTGGAGCCTGGGCAGCCGAGACCGAGGCGCCAGCTGACTCAGCTCCTGGCGACAGCCTCTCCCTGGCTGTGGGCGGCCACCTCCCACCTGTGTCCACCGCGAGGACAGCACACACGCTCGGATGCCTTGGGTGATGAGCACCCCACCTGCAGGATCAGGCCCCGCCCCCTGACCTGGGTTGTTACCTCTGGTCACCCCTCACGGCCCCTCCCTCCAACACACCTGCGGGGGTGGGGGGCAGGGTTTCACGTGGAAACGTCCAGTGGACAGAGCTTTCCGACCATGGAGGGATATGCATCACGGTGCCTAAAAGACCAGTAACTACTGATTCAGTTGGTCTTAAAATACTCGAAAAGTCTAAAGGGCAGTAACTTCAGTGTATAATGTTAATCATTACAGTAACAGAATTTCTTGGAAAAAATTACCAGCTGGAACGAACTACTTCACATTTCACACCCAAGCACCCAGTTTGTCCAACCCGTGGCCTCAGCATCACATACCAGTGACTTTTACCACTAATTCCAGTGTATATAGCTTCCTAGGAAAAAAAAATAGTTTTACTCATATTTGATGGAAATTTGGGGGTGTCAGTGGGGACTGCCCACGGTAACAACCCTTTGGCTTTCCAATTTAAAATGTCAATTTCTCTGCTTTAAGAGATACCGGTTAGGCGTGGGTCTCCATGGCAACGCTAAATGTCAGCATTCCAAATGCAAAAGCAACTCATTTAAAGCAAAAAGGGCTCAGACCACGTGTGCTGTGCGTTATCTGGCCATAGGAAAATGTCTGCCTCGAGAACAAAGGAGGAGGAGGCAGACGGAATCCCGAATCGCGAGGGCGGACGGGGAATCGGAGGGGAGGCAGCTTCCAAGCCCCGTGAAAGAAACGCAGGAGCCGGTGAGGGGCAACGAGTCCAGCCCGGCCCTGAAGAGCATGCGCGCGGCCCGCTCACCGGAGCCGGCCACAGGCCCCGACCAGACGAGGGCAGCGTGGCGTCCGTCGGGCCAGCCTCTTCTCCAGCAGCCTCTGTGTCTCCTGCCACGTCTGGACCGCCGGACAAGCCATCGTGATTTTGTCTGTTCTCACGATCGAGCTAATATCCAGTGACTACCTGACAGCTTTCTCAGCACTGGAAATGACAGGCTGTTTCTCGCTCCATGTTTTGAGGCTTCATCGTCGGTAATTGCCTAGAATGTCAAACGTGTTTTCTTGAGTGAGCGCAGGCACCAGCTTCAATCCGCAATCAAGCGCAGTTTCTTTCTATGGTAAAGAAATACATTTTGTTGTTTCTGCGATATTTTAGTTTTCCGGGTAGTTGGGGAAGACTCCACGAGATCACTTATCGTGATAGAGACTGTGTTCACCAATATTTGAGTCCCTTTGAGCTCATGAAACTTTACACAGTTAATAGTTTTTGAACCCCTGAGATGCTTCTCTGATCTTTAGCTGCTCACAGTCCGGAACTTCATCTAAGACACCCTGGTTTTCAGGGCACTCCAGTCCCCGCGGAGTGGGTTCCTCAAGCCTAACGCAATTCAGGACGCTCGTAACGGAAGACTCGGCCTGATGAACTGGGTTCGATCTTTACCGGAGAGTGAAGCCATTGGACAAAAGCAGAAACAGAGTTGACAATTCGTACAGCTAGACAGGAAGTCGCGTTGATTTTTAAACCTAATTTTTGGGGAGCGAAAAGTGTTGCCGAAATTAAGTGTTTTTATGGTTTACATCACACTATTTTAAATGTAGCTAAATCTCATTTACATAATATCTAACTACTTTAATGACATAACCATGTCACATGAAAGGGCCACAGCAAGCCACTGCGTCATACACACATGAACAAGCTTAAGGGAGCTATGTGGAGATAAATCGCACGAAACCCGTGGAACCCTAGTGACGACTCAGAGGAGAGGACAGCGACTTCTTAGCAACGCCGAAGATGTTCGTTATTGCAAAAGGAAGTCCGGCGAGCTTCAGCACGGCCAGCATTCTCCGGAAGTTTCCGTTTGCGATGGCGGCGGCGGTTGTGCGTGCGTCCCGCCGTCTCTTCCGTCCACGATGCTCGTTTCTCTCTTCCTCTGCTACAGTCTGATGCTCGACACACGAGCAGCTTCCTGCACTTCCGCGGTCTCCCGGCATCTGGAGCGCGTCCGCTCCCCGCAGCTGCATCCCTCACGATCCAGCTCCCTGCCCGAAACGCCGGTAGCAGACGGTCTCAGACCCAAGTCGATGCTTATCGAGGCCCCACTGACCACCGTGGGAGACTGCCACCAACAGCCGAATTGACCTGGACCACAGCTCTGGACCACAGCTAAGAGTAAGGTCACCTAGGGCTCTGAGGGCAGGTAGATTCTAGTTGCTGTGAAAACTCAGACTGACAAACGTGTCTCCATCCTCTTCAAGATTCCCAGGTAGACTTGATGTTCAGGGTGCCACGACTGGTCAGTGACAGTCATGGTGTGGACGGGGGGCTCCCGGCACACACGTCGTGGATCCACATTTTAATTAATGACACACGTCACAGACTCGGCATCCCTGACTTGGTGTCGAGCAGGCAGATGGCACCTACTGCATAAAGATTGGGGTACTTGCCGAAGTCCCGGACAGCTGCCCGACCAACGCTTGGAGGCCAAGCTCCGGCTGTCAGTCGTCGGCGACGTGGGATGCTGCTGCCGAGACTCAGGCCGCCAGCTCCAGCCTCTGCACCATCAGCATCACCTGAGCGTCAGTCGGCCCTGGCCAGCTACCCGGAGCTGCCTCCCTCCGGCCCCCAGCGGGGCACCCTATTTCGCCTCCACGGTTCCCCTTTGCCCTGGACCATCGGTCTCTGTTTCTCCCCTCGTGGAGCCTCCGGCACTATCGCATGACGGAAGTTCGTAAACGTGCTTCTCAAGCCTCCATGCTGTGCATTCTCAAGTGTTTTCCGCATTTGCAAACACACGGCAGGAGCATGCTCTTCACGCCGTGGACTTGGCGTGGGTGGACACGGGACTCATTCACCAGTGGGGACCCCCCCATGTCCTCAGCCTCTTGCCAGGCGGTCACGGGGGCTTCATCAGCCAGGGGCCCTGAGTGGGAATGACCGGCAGATCCCCCCGCAAACCTTAATGAGCTCTGCAACGTGAGCGAGAGATGTTGGCTGCGCTGAGCTCCAGCCCCGCCGAGCTCGACTGCACCGCGTGCCACGCGTGTCCCCCCGGGGCGTCGGGCTTCGCTCCCCGTCAGCACCGCGTGGTCGCACGGTCATCTGTGCTTCGCCTTCTCCAGCACCGTCCCGCACTGGGCGGCACCGCCCCGAATCACTCCAGTACCCCCGATGCCGCTCGCATTTCCCAGCCCAGGGGCCAGGTCTCGGCCCCTCGCCGGGCCGTGCAGGAGGAGTCGCCATCGTGAGGACGGAAAGCTGTTCCCTCCATTTGCCTCCCTCCCAGGACACTGGCCTTTGAGACTGACCGTTAAGGGAGCCCGAGCCTAGAAGTCAGATAATGTGAAAGCGAATCAAGTTCCGGGACTTAGGCTAGTCGCCCCTCATCTTGCCGTGAACTCCCAAGTAAAATGGAAATAATCGTAGGATTTAAGCCGCCAAGTCGCTGTGAAGGTTGAGGCGGTGCCCGCGAGGCTCCTGGCGCACGCACGCGCGCGGCTCCAGACAGCTTGCGGCCGTCACGCACGTTCCCCGACCTTTCCCACGCCAATTCCATCGTTGGGGGACAAACAGTGCTGCGCCTCCCCTGCTGCCAGAGAATCATTATCGCGAAGAGGATTCTCGGATGGCCCCGTCCTGTTCTAGACTTTTCGATCTGGAAGGGACATGTCACAGTCAACTAAAGTTAATGTTCGGTCAACATTCAGCGAGCAGCCGTTCCGGACTTGGCTTAGGAGTGAGGTCAGACCCCACAGGGGAGAGGAAGCGGGTGATCTAGATGCCCTCTGCTTCTGTGACCCCGTGATGGGCTCGCGGGGCGGTGCGGCCCACCTGCAACCCCAGCCGTTCGGCAGTGGGCCGACCGTGCTTCCCGGCGGTCCAGGCTGTTGGCAGTGGCCCCGCTGGGGACCACCGTCCCCAGCCTCGTTGATGAGTTCTGACAAGCACTGTGTACACAGATCCCATGAACTGAGCTCTAAGTCCCAGGCACGGCGCTAAGCGCTTCGTGAAACCCTCTCCTTAATCCTCACGCTGCGTCCCCCAGGCGGGGGCCACCATCCACGTCTGCTCCGCGGTGCAGCACACCGTTCGCTCTCATGCTGTGTGAGTCCGACCTCGCTCACTGAGGGGTTTGCCGCCCGGCCTGCGCTGTGGAGGGCCATCCTACTATTCTGTAGGATTCGGTCTCACGAGGACATCACACTGCATTTACGTGTCCCCTCCCCAGTGGGCGATGTCATCACGTCCTCTCTCTTGCTTCTGCGAACGATGCTTTAGTCAACACCTTCCTGCCTGTCGCCTCGAGGGAGCACATGCCAGGGTAATTCTGGTGTATAAATCATAAACTGCAATTACTGGATCGGAGTGTACACGCATTATCCATTTCTCTACTATAATCGTACTTCTTAACGTGGGAAGTTGATGCGAATCACTATATTCCCACCGGTGGAGAATACGCCTTCCCGTTTCTTCTGCTTCTTGTCAACACTTAATGTCGCGAGATCGTTTTATGTTGTAATGTTTTCATCGGTGCTTTTATATAGACTTCTGCGACTCTAACGAGGCCGGACGTTTTCTCATATGTTTGTCGGAAGCTTTCAGTTCTTATCATGTCCACGTAGTGTGTTGTTTATCAAGGTCTTTTTGAATCAGAGAAATTATGGATTTAATGGCTCAATTTCCAGTATAGAATGGAATCCATTTTATACAGCCTCAGAGGCTCATTAGTCACTCTCTATTTAAATACTTCCAATTAAATAATTTTTACTAGCACCCTGTGAATGTCTTTTAATATCGAAGGATTCTGAGCTCCGATAAATAGTCCTGTAAAGCGTTTCTACTTAGAAATCTCAAATGTCGAAAATCCTTCCATCTATTTTCATTATCACATGCTGGTGAGTTTCCTTGGGCAATTTGTTTTCTTCCATAGTCTAAGTGTTTCTGTGTGTCTCAGTGCGTGGATTTCATATTCCTATTCTAAATCTGATGCCACCGAGGACTCACGTTTAGGAAATTTCCATTTGTTCAGAAGCAGGAGTTCCGAGGAAATGGCTTTTTCCCCGTTTTTATTACATCTTAGTTAATCTTGTCATAACGTCCACAGAACACAGGAAAGAAAGAAATTCTTGGGTGCGTGGCTGCAGCCAGACCACGGCACACACGCGCTGGTGTCTGGGTTGGGACACTCGTGGTTATCACAGCAAAGCTCACTTGGACCTGTTTGAAGCAGACGAGGGAAACAGCACATTTTTTAGGGACTCCACAAACACACCTAACCGTGGGGAAGCACCCAGAGCGCAGAAATGGACCGGAATAAAACGATGAACGGTGAAAGACCCTCTTTCCGTCTTCCGTTTCTGCTCGTTTTGTCTTCCTGGTGACATGCTGGCGACCCGATTTCCCGCCACGCGCTCGCGATGCGGCCTCCAGGACATCCTGAGTGTCCCTGTCACACGGCAGTGGCTGTCTCGGCTCCCGGCGGAGCACTTTCGTGGCCCCTCTTCAGCTAGCTGTGGCCTCGCCTGCAGTGGGTCACGTACCCCAAGGCAGTGGACCGTGCTCAGTGTGTGGGGCTGGAGGGCGTGTGAGGTCGACACGGTTGCCCCGGCTGTGCCCACGTGGCTTGGCGGGTACAAGTCACGGAAACAAGTGGGCACTGTTTTCAGACATGAGATTGGGCTTAATAATCAACATAACATAAGACGCTCACTGCAGCGGGTGAGGGCCAGGTGCAATTTTATGAGACACCTACGTTGCGTCCAGCGATGGGCTTGACTTCCGGGCGAGGGGGCTGCAGTTAGAGGCTATTTATACTTCCTGCGGTAGAAATGACAGTTTCGTGACGTCGTCTCTATTAGGCGGCAGGTAATCTGGTCAGCTCTTTATGTTTTACCTCATTTAATACAAGGGAGTTTTCTGGATACGAGGCAGAAACGCGGCACATCCCAAGTATTGCGTGATAACGTGATGCCTGGAACTCTGGCAGCCAGCTTGAGGGCACGAGGTAAAAGCAGAGGGCAGCTGACGCGGGCAACTGGTAATGGACCCGCGAAATTACGCGCCCCTCGAAACGCCCACTCAGGCCATCCTGTGACCTGAGATGGCGGATTTCCTTCCTGCGTAAGGCTCGCAAGTCACATTTTTCTGTGTCTTGTAGCTCACGGCCTCCTAGTGGATAAAGTAGTTATATTAAAGCTTCTTAGAAATTCCATATGAACTTTTGACGTGAATACAAGGATATTCGTGCTGGGAGATGAGATCGAACCACTAATAAACTTCACTTTTCAGATTTTCTACCCCTCTCTCTCCTCCTCTCCAGACCTCCCTGGAGCTGAATGAAAATGCTCAGCAAGAAAAGCCACACTTTGGTCTCACGCCAAGATAATATTCTCCGATTTCCCCAAGATCGCTGTATATTCCATTTTAAAAACACAGCTGATGCCTTTAAAATGAATTTACAGAAGCTGGCGGTTCACATGCCACCGGATCGAATTACGAGAAGAGACTGGCATAGCACGGTGACCTCTGAGCGGGCGGCCCGAGCCCTCCGGAGAAGCCAGAAGCCGCGGACCGGACACTGTCCTCAGCTCGGGCCCCCGGGTGGGGACATGCCACGTGTCCTTTACTTCCCAGGGCGGAGCTCCGTCCGCCGGGGCCTCATGACTGTCCCATAGGACCCCCGGTCAACCCGGCATTTTCACGAAGCCCCTGCCAACCTGGCGCGTCCCATGTCATCTCCTCAAAGCAGGCGCCCGTGTAGCTGCTTCCTTGGTCCAGGGCGACGCAGAAGGCATCTCGGGAGAGGGAGCTGTTGGAAGCAGCGGGGACAATAAGTTGGTCTCCGGCAACCCGGACGCCGACGAGGGCCCCGGCCGGGCCCCGCCTCTCCACGGGGTGACGGCGTCCGAAGTGGCCGGGGCGTGGCAGGCGTGCTCCAGCCGTGACTCGGAAGGCGCCGTGACCTGGCGGACGCGGCAGGGGCGCTGAGTCGCCCCCGGCTCCGTCCGCCCTGGGAACGGCCGGGGCGGTTACGGACTCGGGGCAGTGCCCGCGGCAGTGGACATGCAGCGCGGGGGAGGACGCACGCTCAGATGGGGACACTGTGCCGCGGCCTGCGGGGTGCACGCAGGGCCCGGGGTCCTCACGATCAGACCTCCCGCTGAGACAGGGGCTGTGACGCCTGGGGTCACTTCCACATGAGCGCCCGTCCCCATGCGGTCACCGTGCCAGGAAGGTCAGGGGCGTGGGTCTGGTTCACCTCTCTCTTTTTTAACTCAGTCAATTAAATGAACCCGAGGTGCCGTCTGACCCTGAAGCGTCCAGCCTGGTCTCGGTCCTCGGGAAATTAGCAAACCCGAGAAACATCCTCTATGGCCACGTCGCGGGTCCGGCGGGCGTGGGGTTCCCCGCAGTCCACGTGTGCTCCCATCCACTCGCGCCCTCTGGGCCCAGCCACCTCTCCCGGGAATAGTGCACGCCGCGTTTGCCAAGCTCTGTGCCCCGCTCCTTCGGGGCACGTGCTCAGCCAGGCACGTCTGCTTCCCCGGCCCGGCTTCCTCCTTCGCTCCTCAAAGCTGCCGTTTTCCTGCTTTCCGCCGAGCTCGAAATACACTGCTCACCCCGACGACTTACACCGATTAATCTTCGTGTTTCCAGAGCAAGCACGATTTCATCCACGAAGCCTGGCTCCGTTTCTCTGAATTCACTTTGTTTCCTGGGATTTATACAGATTAAATCCTGGGAAAGACGTATCAACACACGTTGATAAAGACTTTGTTTCTGGAATGAAATAGATGCTCGGCACACATGAGCCGCTGCTGGTTTGCGTCCCCTCCCCCTCCCGTGCCTCCTCTGCTCTCCCCGGTGCTGTGGTAGACTCTGCAAAGATGTCGCCGGCCCCTCCCAGCCCCGAGTGCTGAGCTGCACCCCACCGCGCCGTGAGGCCTGTCTCCCCTCCCAGGCCTTGCCGTGACAGCAGAATGTGGCTGTCATTGTACAGTGAGACATCCAGGGCCAGCTGGAAGCTTTGCCTTCTACCCTCTGGGGATCCAGCCACCCTGTCAAAGGCCTGAGGCGTCTTTATGGACATGGAGAGAGAGGGAGAGGGAGAGGGAGAGGGAGAGGCAGGCAGCCCCGGCCGCTGCGGCCCCTGCAGCCAAGCGCCCGACACGTGAGTGAACCCTCCAGGATGTCCTGGGCCCAGCCGCGCTTTCGGCTACATGCAGCTGCGTGAGGGACCCGGTCAACCCCACCTCTGGGGGAGGGGTGCAGCCCCAACAGGCCTGGTGCACAGTGTGGACCCGTCGGCCAACAAGTGGCCATTGCTTTTGAAAGGCCAGCTAAGCTCTGGGGTGGCTTCATACACAGCAACGGGTAAGATACCCCTGGACATGCGACGCCTTGAAGGGCAGAAGGCGCCTGACCCGCGTGTGAACCCCTAGTGCCTGGACCGCCATGCCAGGCGGTCATCCAACCCGGACCCCTCACGGGCCGTCATGGCACCTGCTTGCCCCATGTCCCCCACGTGACCCCAAATGACTGCGCTGCAGCTATCGCCGGCCGTCCTGCCTCGCTGGCATCCCGCATCGTGCACTGTTGGAATCTGCTTTTACATGTGTACGGTCTAATATGATTCAAGTTTGGGGTTCACCGTCCTGCCCAGGGGTTCTGCTGGACACGGCCCTGTGCTGGTCCCCAAACATGGCCTCATCTGCTTCTAAGTCTCAGAGGACCTGGACTGATCTGTAGCTGTGGACACTCTCTCAGCAACCAGATAACGAAGAGATGCAGAACCGCGTCCCCTGCCCGTCCCCCGCCCACGTGGCGTTGGAAGCGCCAGCCTTGGTGGCAGGCACTGCTTCCGACTGGTGCTGGCTTTTCATCTAGACGTTTGCTCTCCCTGACACTGGGGTGTTCTCGACCTGCGCCCTGTTATGCAGTTTCGAAACGTGGAAACCGACGTTTCACGGGCGCGGCCTCCCCTTCCTGTAGATTCTATGCCTCTTACGAAAACACCCCTCACGTCTGACTGCCAGCAAGTCTTAGCTCTGGCTTCAGACCTCGTGTCCAAATGTCAGTGCCAGCGGCAACATCAGTGTCGCCACAAGCTGCTCCCTTCGCACAAGTGAAATGCGACCTCGTGCTTCATTTCTAACACGGAGGAGGTCGTTTTCCCGTCACGCTCAGACCATTGACGGGATCTGGCTTTCGGGTGAGCTGGGCTGGGCGACCCCTCACGCCCGCTTTGTTGAGCCTGGAAAAGACACATCCACTCGCTCATTTGCTACAATGTGCTCTTATTTCTACTCTGTTACCAAAGTCATAACACATCACTTTCCTTCAGAGCGACATTTATAGGCTGGGATCCTAACACTAGATAAATCAGTGGAGTCTGATAGCAAAGAGAAAAAATCTATTTTACCTGCATTCAGTTGTCAACAACCCTGAAGCATCTGCCACTTGCAAGTACAGAAAACATGACCTCTTTCTAAAGATTAAGGTCCTGGATCAGTGTCTGTGTGTGAACAAAACACGCAGCCTGAAATATCATCATTCATCACCACCTCCGGTGATCTGCTTATCATCTGGGAGGATGTCAGCAAACCCGTCTTCGAACTTGCTTGTTTAAATCTAATTTGCACACTGAGGCTTACGAATTTGAAACCAGGAAAAAGTCATCCTGGCGATATGTCACCAAGAATTAGAAACTCCGGATCCCCCGTTTGCAAGCATTTGGTAACCTCGAGTTTTTGATATTCATATTAAAAACCCATTTCTCTTCCTTATTCCTTTCCCCACGGCCAGATGCCGGTGTCCCTTTAGTCACTGGTTCGAACGGTGAGGCCAGCGCTGGCCATGCACTTTTGTCGACGTCATAAGATGGCTTGCATTGACTCGCAGGCTGGAGGAGAGGTTGAAAGCAAGCTCCTTAAATAATGAGCATATGGAGACACGCAGCTGTCATTCTCAAGAAGGCTTCGTTGCCACCAGCACCATCCTCGGGCCTAGATTAATGCCTTGAAAATCACGACCAGAACCTCGTTTTAAAACTTTAGCTAGAATTACTTTTTTAAAAAACTTTGCTTGAAGTTTTAGTCTGGAGTAAAGCGATCTTGCCCAGGTCTGTGTGTGTCCCCAAGGCTGCCAGCCCACCTGCCGCCGAAGGGTCCGCATCATCCCACGGGTGCGCCTGCGAACGCTTCGGTTTACGTAGTCAGTTCTGCCTGCCCTCCGCCTCCTTCTGTCAAATTATCCACGGCCTTCCATTTCGGTCGTTTGCAAAATCATTCTCTTTCTTGCATGATCGAAGGCAAAAGCGGGATTTTCTGTGACCCCACCAAGGTACCACTGTGACTCGGGCACCTTCCGACAGACGAGAGCTCTGGGCCGGGGAAGCCGCACACGGAGCAGGGCCTTCGACTCGCTGTGGCCTCTGTGTGAAGCTGTGGGACGTGACCAGGTCACCTCATTTCCTACCAGAGGTCAGGCTGCCCAGTCCTGGGAGAGATGTCGCTCAGGACAAGGGTGTCACGCGTGGCTCCTTAGTGTCTACACAGAGCGTCTGTCTCTTTCCCTCCTTTTTTAAAATGAGTTTTGTTTAAAATTGAAGACTTTTTCTTTCTGCTTTACTCCCAAAGAAGAGGAAAATGTTCCTCTCTCAATTTCCAGTTGTCACCTGCTGAAATAGTGTCACCTCAAGCTCTGATGACAACTAAATGTCTTTGAGAGAAAATGGGAGGATGGACAAAAGGGTGGCTTGTGGGAGTGAGCCAGGGAGCTGTGCTTTGCATAGAAAGGGGATTCCAAAGAGACGGGGGGATCTGGACGTTTACTCGTGTGCCAGGCCAACGAGAGAGCTCGGTCTCGTCCACAGCCATCCAGAACCTTTCTGCGCAGGCGGCAGCCCGCATAACCCACTGCCACGGCACCGTCGACTGGAGAAGCATTTGTCACTGACCCTTTCAAGTCGGGTACTTGGATGAGAATCCTGGAGCCAATTTGCCTGAGCAGCCTGAGCTGCTGTCGCCGGGGGACCATGTCGATACTGGCCTCGGGGCTGCCATCTTGGAGAATAAGAGGCAGGGGCAGCAGTTGTAAAAAGTGGGAGGAAGAAAAAAGAGAGAAAGTAAAAACCGAGAGAGTGTCTGGAGAAGGGCGGGAACGCGCTCCCTCTGCGGCCGAGGCCGAGGCGAGGCGGGACCGCGGCCGAGCGCAGGGCCACCCGTCAGGACGACGGGCGCCTCGTGGTCCCGCGCGCGGACACCCCTGCACGGCCTCCCCTGTGCTGAGGCTCTTTGATGGAGTTTTTGTCCCTTGAAACCAAAATCACCTGCGGTATTTTGGGGGGGAAATGTATAAATAAGGAAGGACAATACAGGACTCGGATGGATTGATGGGAAAACATAACCTGGACGGGCTGAGAGCGAGAATGTGGAAGTCAAGAAAGAGGGAGGTGGGAAGAGCGGTATTTGGAGGCAAAACGGAGTCAGAACGAAGCGTGGACGTGTTTCGAGGGAAACGAGGAAGGCCGTCTGGGGGGTCGGGACATGAGGAAGGCCGCTGGGGGCCGGGCGGTTCGGGGAGAGTTCTTGCAGAGGAGGCGACAGAGAAGGGCGTCTGCATCTCCTCCGACGGACTGCGCAAACATTCAAGACCGCTTCACGCAAAACGTGGGGACAAATTGCTTTTTTTTTTTTGCAACGCGCTTTGTATTAACCTTTCCTAATGAAAATTTGAACTCGTTTTATTTATAAGAGGTACTTAAAATGTTACTGCTACAGCACACGCTGCTCCCCCACTTTAATAATCTGCGATAACGTACTTTCTTAACAATACTTTCATAGGAAGGGCAGACAGGCCACGAAACACAGCCGACAGCCCTCGGAGTGTCTGCCTTTGAAGGCAAGTTCCAATTGCATCCATTTCTTGTTTACTGGGAACTTCTGTAAATGTCACTTTTTATTTATGAATGTGTTTTACTCAGCTATCTGCTAGGCCACAATGGGGACTGGCTAAGACTTACTGGCCTGTTAATTTTCACTGGGATTGCGGACGGAAGTGACCCCGGAAGGTGTGAATGGCAAAACAGAGCATCGTCACTTGGAGGTTTTGGCGGCCTGCAGATCTAGAGGTCCTGGTGCATGAGGACTGTCTGCTTTGGCGACAGGCACTTGGGGGCTTCCAGACGCAGGCATTGCTAGAAACAAGCACCTCGTGCAGTGCCCGACGTGCAAATGGGGTCGGCAGGCTGGGCTGCAGCTGCAGGCGTGCGGGTTCCCTGCCTGGCCGGCTCTCGGTGTGGTCCCCGCCAGGGCTGACCGCAGAGCTCTTCCGGTCACGTGTGATGCACGTCTGTGTGCACGTGTGGCTGTACACCTTCCTTACACACCAGGGCACATGCCACCACAGGCACAAGGCGCTGCTGTGAACTGAAAGCTGGCTCTCACGTCTGCTCCGGATGCGAAGGTCGGTGTGCAGACAGCAGCAGATCTCACCCCGCGGAAACGCCCTACTGTCTGGGTGGTGGTCCCCCCACATCCCCCGCTCACCATAGTCTCAGCACCAATGCCACAGCCCTGCCACTGCAGCCTGGAACTTCCACAGCTGACTCTCAAAGCGGTTTCTGGCTGTTTGTCTTCAGCAACCCACTCACATCACGTGCTTCTACATGCCTGCACGCTCACGTTTGCACACAGATTCAACATGTTATACTGTTGCTATTACAACTCAGTAGCTACATACATGTGGTGTTTTCTCTGTGCAAGTTACTATTCTAAGATAGTAAAGCCTTGAGGGGCGGGGACGAGTTGGCGGGGCAGGTAAACGCAGTGCTCGGCCTCCTCCCACGACTGCATTAAAGTTGCAACTAAATCATACAACAACCAACTTGGAGAACCACCTGACGTTTAGCCGAGGATATAAAGAGCAGGCCACCTCAAGGCTGGTAGGAGGACGGAGACGCGGAATGGGCCAGACCCGCACCTGTGCGTGGCGGTTGAGCATGGGCATGGTATCTCAGCCACAGAGGTCACCCTGAAGGGGCGAGAGTCCCAGCCCCACCACTGGGATCCCCAGCCCAGGCTTCCAGACCCAGGAAGAGGAGGCCCCACAAAACCTGACAGTAAAAACCCGTGGGGATTCTGAGCATCCGGGTGAGGCGTAGGGAACCTGAAAACCCAGACGTCCCTTTTAGGGTGGGCGCACAGACCTCCCGCTCTTTCGCAGGCACTCACCCTGGGCTCCGGCGGAGGGACAGCAGCTCAGAGGTGCCAGAGATGTTCGGGGAAAGGCTGAGCTGTGTGGCTTCAGGGCGAGGGCAGGAGGGGAGCTGCCATTGTTCCTGTGCTGGGCCCCCCTCCTGTGCAGCCTGCAGCTGGCACCACCTTGCTGTGTTGAGCCCGCCCCCAACACGGCCAAGCCTGAATCTAATTGGCCTGGTGAGATGCGCTCACTCCACCCCTGGCTCCCTGGGCTCCACCCACCCAGCCCCCAAATTACTGGTGTCTGGCTTGTTGCCTGGCAACCAGCCTACCCTGCACTCTCAGCAGGAACCGTGTCCGGGTGCACCTGATGGCAGTCTGCGTCCTCTGCTCCCCACCCCCATGGACTCTAGGTGGTGGGCGGCCAGCACCTGCCGAGTTGCAGTGTTTCTTGAACAGATCTCGGGGGTCTGCGGCCTGAGGTGGGTGGCAGTTGGTCCTGCTGTGACCTGAGACTCTTGCAGACAGGCGGCCACAGGCTCAGCACTGACCCAACCTGACTCTGTCATGGCCTGGTGAAATCGCTCACTTTATCCTGGTGACTCCCTGAGACCCCGCCGACCAAACTCGCATAGCACCTGAGCCTCCTTCAGCTTCTGAGCCTTCCATGCAGGCAGGCAGCCTCAGGCCCGAAGGTGCCCTGGGCCTTTAGCTAAGCTTCCCCAGGCCTGGGACTGGTGGCAGCTGGCCTCGATTCACTGTGTGGCCTCTCTTGCGTGCCTCGAGGTCCAGCAGAGGCAGCGACCAGCCACAGATAGCTTTGTAGCTCCTGCAAGGTGGCCTCGGGTGGTCGGGGCAGCAGCTGACCTTGGAGCCTCTTCCAAGGGGCCCCGGAACCAACACACCTGGCGGCTGGTGTTAGACCTCAACAGAGCACCACCTGATTTGCCCTACAGGTGGCACACAGCAGGCACAGAGCCCAACTTGGCAAATCCCATTCCATGGGGTCAGCCCCACACTGTAGCTCATACCCTGTGGGCGTGGCCAACCCTCACAGCCAGTCAGCCTGAGAGTCGGTTTCACATCATCATTAAAATGCCAAAGGTTAAAGACAGAGAGACTCTGCAAAGCAGCAAGAGAAAGGCAGTGAGTTACCTACAAGGAGCCTCCATAAGACTGTCAGCTGATTTCTCAACAGGAACTTCGCAGCCAGAAGGGACTGGCAGGAAATATTCAAAGTGATGAAAAGCAAAGACCTACAACCAAGATGACTCCACCCAGCAAAGCCGTCATGTAGAACTGAAGGACAGGTAAAGAGTTTCCCAGACAAGAAAAAGCTAAAAGGAGGGGCATCAATCAAAAGCTAAATCTGGGGCATCAATACTCATATCAGACAGAATAGGCTTTAAAACAAAGGCTATAACGAGAGACGAAGAAGAACATTTCACGACGGGAAAGGAATCGACGAAGCGCGGACGTAGCCCACTCACATTCACGCGCCGACCTGGAAGTTCCTAAACATGCGAGGCGGGTATCGACTGACGTCACGGGAGAGATCGACACAATCCGGTCACAGGAGGGGACTTTGACACCCGCGGACACCGGCGGACGCGTCTCCACACAGAAAATCAACAAGGCAACAGTGGCCTTCGGTGACACGCTACACCAGATAGACTTAGTTAATATCTTTAGAGCATTTTACTCCGAAGCAGCAGAATGTACATTCTTCTCAAGGGCACATGGAACATTTTCCAAGACAGACCACAGGCTGGGCCACCAAACAAGGCTCAAGGAATTTAAGAAGATGGTAAGTCATTCATTTACTCCTGCCCACAGCCCCAGGCGAGTGAGGCCCCTATGTCAGGCCTAAATCTTAAACAGTTGCCAAGAAATTCAGCAATCGAAATAAAGGCACATTCAGCGGAATATTAATTAAAAAACCAAATTGGATGCAAAAGGTCCACGATGAACGTAATACGAAGATTTTAAATGCAGATCTAGGGTTCGCTCCTAGATCAGAGTACCGGGTCCATACTACACACAGACGAAATCAAACAGGGCCTGGAAAAAAATTAAGTATTTGTAAATCCACGATAACTGAGCAATATGGGACATTATTCTCTGTCCCTAACCTGTGAGGTTCTGTGTATCTGCATTGGTTCTGGATGGCATTTCCTGAAGCTGGCTTTTGGGGCAAGTGATTGCCATGTACTAAAAATACCAACGCACGTTTCCAAACCCACACTGTGAGTTTCTGTGTCCTCAGGGTTATCCAAGTCCAAAACAAGCACGATGAAGCCCAGGAGGCAAAAAGCACCAACTTAGAAGGGAGACTCGCCGGTCATTCTAATGCAGACCCCAACGGCAGAAATCGCCAAATAGCAACTGCTTGAAACTACTGTGCCGAGCTGGACTTGGCGCCAGCAAAGAACTCCGTTCTCTCTCTGATACAAACCCCAGGGGAAAGCTGAGCCGTCCCTCTGTCGTATCGGCCTTAAAGGCTCAGAGCTCCATCCTGATGAAGTTCAGCACGCCCCCATCAGATGTCTGGGCCTCCTCTGTGCCCTGGCAACAACAGGCACCGCCTCAGAAGATGCTCGTGAGGATCTGGCCGGCTGCTGGGCGAAGGCGTGCTGACTGTCAGAAATGCAGAACGGCGCCGCCGTGTCACCTGTTATTATTTACTCCTAGAGTCGACTCTCCCTGCCGTTGACACAATCTTTGAAACTCTATTATGAAACGCTCACTGAAACTCACCCTAGAGGTTGAGCAGAACAGCCTGGGTTAATTCCTCGCTCTCTTCGGAGGATGGGGTCCGTCGTCGGCCTCCAGTTTCTGAGGCTCGCTGTACTTGCGGGGTACATCTTGGTGCGGCCACGTCTCCCCCCGGAAATCCCTGTTCTTCGGCTGGACACCTGCAGCCCTCGCTCTGCATCGGCCTGTGACTTTTCCTTCAGATCGAATGCAAACTTCAGCCACCTACGTGGAAAGACTTTCTGGGGACATCTTACCCTCTGACAAAAATGACGTCTCTCATCTTTCTTCACTTTGCGCTTAATCCGACTTTTCAGCTACAAGCCGAGTTCCTTGAGGCTCCCACCATCTCATGCAATTTTGTTTCTCGGGCGAGGTCGACGCCTGCCTCATATTAGGGATTAAACGCACTTTGAATAAATAAATTTAAAAAAAATGTGTAAGATGTGTGAAAATATTTAACACGGTGCTTAATTTTTCCAGTCACTTGGCTACCCCCTTCTTTAAAATAAACGATTTTGGAAGATTTCATTATGAAGACATTTATCACTTAGTGGCTCCGCTTACCCCGGGGGACCTGAGAGCCTCAAAGAATGACTGTGAAACCCAGAGGAGACAGTGGGATTCTGGGCACGAGGAGAACCTGACTTAGCCCTGTTATCAATAAGAAGAGCAGCTATGAGAACGAGGCATGAACAAAATCATTTAATACTTTTAACTTCCAAAGATAAGCAGACGACCAAGTCCGTCTACGTGTTTATTGCTTCTTTTTCGCTGTGCAGAACTCGACTGTGTTTCAGGCAGATTCGTTCAGCGGTTTTAGATGTCGGCTGAGGGTTGTAACGACAGAGCATGTGGCGAGGTGGGCCCCAGTCTCGTTCCCACCAGTAGCTGTTCGGTTTATGTAAAATTACAGAAGTTTCTCATTCATGTCAGGAAACCATCAAAGTCGAAAGATGACACGTGACATCTCAGAGTATGACAAATATTCTTCTAGAGCCTCTTTTATGAAGTTTGCTTAGATACAGATCATTTTGCCTAAAATAAGTTCAAAACACAAAGGCTACATCCATTGGAAATTCTGGTCCTGCATGTAATGAAAAATATTATGTTGGACATCGACAAGCCAGAGCAGCCTTCATATTTATTGCTAATCTGATGTGTTACATTTGCACGGACATAACCGATGCCAAAATTTTATAATTAAAATACTAAAACTGCACTGGTTCTGTTTAATTCTAATGTTATTTAAGATGCATACTTCTTGATCAAAAGTGAGTTTCCCAAAATATAAAATGTAACAATGCAGCATCTTTCGATTTACTTCAGTGTGCATTTGTATTAACCGCCGGAGATGTCATGGACCGAATGTTTAATAAGTGACTATACCAAATTCGTAGCAATTCAAAAAACAAGATTTCCAGAGGATACCTTGGTTTGTCATTATCCGTACTTAAATTGTGGTTTTCACTTATTTCTCATCTTACTAATATCCTGCCAATGGCAGCGCAAAATCATCTGGATCTATTTCTATTTTCTTTTCTTTCTTTTTCTTCATGTTTGATATTTATAACCCACCTTCAGATATATGGAGAACAGTTCTGGATCGTCTTCTATGGACCCACTGAGTTAATTTGAGAAATACTTTTATTTTCTGCGTATATAATCAATTCCTTAGTAATTCAGAGAAATGTTATGCATTGCATTTTAAAAGTTTTTTTTTTTTTGTATTTGAAATTAGGTAGTGACCAAGTTACTGCCCTTATTATCTAATATCTACAGTTAATAACAGTAGCAAATATCATGGCCCACAGGCGCTCAAGCAAGTGCTCGTGCCTCCTTCGTTAGTCAGAGTCATAATCGCCTAAGTCCCGCATGGGATCGGGAAATAAATTCAATTCCCAAATCGCGGAGCATGGGCGTAAGCTTCGAATGTGGTCCAGACGTCCCCGTGACCAGGGATCGTGACCAGGGATCCGCAGGACGAGGCTGCTCGACTTCACGCAGAGAGCGCCCGGCCATGCGCCGGTCCTGGGGACGCGACCTCGAGAAAAAGTCGTCGCTGTGTTTTAGAACCCAAAACAGTTTCCAGAAGGAAACCGAGTGACAGCAACATAAGCCTCATCAGCAAGTCCCTGGCTGCAGATAAACAATTCTTGAAAGGACAACCCTTCACCTCTCGTCGTCCGCCCACATCTGGCCTGTTGCAGGATTGGGGTGCAGGCGTTCTCAGAGTCCGGGTGTGGGGGTACGTTTCTGTAGCTCACGGGAGCAGAGCATGTCCGTGTTCACTCAGGATCATGCGTACAGTCTGTGAGAGCATTCTGGAAAAAGCAGGACTTCCGGCTCACGCGTATTTTCATTGCTTCCCAGTCGCTCTTTCTTAGGGCCTCGGATTTGGGGAAGCGACCTGCAGACCGCGGCCCTGGGCTTTGCTGGAAGGGAAGACGGGGTGGCCACCGATCCCGGATTGCGACCGCGTCAGAGTACACGGCTGTGGAGCGCTCCAGCCTAATCGTGACTGGTGTGGACTTGACATTCGCCGTTGCTGACGGCCCCCCGGCACCGGGCAGCGCTCGCGGCTGGCATTATTCACGATGTCGTTGTCCAGCCGTCGGGTGCTGAGTGACGTGCTCGCCCAGGAACCGAGCAGCCTGACCGGGTGAGCACGCTCCGCGGTCGGCGTTCATTCTCACGACTGCTTCCCGGGCTCCTTTCCCCTCCCGCGAGCCTGCGGCCGCCGCGACACAAGCTTCGCTCGGTTACAGATGCAAAGTGCGGCCTCAGACTACGAAATGCGGCAGACGTGGGCAAAACGCAAAGGCTCGGATCCCCGGACGGGCACCCGGCACTGAACGGCCGCCAAGTGCAGACTTCCAGAAAGCGACCGAGCGATTGTGACAAGGGGCCACGTGTGGGGGGCTCTTAGCTGGGGGCCCAGACTGGGACCAAACGTGTCGCTGTCCAAGCGCAGGTGGTCGGCGGGGATGGAGCGTGTGCCCGCCGGGCGGGAGCTCAGCGAACTCTTGCTTCACAGGAAAGGCGGTGGATTACTTTCGTGCTTTGCAAATTTGTTTTCATGTGTTTTTTTATTATTCTGGAGACAAATCCAGGGGAAAATGCAAGATAGATGTAGACTTGTCCAGGAAAATAAGACCTAGAGCGAGTGTGATCTCGTCTAGGGTCACGGGTCCCTCTTGTGTCTAATTTAGAACGGTTCGCCTGCCTTAGACTCAGAGGAACCGCAGCAGTGTGGCGATTATTTTGAAATTCGTAGAATCACCTGATCGTCGTTTCGCGTTTCCACTTCAGCCAGGCCGTGGAGACCTAACCGTGATCCGCCCCTGGCCGAGCGACGCTGGCCGGGCTGGCCCTGCTCGCTCAGCACAGACCAGAGCATCTTCTAAATGGCGAAGCACGAGCAGCGCGGCCCCCTCCCACACGCTCGCCGACTCCGGCGCGTCTGCGGCCACGGGGCCAGGATTCCCTGCATTTTCTCACAAACACGTTTGTATCTCTGGACCGTGCGAAAACGTCCCTTCTCTGAAACGCCCTCCGCTTCCCTTTCCCCTCGATCCACCGGCCTCGTCTGGTCTGAGCGCCAGGACCCGCTGGCTTCTTCTCTGTCCCCCTCCGTCCCTCCGCTCATTCCGCACGACCACTCCCTCCACCCTCGAGCCCTTGGCACCTCAAAGGGTCTGAGGGGCAAAGCCTCAGGTCTGTGGACGCAGAAACAGCGTCTGTCAAACTAAAGATAACGTCCTGACCTCAGACGTGTGTCCTGAAGGTGGGACGACCCTGCTGAGCACATCGTCCCCGGAGACCGGACGGGGCGCCATGAGTGACATCAGGACCGGCTGCAGGGATCAGCTGCCTCCCACCCCGGCCCCGACCCATCAGTAGGGCCCACGACCCCAGGTCCCTCAGCTCCGTGACTGACGGTCTCTCCCCCGCATAACCCATGACCCATCCCCCAGAGGCCAGGGGGCCGGGCCTGGGAGCGCCAGCTCACCCGTGTGTCCGGGCTCGGTGCCATGTCCTTAAACCAAGCTCTGCTTTCCCTGCTGCCAACTCGTTCGCGCCTCGCTGGGCTGCGATGCGTGCAGACAACGGACCCCTTTTTGTTTGGTTATCGTGAGCGCGCGCTCTCTCTCTCTTTCTCTCTCTCTCTCTTTCTCTCTCTCTCTCTGTCACAGACTTCATAGCTACTTATTTAATGCATTCTAATAAAGAAAAACTTTGAAAAAGTCCACAGAAATTAAAAAAAGTTTTTTCTGAGACTGACTCACGATCTCATGATTAAAAATAGCAATGTTTTGTAACATGCAAAATCATCACATATTGCAAAAGATAATTGACATTCCTGCATATGCCTAGGATATTAATATTTTCCCCTGCTTTTTTGTAATTAGATTGATGTGGGTATTTAAAAACCTGCTCCCCACATGTGCCTCAGAATGCCAGGCCTTTCCTGACTCATGCGTCAGCTCAGAGTCTGTGTTTGGTGACAGCACGTGCGCACGTGGCGTTTTCACATCACTGGGGTGTGCCGCCGTGCTGGGAACAGCACCATGGGTGTAAAACGCGCTGCCATCGTGAGAAATAACTCATTTATGGACACTTTGTCTTTCTTTTGACAACCGTGGCCCCTGCCATCCAACCCGACCTGTCCCCTCAGCGTTCGCCTGCCCTGGCCGAGGGCTTCGGGAGGTGCTGTCGTCCCCGACCCTGTGTCAAAATCCCGGGTGACAGTATCAGGAGGTGGTGCCTTTGGGAGGTGGCGAGGTCCTGAGCGGGGAGCCCCGGGGCGGCATCACTGTCCTTATAAAAGAAGCCCCAGAGAGCCCCCCGGCCCATGCCGGTGCCGGAGGACACGGCCGTCTGGTGGACGATCAGGGCGGGGTCCTCGCCACACAGGGAACCCGCCGCCCCCTCGGCCTGGCGCTGCCAGCGGGACCGTGACGGGGACTGTGCGTGGTCTAAGCGCCGGTCCAGGCTGTGGCTCCGGCAGCCGTCGGGTCCGGTCCGCAGAGGCAGAGCCCGGCCCGGCGGTCGGAGGTGCTTCTCCTGGCGCGTTGGCCGCGGTGGCCGCGGTGGCCTCGTGAGCGTGTTTCGCTTCAGTCTGGCAGTGGCATCGAGGCGGGTCGCACTCTGACCCCGTTTCACAGACGGGGGGATGCGGCTCACGGAGCCCAGGGCGGGGCCCCCGGCCGACAGCGGTCAGCGGTGAATCGGGGTTCAGACCGGGCTCCCTCTGACACGCCACAGCATTTTCCACAAAAGCCTCTGGTGGCATCGAAGATCTCGATTTGCTCTTCGTGGCGGGAAAAAAA
>NW_024349803.1:25525411-25559880 GCF_902729225.1 Pteropus medius | reverse complement strand
AGCCACAGGCGAACGGCCGTGGACCTGGCCGCCATCCCGCCAGCCACCGACCGCCTGCCACCAGCCCCTCGGTTCTCGTCCCTTCTTCCAAGCCCGAGGCAACGGCGTCCCTGCCACGTGGCCCGCGCTGTCCGTGCCCGGCGGGCTGCTCGGGGGGGACTCACTGTGGCCTCTGGCGGCGTCACGGTGATGCATCCCTTTGGTGGTTCTGGTCCCACCTTCCGGAACGTCGTGCAGGCCACCTGCAGCCACTGGACCGAGGTCCATGGACGTTCCTGAGAAATACGGGAGACTAGTTCACTTTCCCGAACCTGGCGAGGAACAGCGACAGCCTAGTCACAGTGGCTCCCGCGGCGTGGGCGCCTCCTGTGGGACCCCCGAGGCCGTCTCAGGGGGCTGCACCCGAGACGCCCTGGCTTCTCAGCCGTCGTCTGAAACATGGGCTTTGCGATTTCGCGTTAAATTCACGGCAGTCTCGACTGCTTCCCGAGACGAAGCTGCATCAAAGGTTCCGTCTAGAAGTCCCTCGTCACCCGGGCGTGCCTCCCTGTCCCGCGGACCCCCGCTGCGCCCGCGCGGGTTTGCCGAATGAGAAATCCTTGTGCAGTCAGTTGTTTTCCTCCAAGGTTTAGTTGCCGCCAGTGGCTCCGGGTAACACGTTTCGTCACGTGAGCGGGGACTGATGTGCTTCGGACGCTGTGACCTGTGGAGCAGTCCACGGCTTGCGGACGGGCCGCGCGCAGCTGAGGTGACCGTTACCCGGAAAATAAGAGAAAATCAGCTCCTCTGGGTGCGGGGTGGCGGCGGGCGTCGGCCTCCACGCCTTTCCTTCTCCACCGGGGAACTGGCTGGGGCAGCAGGGGCCACCGAGCACCGGAAGCCCCGCCCACCTCCCGGCCATCCGTGCCCTGGGCCAGGCCACCGTCACCCCTTCCCAATTACTGTCCTTGCTTCCCGGCTTCCTAAATAACATGGTTCTTTTTGGTTTTACTGATGCGTAATGGACATACACCTCTGTTCTCTATGTCTGTGAGCTTTTTCTCGATTTCACACAGAAGTGCGATCATACAGTATTTGTCTTTCTCTGTCTGACTTATTTCACTTAGCATAATGCCCATGAGTTTTATCCACTTGTCACAAATGGCAAGATGTCCTTTTCAATGACTGAATAATTCTCTCTCTCTCTCTCTCTGTGCATATATATATATATATAGAACATGTCGCTAGCCATTCATTCATCCGGCGATGGACACAGTTGCCTCCATGTTCTGGCGATTGTAAATAATGCTGCCCACGACACCTCTCTTCGATTCTTGCCTTTGCTCCAGTATGATCTTCGCACGAATGACGGACTGTTCTTTTTTCAAACATCGGTGAAGCCACATCGAACTTACTCCTAACGCTCCTCCGGTTGCTTCCCTGCCCTTCGGTCACAAACCTAAACTCGTTGCCAACAGCAGGAAGCTCCGTCTTCTGGCTCCGTTTCCTGTTCCATTTTATCTTGTGTTTCCCTCTGCCCTTTATCGCTCTCCACCGCGCTGCTCTCTGGTCGTTCCTTCAAAATACAAAGACATTCTCGCCGCAGGGCCTTTGCCCTGCTGCTCCCTGTTCGGGGAAGTTTGTCTTCCGCATCTTTGACTCATTCCATTATTCTGTCTCTGCTTCGACATCTGCTCTTCGGCTCGACCTCCCCCGGGCCCGGTGTGAAATAGCCATTGTGGATGCGTAACTAATCACCGAAACCTGTAAGGGCTTCACACAGAAACATCGACTGTGTTCTCTCATCCACGGCGTGGGCGGGGAGGGCTTCGTTCCACTCCGCTGGACGCTGGCGGGGTCTGGAACGCTGACGGCTCATTCACACACGTGCCCGAGCCCTGGGCTGAGCAGACTCAGCAGCTGGGCTCGGGCGTCTGTCCCCGTGTCTTGTGGTGCTTCAGGTTAGCCTCCAAAAGCACGGGGAGGAGGCAGCCGGGCCGAAGCCAAACGGCCATTTGTGACGTAGCTTTGGAAGTGACACGTGTAGCGTCTCTCCTGCTTGGTGCATGTCAGCCACATTCCATCTGCCGGAAGCAAGCCACTCAGGATGGCGCGTTTTCACGGAGAGGGGAATTGAATGCTACCTTCTGGAGGAAGGATGTCGAAGAATTTGCAAACGTTCTGTAAAGGCCGCCGCATGTCCCGGCTCCTCACCGGCACCCTGCCTGTCTCCTTCCAGCGTCGTGATTGTCAGAAACCACAGCTTCCTCGCGCGTCCTCCTCAGTCCCAGGCGAGGCCAGACTGATGGCCTTGACCTCCGGGTCACAGTGACTTGGAACCGCTGGGCGGGGAGTTCGCTCTTACAAGTTTTTGCCGCGTGGATATGTTTATTGAACAAACCTAGTTTTTCTCTGCAGAACTCAGTTGAAGTCCCATTTGACCATTTGACGCTGCCGCTAATTACTCGAGTTAACAGTTGAGCTCCGGTGCCACCCACATGGTTCGTGCACGTTCAACACCGGTGTCATTTCTCATAACGGTCGACGTCGACCGTGGGTTTAACGTGCGCCAAACGCTTCCCAGGGCTTACTTTACTTTACCTCCTGAGAAATCCACAGGATGCTCCTGTGGCTAGGGCTTCATTTGACACGGTTTCTTAGCGACAGAACTGGAATTCGAAACCAATCCTTCCTGATCCCAAAGCACGAGCTGTCAGCCTTCGTCTGTGGCGCAGCGACCGCCCGTCGCCGTACACGTCATCACGGCGGCATCGACCGTGTTCCCTACGCTGTGCATTTCAGGCTCCTGACACTTATTTGATACAAGAAGCTTGTACCTCTGAGTCCTCCTCCCCTCTCCGGGAGCCACCAGTTATTCCTCTGTTTCTGCGAGTCTGTTCTGCTTTGTTTTGCTTGTTTCTTTTGGTTTTTAAATTTCACACGTAAGTGGAGTCATACCGCATTCGTCTTCTCTGTCTGGTCTTACTTAGCGTAATGTTCTCAAGGCAGCCATTCTAACAGGAATGAGGTGACTGGTGTCGCATGGCTGTGATTTACATTTCTCTGATGGCCAGTGATGGCGAGCCTCTTTTCCTATCCCTGCTGGTCTTTATAGAAATTAAGAACCTGTATTTAAAATCTAAAAAAAAATCTTGATGTTATTACGTAACTCAGATTTTTGCTTTGAATCATGCAGAAAGTTGTTCTTATGTGAGGCTATCACCCGTAAATGTGAGGGAGGGCTTGCAGATCCCTCGTCATTGTCACCAGCTCAAACAAGGGTGTGCCCTGGGACGAGTGCTCTCCCTCCCTCCGCCTCCTTACTAAGAGGCGCTCGCTTTTGTCTGGGGTGACAACGCGACCGGTCTCAAGGGGAAATCCACGGTGGGCTTTAAGCCACGTGTCTATTCTGCTAGACACGCATTTCCCAACGCGCGCAGCTGACACTGACCACGTCATAAAGTCACGGCCGATGGAACATGGGTGGAGTCTGCCCGGGGGTCGGGGAGGGGGCGCCTTCCGACGAGGCCACGCTCGGCACCAAACCCCACCGCTATGCGTCCTGCCGCCCCTTCCCGTTCGATGACGCCTAGGATTTGCCAACTCGAGAAACAGGCCAATAACACTGAAGGGCGCTCTCAGCTAATGGCTCCCTGAGACAGCGGAGCCTCCCAAGAGCCCTGCATGTCTTCCTACAGATTTCTCAAGGAAACAGTAAAATTCTATGATTAAAGCCACCCTGTGCCTCGTTATTGCTGTGGTTACTTGGCGCTGTCTGGGCCCTAATTGACATACGTCACGCTGTCTCAAAAATCAGGAAAGAAGGCCTGACAGCAGGGGACTTATTGACTATGTCCAAACAGCAGCATCTTGAAAGAAGCCATTTTGTTTCTATGTCCAAACAGCAGCATCTTGAAAGAAGCCATTTTGTTTCTAGCAAAAACGGAAACCAAGAAAAACAAATAAGCCTAAGAGAAAACACGGATTCTCATTTCTCCGTATTCAGGCGGGGGCCGTGTCTCTGATTCACGCCTGGACGAGAACCAGCGGACGGGCGGCCTTTTTTATCAGCACGAAATAAACTTCTATTGTATTAAGCTTCTGAAATTCCAGGGTTTAATCTGTAAAAATAGTTGTGAAAAAAATGTAACAATGACGTCATTCGTTCCCGGTCCTGCCACGTGCCACGTGATGGTTTCCTACCCACCACGGGCTGTGTGACTGTGACATCGAGTGGTCTGTCATCAGCTCCACGAAGGGGCATCATTCATCCTATTTTACAGGTGGGGAGGGGGTCTCCGTTTCCGAGCGCTCTCCAAACCACTCCTAACCGCCTGTACGACGACGTCCCACACGCCATTAGGGGCGCGAACGTCTCCCCCCCAGAACCTGATGCGCCGAAGCCTAGAGAGCTTTTCCTCCTCCCTGTAGCCTCGGCTTCGGAGCAAAAATAAGCTCGCTTTTCCTTTTTAAATCTGTATGTATAAATCACCCCAAAGCAGGCAGAGTTAATATATAATCGACAGTATTATAATTCATAATATTTTAATTACCTGAAAATTAGATGTTCCAGCATGTGCATGCAAGGCCAGATTCTAGCGTCTCTTTTAAAATACCGAAAAGGAGACAGGTTCTCTCCAGTTAAAACAAACCCAGGACGGGGGAGGGTACCACAGGAAAATGATGCGGACTCACCTCTCGCTCAGCATCGCTCATTTAAAGCGAACGGCCCGAAACCGGCCCGGCTTGCCCTTGGGGTACCCACTGGAGCACCGCACGGTCCCGGACAGTCACACTTTGGTTCATTGAAAAGCCGGTGGCCTTTGTGACGAGACTGGCAGCAAAGGTGCAGACGGCGAGGAAAATCGCCTTCCTATCTGCGGCCGCACTCGGGGCTGCCAAGTGTAGTTTTGCGGTTCGTTGTAAGAGGCGGGACAGTTTGACCATTAGGATGAGTGTTTGTGTGTCGGCCTGGCACAAGGAACGAGCTGCCGGAGACGATCTTTAATGAAGCCGCTGTCCGTGCCCGTTTTTAAAGCATCGTTAATTTTCATCGGCTTCCCCCCCGACGGAGCTTTGTGCAGATAAAATATCTCAGGGTCATCCGCCCCTGGGGGACGTGAATCCATGGTAGAGAAGTGAAGGTGGGAAGATCACACGGCGGTGACACAAGCCGTTTTCCGAGTTACCAGCTGATGGAGCGCGCGGTGTGACTGGTCACCGAGGCAAACGGCGCTGATCTTCCAGAGGGCGCGTGAGCTCGGACGGGGCCCGGAAAGCATAGCTTCCTCCGCCTGCCGCACGGTGGGGACGCCCCCGGTCAAGAGTGTACCCCCCCAACCCTACCAGCGGCCCGAACCCTCAGCTCCTTTTCTCAAAATACCTTCCCAGTCTCTAGAACGGTGCCTTTCAACCCTACAGCCACCAGCCACGTGTGGTTATTCGATTTAAATCAATGAAAATAAAATAAAATGAAAGATTCGGTTCTCAGTCACAGCCGCCACGTGCCGAGTGTCCAGTGCTGTCGGGGGCTCGTGGGGACTGGGAGACGGCGCAGCCCTGCCACGTCCCCGTCAGCTCGCAGGGTGCCACTAGGCCTGGAGCTGGACCACTCAACAGGACAGCCACCTGCAGCCCACGGACCCCGAGCACTTGGCTGGGGGCAAGGCTTCTGGGGTCTGGGGCAAGTACGAAATGCCCACCAGGCTGGGAAGACGCAGTTCAAAAACAATGCTGCGTAAAGTCGCATTAAAAATCCTGTGTGCTGACTACACGTTGAAATGATGACGTTTTATATATGCTGTTAAAGTCTATCCATTTCACCTGCTGCTTTTTTACTTCAAATGTGCCTAACAGGAAGTATAAATTTACGCAGCATCGGTGTGTTGGACAACGCTGACCTATAGCGGTGAAGGTGACCCGGAGGAGCCCGCTGAGGCCACACCGTGATGCGGCGAATGAGCTGCTGGCTTGCTGCATCAGGAACCCCGTGGACCGGAGCCACTTTGGGGGTTCACTGAGCAGAGGAAGAGACGGCGCTCCAGAAGGGAGGTGGGGAAGCGTGGAATTTGAGTAAAATCTAAGAGACGCCGTGTGTGACAGGCTCAAAGCAAGGAAGGGCTGTTCGCAAGCGGCTTAACCTCGAGGCTGAAGCTGAGGAGTAGACACTGACCTTAGCTTTGGCCGCTATGAGATGAATAGTGTGGAATCATTGAAAATCCCTGAATTTGAAATTCTCCAAATAGGTTGCAGGTTGAGGCTGCTACTTTGATTCACAGTGACCCAGACGGTCCATTCAAGGGCGGGATGCTCCAGCCTCACGAACGTGATTCATCGATGTCACATCCGGTGTTAATTATCAAAGCAGTTTTACGAGCTCAGAGTAGAGTAACGTGTGTAAGTCTCGGCCAGTGACAAAGTGCGCCCGTGGTCTGACTCCGTCGCACCCAGCAACAGCCCTATTCTTCTTCACGCTCACTGTGCTTGTGCAAAATGCTCGCGAAACCCGGGCTCCCTCCCCGCCTCTCCGATGAGCTCGTATGACTCTCTCTGCCTGGAATGTTCTCCTCGCTCCAGGCTCAGCCCAAATGTCCAAATATCACGGCCTCTCCGAGGGCCTTCCCGGATTCCACTCCCTCCCATCAAGCAAACACCGGACAAACATCCCCGAACGCTCGGTCCTGACCTGCCAAAGGCAGCACGTCGCCACTGAGCTCCGCGCGCGGGCTCACGCCCTCGGCCCTCCTCCCCCGCCGGCTCGAGAGTCCGGGCCCCGCTCGGACTTTATGGCCCACGTGAAAGGGCCCTTTCCACATGGTACGTTTGCCAAAAAAACCTGATGCATGAATGCATATCCTTCTGAAATAAGAAAACATGATTATGTTAATAATGAAAACCAATAGGCCCAGACAGATGTCGTGACCTGAGGGCTGCCACCCCGCCTCCCCCTCGCTGACATGCGTTGGGCCACGTGGGGACCTCACACTCGCATGGCAGCTTGCTCGTGCAGAATGCACACACACGTGTACACACATGTACACCTACGTACAGATACATACACTTCTGCATGACTCTTGTTATACCAGCTGGCCTGTGTCTGATTTGCTAACAGCTACCAACAGCCATACTAACCTTGGATTGACCCAGAAGTTTTCTCTTTATTCATTCATTCATTCATTCATTCATTCATTCATTCATTCATTCATCAGTGATTTACCATGCATGTATTTCATGCCAGACATTGCTAAGCACTGCATGTATATGACAGGAAATTACTCTGAATGTATATTTTTTTTCAGACCGTGTGTCACCCTAGAAGGAGCAGGTGGATAACGAGGCTGTATTCTCTGAGGAGCAGTAGTAAATTATCTATCTTACTACTACCCTGTTTTTGCATAAGAAACCCTACTTCTTCTCTGCAATAATAAAATATATCTTATGTAGGAAATGCTACCATAATACAAAAACAAAAATGGAACAAACGATGAGCTAAGTGACAGAAGACTGCTACCCCCACCCCAATTTACCAGCTATGTGATTTGGGAAATACCACTTTCTCATTTAATTTTTTTTAATATCTAGGTACCTGGGGCCCCAGAGACATATTGTGCCTATTTCTCCTTCAGGCAAAACAAAACAAAACACATACAAACAAACAAAAAATAGAGCATCTTTCTCCAAACTTCCCTAATGAAAGAGTCACAAAAGAGAGCCCCCGGCCGGCCCCCCGGGACTGCGATGCAGCGGGTTTACAGAGAGGCGTAGAAATCTACTGTGCGGTGGTTGTTAGTTTGTTTTTATTAAATGTCCCAGCGATTACGAGAAAAATTTGAGAATCCCTGATTTAGATGTGGTTTTACACTTTAAAGCGTGTAAGAATCACCAGGAGGCTCGTTAAAAAATGCAAATCATGGGGGCTCACCTCCGAGGATTCTGATTCAGCAAATCTAAGGTGGGGCCCAGAAACCCAAAATTTTGATGAGCATTTCCAGGTAATTCTAATGCAAATCTGGTCCACAGACCGCGGAGCTCGGCCGTGCACTGTGAGGGTTTAGGGGCTGTTGAGTCGAAGCTGTGATTCCGCAGCCAGCGCAGACAGGGCGCTGAGGGACGGCGGCTGCCCGGAGTGGACGTGCCCTGTAATGTGGCATGTTTGTTTCATCTAGACAAAGAGACCATTGTTTGGAAGTTGTGAATGAGCCGATTTACTAATAAAACTACACAGATGGACTTGTCTTTCCCACCCCATCTCAGTCTCCTCAGTACCTTGATGTTTGAAATTCCTTCGCTGATTGGTTGATTTGACAAATACTTCCTGTGAGGAGCTGGGGGCATAGCCATGAACAAATAGACGTGGTGCCCATCTCGCTGGAACTCACGGTGTAGTTCTAGTTTGGGGGATTATTTGTTGCTGGGTTATGAGCCACCACAAAACGTACTGGTTTAAAACCCAATAATCATTTGTTTTGCTCACAAGTTTGCATAATCAATAGAGGCAGTGGAATGATTTGTTTCTGTTCGTGGGGCATCAGCATGGGCACCACACAGCATCTGGGAGACCCAATTTCAAGAGACAGCCTGGCCATTTGGGGCTGACTGTCCCCTGGGGGCTGAGCTGGGGCTGCCGTTGAGGCCTCGGCCCCTCTCCATGGCCTCCCGGGCCCGTGTGGGTGTCTCCACGGCACAGAGCTCTCAGTGCACCTGGACTTCTCACGTGGGGGCTGGCGTTCCCCCGAGACAGTGCTCCCACAGAACAGGGTGAGGCTGCCATGCTTCTTCTGAATCCACAGGACGTCACTTCCATTAAACTCTGCTGGCCGGTCCAGTCGCTGAGGCTGCCCCAGACTCATAGGGCAGGGAATTGTCCCCAGGTCTTAGTGACGGGAGAACAAAGAGTATGTACTGTCTTTAATCTGCCACAAGATGAGACAGACATTTAGTGATGAACTGAACTCATTTGCGATAAACGCTGCCCAGAAATTGTGTCCGGTGCTAGGAAAACACGAAACGGGGGTGATGCGGAAGGGCCCGCCGGGGACGTGCCAGCAAAGGCGAGTCGGGCTCCACGCCAGAGCGACGTCCCGGGCAAGGAGGCGATGGCTGACGGCAGGTGGTACCAGCAGGCAAGGGGCGGAGGGGCAGGTGCCCAGGCGCCGTGGCGACCTGCGCCCCTGCACTGTCTGGCTGCGGCTTCTTGTGCCTTATCTCGTTGACTCCCACGAAGACCCCCTCTAATAAGTAGTCACGTGCTGAGACCTGGAGTCCCCCAGACCACACAGCTGAATGGTCAAGCCCATGGACACTCCGCGCTTGGGCAGCCTCCTCCACCAGGAGCTGGGACAGCGCCACCGGGAGCCGGCACCTGCCCGGGCGGTGACACAGGAGGTGGCAGTGGCTGCACCTGCGCAGGGCCAGCTCAGCAGATGGCTGCACTGCCTCTCACAGCAACGTCTCAGGAGACCGACAAGCAACAGCTGGTCCCACGTGTAGGTGACAGGGGCAGGTGTCCCGACTTGGCTCCATTTCCCCATGGGGATTTTTTTTAAGGCCTTAAAGATCCTCAGTAACTCCCTCTCCGGGCACAGTGGGAAAGGACACCGTCCCTGAGAGACGCGGTTTGCTAAATCAATAATATCCCTTTAAATCACTCTGCGGGTCTCCACGCCCGGACACACTGTGGCGAACGGCCGCCTGAGGGACGTGGCTCTCGTGATCTGCTTCACCAGCCCATGTGGCCCCTCGTCAGGCCCGTGTGGCTTTGAGGATATAACATGTGCTTTGCTGTCACGAACCGAGTTCAGGAAATGGACAGTGTGGCTGGGGGGAAAATTCATTTCAGGGTTTAAAAAAATCGTATCCTTCATTTGGATGGAGGTAGAGATGACACGGTCAGAGGAGTCCAAGAGTTTTGCGAGCCTCGTGAAACCCGATGGCGGGGATGGGGACGGTGGCAGTGGCGGTGGCCTTGGAATCAACGGCTTATTTCAGCACAGACGACGCAGGCGAAAGGTGAGGGCCGAACCCGCGCCGCCCGAGCCCTCCTGCCTGCGGCTTCTGTAGGATCCGGTCACCACCATCTTGAAGCTGGTGCAGCGCGGTGACGTCTTGTGACTTCTGACCCCTTGACACTGCATAGATTGCAGTAACGATGGGTAGGTGTTTCCGGGGGGTAAGTTTTCACGATAAACATCTGCAATCGGGGTTTTCATGTGGGCTACAAAAGCCTCGTGCTTATTTAGCACATCCCTATTTACTATGCTCGCACGACTGTCGTTTTGTAGAGGGTGATAATATATTCCAAAATGATCTTTTATACCGATATTTCAAAATCTGTTCTTAAATTTCTGGGTGTGATCTGCAATTAAAAAAAAAAAAAAAAAGGCTGTCTCCCAAGGCTGCGTTTGCTTTCAGACGTGCTGACTAATCTTGCAACGGGATTTCAATGTTGCTCACGAAATTCAGCTTTCAGACACATCTGTTTTTAATTTCTTCCTGAGCTTAGGATTTTTATGATCATGTGAAAGTTCGGTAAATACCTAAAAATAAAACGAAAACCACAAACAAGCAAAAACGAAACCAAACCTTTGCAGGAGCCAAACGGAGGGACTCTCTGCCTTTTAAGTAAAAGCAGCAGATCCTCGGGAAGTCCTGCAGTTTCAGAGTCGGGCTCCGCATCGGGATCTTTCTACCTGTTTAGAAGATGCGACAGAAGGAAGGATCATCGCTCGTCACCGACGTGAACACCGCTTCCTGATGCTAAGGAGGACGGAGGACAGAGCAAGCTGACCAGAAACCGTGAAACCGAAAGGCTTATATTTATTCTTCATTCTCTCTCTGTTTTTCAACACGGTAGAGGCAGAACACAGCGCACAACGTTGTATCGTTTCGTTCTACAGATTTCGAGGGTAATCCAAAGCGTTTCCAAGTTTTGACTGCAACAATGTGTCCTAATTAATTAGGGCGCGAACTATGTTTGCGGACTCCAGAGGGCCGGGCCGCGGGGTGGGCTGAGATGTGCCGAGGGGCTCCATCCAACTACTTACCCCTAAACGGATGTAAATAACAGTATAGGCGCTCGATAATCGTTTGTAAATAAGATCTTATGTTAACATCAATTTAGGCCTGAAAATAGCTTTTCAATGAGTAGGCACATAAACAGTAATTTTACTGTCAAATAAATTGCGATTGAACTCCTCACAGCTTCTTTGTCAAAAGAAACTGCAGCCGTGGGGAAGAAAGATTTTAAAATCTATCAACTTATTTTTTTTTTAATTTTCTTTTAAATTTAAATACATTTTTGCTTTTATTTACAATTCTGAGGAATTTTCTAAAGTAATTTTGAACGAAAGACCCAAGAGCGTTTATAATATTTTCTCACAAACATTTTTAAACATGTCAATGTGATGGATATTTTAATTATTTAGTATTTATTTTTTGATGAGTTTAGAAGTGATTAGTTATAATGATGGATTTGTTATGATACTAATGATGATGATAATTATGATAAAATAATTGGGTATTATATTTTAAAAATCCAAAATATGTTTGTGTTTAAACACCCAAGCCAAATCCTAACAGCAGAGCAGAGATGAAAGAAACGCAGATACATATACAGATATGTCTATCTTGTTCTGTACCTCTAGATATATATGAATATAGATATAGATATCTATGGAGAGAGATATATATATTTTTTCTTTTTTAAGACAAGGGAGAATGTGAGAATCTAAAATGGCAGAAAGCTTGTAATTAAGCACATAGGTAGTGAGGCTATAGGGAAATATTTTTAAATTGGGAGAAACAGGGACGGACTAAAGGGGAATTTTGGGCTAATTGGAGTCGGCGGTTCGCGGAGACAGAGGTCTGGGTGGGGCGGTGGCAGCGGCCACAGGCCGGGACAGCATGTGACCTCACTGGGCACTGCGGGCCACTGTAGCGTGAAGGTGAGACCTGGTGCGTCCAAACGCGTCTGAGCATAGAAAAGGTTCAGTAAGAATACAATGCCAAGGTCACAGCGGCGCGGGGCCCCTGCGGCGGGTGGAGCTGGCGGGACAGGAAGCTGCCCGGGACGTCGCTGAGTGGACGCGGTGGGCGTGACCGGGCAGGACCGCAGACCCTGGGACACCGCACGCAGGCGACACAAGTTCTTGAAAAGTAGTTTTCTTTCTTCAATAATAAATGAACCCAGCTTACTATAACTTTTTTCTACTTTACAAACTTTTTATTTTTTTTAACTTTTTGCCTCTTTTATAAGAACTTAAAACACAAACATGTAGCAGAGCTGTACGAAAACATTATCTTTCTGTTGTTTTTTTTTCTAGAAACGTGTTTTCTGTTTTTAACGTTTACACGTCTTACTTTTCAAGCTTGTCTGCTGAACACTGACACGCAGACGACGCCCCGGCCGGGGCTGCACGGGGTCAGGGTCGTCGGGTCGCCTCCCGCCTCCCACCCTCTCCCTGGGGGAGGCCTCGGGGGCAGCACCGCGCGTGGACTGTCCCCTCCCGGGATGACGATGCCTTCCCTTCTGGAGCAGGCGTCACTGTCAGAAACGCGGCCGCGGCGCTCTGCTTGGTCCGCGGCGTCCCTCCTCGCAGGTTCGGGCGGGAGCGGACGCGGCACCGTGAGCCGAGCGTCCCCCGATCACAGCCTCCAGGGTCGGCTCCTGTTTTCAGGCTTCTCCGGGAGCCGGTCGAGGCCCGCGGAGCTTCTGCCGACCTTCGCCGTGGACGTCCTCGGGGGTCTCCCCTCTCTCCTCCCGCAGATCCCCGCCTCCCGCCTCCTCCTCGGCTGCCAGCAGGTAAGGCGGGCAGTAGCCGTACCTGCTACAGGTCGACGAGTTAGGAGTCCATTGGGTCTACCGCTTCTGCAAACACAAATCCCATATTGTGTATGATTAGATTTTGAGGTTCACGTGGACGATGCAATAGATCTCCAATTGTCTCGGAGAAGCGCTCTATCATTAAGAAATTCCGTAATGACAACAGGCGTGACTTACGACATCTGCGAGCTATGCGTGGATCAAGGAGATAAATTAAACTTTGCAGAAAGATGTTTCTGTCTGTGAGGAGCCTCGCAGGAAGCTTCGAAAGATCTCACAGGGGGATGGGCCATTCGGATCTTTCGGTGTTGAAAAAAATGTATCGAAACAGGCGAGGTTCATTGCAAACGTTTCCTGCCTGTCCCCCCGGAAAGTAGCGAGCGGGCACTGCTGTCCTAAGGGTGAGAGCGAGTTCTAGTCTTCGACGGGGACGGACGGGAGCTCACGCGGGCGACGCCTGACGTCCTTCTGAGCCGGGCAGCGAGCTCCTCACCTCGCCGCTGCACCTGCAGCCAAACCTTGTTGGAGGTAAAGTAAATGCGGGAGTTCAGTAAACACGGTTTCTTCGCCGTTTCTTCTCTAGTATCGCTGTCGGGCACGAAGCCCGCTTCCTCCCAGGCTATTCTTCATGTCACGAGGGCAGACGCGCGGACCTTTTCACCTTCAGCAAAGAAACGCTTCGTGGTGCAAATCTAGCGCTGGGTAACAGAAAACCTTTTCCGCACGCTGACATCATCACGACCGAACTGTGAGACCTTCATCAATAACTTCGCTTCTGTTTTTTTAAAGAGTCTATTTTGAGAGCAGTTTTAGCTTCACGAAAATTGAGAGGAAGGTACTGAGATCTCCCACGCATCCCCCACCCTCACACGGCTACTGCCACCCCCATTACCAAGGTTACTCACCAGCCGGTGCATTTGTCACCAAGGACGAACCTCATGATCTCCCTAAGTCCATAACTTACATCGGGGCTCGCTCTTGGTGTCGTGCGTTCTATGGGTTTGGACAAATGTGTAATGATGACACGTATCCATCACCATAAAGTAATACAGAATATTTCCACTGCCCCCGAAGCCTCTGTGCTCTGCCTATTCACCCCTGCCGCCCCTCCCCCAGCGACCACCGTGGGACTAACTGGCGTTTAACACGGAAGAGTCACCAGCCGCATCAGCAGCTGTGTGTGAAGACCTCAGCGTGTGCTGTTATTTCAAGTCTAGAAGTCATCCAAAGAATATTTTCTTTCAGAATTAAAGCCGTACGTTGTGTGACATGGCGGTTTGCAGCTTCAAGGGGGAACTGTTGTTTATCGGCCATGACTTAGAACGTATATGTAACTGTCTACGTTGTACTAAAATTAAACAGATTTATAAACATTTCTAGGTGAAGTATTAGTGTTAGCATCATACAAACCAGATTCTGATTGTAGAGATTTTTCAGCTCATCCTCAATGCACCAAATGAACTCATTTGACCAAGTCCTGTAAGTTTTGGTAAAGTAAAAAATTTTCTAATAACTAAATTCATGGGGAAATATTTCCACTTTCTGTTGATTAAAAAAGAACTAACAAGGATTTAAAAAAAAGACTTACTAGTTCTTTCAACAAATATTTATTGAGCCCCTCTGTGAAAAACAACTGCGAATACTGTGTGAAAAAGATGTATATAAAGTAACCATTTCAGATCACAAGCAGAGTATATGTGCGCACGTCTGTCTTCGTGTGCGTGACCATCGTTTGGAAGAGCTAACGTGCCATCTAACTGCTGTTTTCCATGTTTCAGGCCCTAGATGAGATTGTCGATGGGCAATGTGGGTACCGGGACGCCTTACCGAGCACTGATGTTATGTCAGCAACTTCGCCAACCATTTCATCACCTCCTCGAGCTTACTAAAGATCCTACACGTTACATAACGTGTGTTATTTCATTTTGCACATCAAAAAACAGAGCTCGGCAACGTCTTGGATAACTGGCTCGAGGTCATGAGCGAGTAGGAGGCAAACCCGGAAATCACAGCCAGTGACCAGGGTGTGTGTTTGTATCCATCGCAGTTCATCGTAAGCTTCGGACGGTTGAATGAAGAGGCACAGAAAGACCTCGGGAGAAGCGTTCTGGAGCTCTGCCCTTGACCCAGGAGCGCACGGCCAGCGTCAGACGGTGAAAGCAGCCGGACGAAGCCTTAGCATTTCTCCACGTGGACAAGCCCCACCCCGCCTTATTTATTTATTTATTTTGCCTCTTTTGAAAAAGAGGATGAGATCTAGCATAGCCAACGCCTGTCCACGAGTATAAGTGACCGTTCTATGATAGCATAAAAACGAATTGATTTTCCCCATTGAGGGAGGAATGAGGGCGTCCGAGCATGCTTGCGATGAGCGTCAGAGATGCCACCACCGTGCTACCTCAGTCCCCTCGTCCTGGACCTTTCTGCGCAGAGTGCTTCCGAGCGTTACTTTCTGACTCGATGATTTTTCTTGAAAAAATAAAACCCCTGAAGGCCAAAGATGGAGAAGCCTGCCCGACCGACCGCAGCCAGTGCCACCAGAGGCTCATGCTTCGTCATCGTTCTACCAGTAACCTGTCCTAGGAGAAACCCGGCGGCCCCTCGAGGGCCTTTAAAGTGACTTGTGTTTTGCTGTCCCATGGGGCCTGTCAGAGCTGAGGAGCGACTGTTTTTATCTGATTGGGTTAGGGGTGGACTCTCCATGGAGTCACAGGGAAGGGGACTCTAGACCGCCACTTTGGAGGTGGTGTCGATTGAGGGAACTTGACCCCTGGAGGGTTGGACGGGAATCTTCTCGATGTCAGTGGAATGAGACGCTGCTGTCTGGTTCGGCACAAAGACACCCCGTGACCCTTTGCTCGTTGCTGTTACATAATACGAGGATTACTGACTTTTTCTTCTTCCCTCGTGGCATCACGAAGCAGTTACTCTGGCTTCGAAGTTTTCTATTTCTGAGTGGTCTCTACAGTTCTGCACAGTGTAATCTGTTATATATTTAGACTCACTCATCACTCCCCCCGCCTTACTTTTAACACATTTGTCATTGAGAGGAGCTAGTCTGTTTACACTCTGCCTGAATGAATATTCGCTAGCACGTCATGCTGATGGCCACTCCACATTTTTACCTCCCCCTCCTCCTTTTCCCTCTATCGTTAAGCCAGCTATATCTTATTCTAAGAAGATAAAAAATAGAAAAAGAAAGAAAAAAAGCTGGGCCTAGAGCTAAGTTTTAGAGATAATGACAGCCAAAAAAACAAAAAAAAAAAGTGTTAACATTTTTTCCTGGTGGAATAATGGACGCTTTTCTTAAACAGATTCTTTCGAAACAACAAGTTTCTTTAGCATCTGAGGGCTAATAGAATTATCAAAACTGCGCTGTAGTTAATAAAGCATAACACTTGAAAGAAGCAAGACCTATCTTCCCTCAAGTCCCACCGTGGAAATGATAAATCTCAAGGCCAGCAAAATATTTAGGCTTTAATGTAATGAGCATGCATATGAACTCAGTTACCATCCAGCAGAGTGCTGGGACTAGCTGGCACATTATTCAGATCTCTACCCAGCTCTGGTTTAGGGATGTGGTACCACTGGCTGGACATTGGTCACAGTGGGAGTATTCACACCAAGGGAATTGGTAAACGCTACGAATCAGGGCTCCCCTCCTTCCTTCCTGCCCACAGAGACCTGTTGTCAAGCTTTTACCAGTAGACCACGACATGTGACCACACAATTCTTTTTGGCCTGCATTATCTGCACTAGTTTGCTCCTTTACAAATGCCTGCCATTTTCCACAAGGCTAACCACACCCAGATCGACTGCAAATTAACTGGACAACATTCAATCCAAAGCTCACGTGTTGTATTTCCTGGTGACTTTTGGCACAAATCAGGACCTCTGTCAATATTTGCTAAGTGAATAAATTGCCACGTGCAATAAAAGAAAAGCTTTATCTCTTTGCATGTGCGAAGCCGTCTCCATAAACGGGCACATTTAATGCAGACCAGCTCTTGTGGGAAACTGTAGTAAGCTAATTTATCGTCATTGAGGTAAAGCTAAATGTGATAAAAAAGAAAAAACAATTATCAAAGAGCTAGGCCAGGACTCAAATTCCACTTAAGCCATTTGCTAAACTTGGGGCCTTAGACCAGTTATTGAAATTCTAGAGACTTCAGTTTCTCATCTGAAAATGCGTACAATGATATTGACCTTGGCCTTATTGTGGAGATTCTAGAAATAACATAAATATCTGGCACATAATATGTATTTACAAATGGTAAGATGTCCTGCTAATATAACAAGATCAATCATTATTATTCTTATTGTAGTTTAGATATAATCATCTGAGGATAATTGACTTTTCTATTATGTGGTTGAGATAAAAAATACCACGTGTGATTTTTCCCTTCCCCAGTCATTCGTCATTCACTTAACCACATTGAAAAGAAGACTCAGTGAGTGGGGTCTTTCATTAAGACTCAGAATCCAAGAAGAGCCGGCCTCAGCACTTTCCTCACCAAATAGGAAGATTCATTGTCAATTTGCTGAAATTGCAATTAAATTTGCAGCTAAAATTTGCGATTAAATTTGCCTACACAAAAGATTTAAGTTAACAGTGAATTTTTGAGATCGCAGTGAAGCCATTCCCCGAACCTCTAAGCACTGGAACGAGGGCATCTGCTGGCCTTGATTTTCCTTAGAAAATAGGACAGTAACTGATTACGTAACACTTTCATTCAGAGTCAGTGGCTTTCAAACGCGGGCATGCAGAAAAGTCAGCAGAGAAGCCTGCAGAAGAACGCAGATTGTTCGCAACGCTTTCACTAACTCCTGTGGGGGGAAAGGCTGGAGGGGAAAGAAGGGAGAAGGGATGGAGGGAAGGAGAGAGGGATGAATGGGTCAGAGGGATGCGGGGGGAGAGGAATATTTATGGAAAAGAATCATGGGTCCCAGTGTCTTATGAAATTCTTAAGTCTCAACACTGGGCTTCTCATTCTTTTTATGTTTCAGAGTTTTGACATTTGGAAAATAGATTGGGAATGTATACTGGTGTAGTTTGGGTGGATTTATATCTCAGGGTAAGTCACTCTACTGGAATTGGTGTCATAAGTCAAAATGATATTGAGCCCAAACTAATTTTCTCAACGAAACAATGGTGCCGCCCAGAGTGACATCCAGGCCACATCGTGAAATGAGAAAAAAATACCATGTTTAATCAACTGCAGGTGATACACCTACATAAATTTACTTGCAACGTAAAGCTTGCTCGAGGAAGGTAAAATGGTCAAGCCGTGCTTTGGAGTCACCAAAGGCAGAAAAATCTCACTTGATATGGTGCTGCCTTCTGGGGCACGGTGGACAGTTGTTTTGTTTTTCATAATTACATCCTATTATAAAAGCAACAAGGTGTAAACACAGGAAAGCCACCTATATCCCGGAACAGAGAAGGGTGCCTTTCCGTGAGGAAATTTGTACAAACATCCAAGCTTTTTTGATGGGGTTAATTATGCGTTGGTAAGAATTCCCTAATAGTTATTTTGACTTATAGATGTCTTTCTCGATTTCATTTTTCTTACTACAAATTTTTATCGACCATGCTATCAGCATTAAAGTTCAACTTGTTGGTCTTTCCGCTAAATTGTAAACAAATGATTTTGCTGTCATAAAAATAATGTAGCGATACTAACAATGTGTCAATAAGAGCAGATACACACTGCCTACCTTGGATGGGTACACAGGGGCCTGAAAAGTATACACATTGACACGTATTTGTCCCCAAATTTTCAGTCTTTGAAGTTACATATATTTTTTAGGAGATTAAAACATTAAGCTTATATGGTGGTCAGATTTAAAAGCACTTTGAACTGGCTCGTGATCAAGATGGCATAGTAAGTAGACACTGTGCCCACCTGCGCTCACAACCACATCAATATCACAACTAGACTATAGAACAACCATTGCTGGGAGTCGCCTGAGGTCTGGCTGAACAGAAGTCCTACAACTTGGGATACACAGAAGAGGCCACCTCGAGACCGATAAGAGGGCAGAGACTTGGAACAGGCTGGTCCCACACCCGTGTGTAGGAGTTGAGCATCGATGATGTCTCAGCTGCAGGGGTTCCCCCCGGAGGAGTGAGGGGTCCCACACCAGGCTCCCCAGCCCAGGTTTCCAGTGCCAGGAAGAGCAGTCCCCACAACCTCTGGCTGTGAAAACCAACAGGGACAGTGGCTGAATCACACGGAGGGTGGCTGGAGTCCCAGGCATCCTCTTAAAGAGTCTACATGGACTTACTGCTGACGGACTTGCTTGCTCTGAGCTCCAGCACTGTGACCGCAGCTCAAAAGGCACCAGGAACACAAGGGGAAGGACTGAGTTGTCTGCTTCAGGACGAGGGATGGAGGGGCGGCTTTCCCCCAGACAGCAGTGCTGGCAGAAGGCCTGGTTCCATCGTTGGGCCCCACCCCCACTCTCTGAACTGCATGTACAGGAGAGCCCCATATCCAAGTACCCATCAGCCTGGCAGACACTCCTCACCCCCCCAGGTGATTCCCTGAGTAACCTCCCCGGCAGCCCCACCACAGGCCACCCAAGCCACCTCTAGTGGCTTTCCTATACAAACGGCCTGTCTTGGCTTCTGCTGCAGACTTCCCTAAACTCTCTCAAAGGCTCACAAACCCAAACAGGCAGCCTCTGGCCTTGGTGTGCCCGGTCCTTCTTGCTAAGCAGTCTCAAGCCTGGCACTAGCGGCAGCTGGCCTTGGTTCACGGATTGGCCTCTCGAGGCACCTCTAAGCCCAGCACAGGTGGCGGCTATCTGTAGATTGCTTACTGACTCTTGCCAGGTGGCCCCGGGCAGGGCACAGGCTATAGCTGAACTTGGTTTGTTGTGGGGCCCCTCCCAGAGGGCTCTGGGACAGACATGCCCAGTGCCCAGCTTCTAATTGAGCTGGAGCACCATCCGGGGCTGCATTCGAGGACAACACACCCAAAGGGCAGACTGATAAGGCACCAGGACCCTAAGGTGAATTCTGCTCTATAGGGCCAGCTCCTCACCAGCCAGTCCCTCCTGCTGATGTGCAAACAGCAACCAAGACCCAACTACAATAGTAGGGTGCACACGGTTTATACAAGGACACACCTGGAGCATCCAGCTCAGGTGATCAGGGAAGACTGTGCCACTGGGCCCCACAGGACACATACCACATAAGGCCGCTCTCCTAAGACCAGGAGACATACGAGCCATACCTAATACATAGACGCAAAGGCAGCCATAATGAGGCGACAAAGAATCATGTCCCAAATGAAAGAACAGAACAAAGCTCCAGAAAAAGAACTAAAATGGAGACAAGCCATTCACCAGACGCAGAGTTCAAAACACTGGGTGTAAGAATACTCAAGGGACTTAGGGGAAGAGTAGATGAACTAAGTGAGAACGATAACAAAGAGAGAGAAAACATAAAAATGGAGAGGGAAAACATGTAAAAGAACAAGTCAGAAATGAAGAACACAATACCTCCAATGGAGAATGACTGGGGGTGAATCGACAGGAGATTGGATGAAGGAGAGAATCGAATCAGCGACTTAGAGGATAAGGTGGCAGAAAACACCCGATCGGAACAGCAGAAAAACAAGAAATAAAATAAAAAATAATTTAAGGGGCTCCTGGGATAACATCAAGTACAAAAGCATTTACGTCACAGGGGCACCAGAAAGAGAAGAAAGACGGCAAGGACTTGAGAACCTATTTGAGCAGCAAGGATTTGAGAACCTATTTGAGAAAATAATGACTGAAAACTTCCCTAACCTGGAGAAGGAAATAGACACACGACCCCAGGAGGTTCAGAGAGTCTCAAACAGGATGAACCCAAAGAGGCCGCACCAAGACACATCATCGTTCAATGCCAAAGGTTAAAGACAGAGAGAGAATCTTAAAAGCAGCAAGAGAAAAGCATTCAGTTTCCTACAAGGAGCCCCCATAAGACTGGCAGCTGATTTCTCAACAGAAACTTTGCAGGCCAGAAGGGACTGGCATGAAATATTCAAAGTGACGAAAAATAAGGACCTACAACCAAGATGACTCTACCCAGCAAAGCTATCATTTAAAATCAAAAGACAGATAAAGAGCTTCCCAGACAAGAAACAACTAAAGGGGTTCATCGCCACCAAGCCAGCATTACGAGAATGTTAGAGGCACTTCTTTAAGAAGTAGAAGAAAAAAAAGATAAAAATATGAGTGATAAAATGGCAAGAACCACATAGCTACCAACGATTACTTCAAATGAAAAAGGATTAAATGCTTCGATCAAAAGATCGGGCGGCCGAATGGATAAGAAAACAAGACCCTGACATTTGCTGCCTACAAGAGACTCACTTCAGACGGAGAGACACACGCAGACAGAAAGTAAAAGGACGGAAAAGATATTTCATGAATATGGAGGTAAAAAAAACTGGGGTAGCAATACTTATTCCAGACAAAACAGACTTGAAAACAAATGCACAGCAAGAGATAAAGAAGAACCCAGTAATCCCACTTCTGGGTATTTATCTGATGAAACCCAAAACACTACTTTGAAGGAACATGTGCATCCATGTGTTCATTGCAGCATTAAGTTACCGTAGCCAAGATATGGAAGATACTTCAGTGCCCATCAGTGGATGGATGGGCAAAGAGGAGGTGGTACATGTATACAATGGAATCTTACTCAGCCAGAAAAAAGAATGGAACCTTGGCACCTGCAGCGAGACGGATGGCCCTGGAGGTGTTGCGCTGAGTGGAGTTAGTCAGACAGAGAGAGACAAGCGCCATATGGAGGGGAGGTGAAAAGGGCAGGGACTAAGAATTACGATTGGCAGTGACGAAACGGTCACGCGGATGTAAAGCACAACACGGAGTAAAGTCAGTAATATCGTAACAACTACGTGTGGTTCAGGGGGGCACTAGACTCGATGGTGATCACTTCGCGAGTCAGATGAATATCTCATCAGTATGTCATGCACCTGAAACTAATATCATACTGTATGTCAACTAGAATCTAAAAATACGTTATTTAAAATCACTTTGACCTGAGTTTTGTCTCGACTCCGCAGAATAAAAAATTCTTTCTTAACAGGACTACATTTAAAAAGAAAACATAAACACAGATCCCAATGTGCATTAGTGCACCATCTTCCAGTATATTTAATTTCAACCTACTGTATGAGTACAGATGAATGTAATTGATACAGAAACAAACACATCAGAGTAATGTATCGGTCAGGATGTGGCCAGGACCCAGAAAGCATCCTAAGCGTTTGGAGCGGGGAGCTCCATGCGGGGGTCTGACGACACGCACACGTTCCCAGAGTCAAAACGAGAGTGGGGTGTGGCACAGAGATTGGCAGCCGCCGGCAGCTCCCACGCCTGGGTCCCAGAGGCAGAGGGGCCGCGCCAGACCTCAGGGAGCTGCCTGGCAGCTGGCCCCCATGTAGCTCCGGCCTCCAGGACGTACAGCCACTGCCCGCAGAGATGCCCAGGGCGGAGCGGGGGGAGGGAAGATCCTCATGTCCACCCGCCTTGGGAATGTGCTTTGCAGAGGCACGTAGGATGCTCCTGAGAATTAAGCGGGGAGGCCCAGCGCAGATGCGTCTCTCTACCTGTGTTGTTCTTTAAAGCTGTCCTCCCGAAAGACCCTTCACCCACGCGGAGGATGATGCGTCGCTCGCTGTATGTTCACGTCTCCGTTTTTGGGGTGTTTCGTACTCATCGAGGACTCTGTCTTTCCCGGAGCCAGGGAGTAAGTGAGTAGCGTGAGTTCAGCCACGGCTTCCTGTTAGAATTCCTGCGTGATCACGGGCCTGTCGCTTACCTGTGCCGTAAGACGTCGGCCCCCAGGTGTCGGTAGCAGAGGGCATTTGGGCGTGCCCGCCCGCGGCTAGAGGTCTCTCATTACGGAAGTGAGGATGCTGTAGTTTTTGCTCTATGTATGATCACAAAGCTCAAATTTTGCAGTGGAGAAGTAGAAATTCCTAACATCATTAGTTTTAAACTATTAAACTATTAGCATTTAATGGTGACTGTAAGGCCAGTTAATGGAGGGAGAGAGAGAGAGAGAGAGATTGAGTACATACATACTCTGATACTCTGGCTGGGCATAATGCAGGTACCTTCCACTAAAATGAGATAGGTCTTCTGTTTAATGTGATTTGATATCCATTTTTCCTTCCTTACAAACCTATAGCATTAATATTTTGAGCTGAAGTCACTTGTGGTTTTGAGTGACCTAAACTCGTTTGTCTTATAGTCACACTTATTTTCGGTTTCATTCGTTTGTATAATTTTGTGGCACTTTTAAACTTTGAAGAAGTGAAGTAGGTTCTGTCTGTGTGTGTGTCATGGGAGAAAACTTTCCTTGTTATAATTGTGCTTTCATTTAGAAGATCAATTATTTAAACATACATCACAAAGGAAATTAAGAGACTTATCATGGACAAACAACACCAAGGCAAATAATTAGTACGCTATGGAGAGAAAGCAAATAATTTAATCTGGGAAACCTTGAGTGTTAGCCAGTTAAAACATTTGCATTACACAGAAACGATTTCCATAGCAATGAGAGCAATTTAACTCTAATATTTCATCTCATTTCCTAATATATTTCGTCTTGATGAGAGGCCAGAAATTCTTGCGATATCAAAAGATATAAATATCAAAGGATAAATTTTGCCATAAAAACACATTTTAGGTATAGAAAACATATATTGGATACGAGAGAGTACTTGGATCCAAACAGACCAAGTTTGTTCAAATTCCGCCCCCGCATTAAATAATATTTCTGTAATTTGGCAAGTCTCTTAACCTCCCTGCCTGTAGATCCCTCATTTTAAAGTTAGGGTGATAATGCCAACTCCACGAGAACCGAATTAAGAACGAAGCACGGTGCATAGATATGGCTTTCCTACCTAGTTCTCGCTCGTGAATAGCCGTTGGGACCTACTGACATCGATAATAAGTTTAGAACGTTTTGTGTTTATTTACTCTTCCCAAAGGGACCGTTAGCTCTTTTTTGGGGGAAGTGCCACAGCAAACCCCTTTGTTTACTCCCAAACCAGCAGCAGCGCCCCAACCGGCCAGCGCCGCCTCCGGGAGGGACTCCACACACAGTGAAGCACTGTCGCTTCCTCGGGCAGGAGCTGAAAACCCAAATGCCCGAAGAACAGGCAGAGACGGCCGCGGGGTGTCCTGCCAGCCCAGGGAGCCGTGCTCTTGGTCCAGACACACGTCGTTGGCACGTAAGTCACAGACGGTCCCCATTCTCTGAGATGCGTCATCTCCTGGCTTTTTAAATCCATGGTCTTCTCGGGCTGATGTGCCCGTCGTCAATACAGTTGCAGATTCAAAAGTGCTTTGCTCTCCTCTTGGTTCTAAGATGGAAACGTGCGTAAGGGTCATGATGACTAGTACCTGGTGGCCTCTCCAAGCGTCGGGGGCGATGCGAACCGTCAGCGACCACGGCGGACTGGAGCGCTCACGCCCCAGCCACAGCTAAGCTTCACGCTTAACCAGTTATTAATAGTGATAAATGTTTGCCAGAGGGTCCTAATTTTCGGGATAATGTGGAAATTAATTTTTTGGGTGAAGTTTCTACATCGGAAACAAATTCATGTTATCTTCCTATGACTCCCAGCCTTGGACCGATTCCGCCCAGTAGGCCACCGTCATACCGTCCCCGACTTAAGGACTAGTGGAGAATCTTGGTTAGATGAATCTAGAACCAGACCGCTTAGAGACAGGGCTCCGGGCCGGCCGGCCGGGCTGGGTGGTGGAGCATCTGTTCCCGCCCAGGACGGGAGAGCAGCGAAGAAATTAGCATACACCTTCTTCTTTCTACATGCCAACCCTGGGATGAACGAAGGTCGATTCCCAACTGAAGCCATAAAGATAATCTATGATTCCGCATCGCTGCACAAGGCTGCAGACCCGCGCCCGCCACTGCCCTTCCCTTTGCCGATTCTTTCTCTCTCTCACAGGCTCTTCTGTCTGCTGCCCTCGAGCTCAAAATTAGCAACAGGTGAAAAATTAGAGGACGAATCAGAATATAGCACAAGTTAGATTCTGATAATAACTTTGACCTGCTTTCCCAATGGATCTAAGTAATCGGTTTCTGTGATTACTAGGATCTGGCTGGAATTAGTCAAAGAGCAATGATCAACGAATTCTTTAGGTCCTTCTCAATTGCAGCGATAAAGGAGCCTGCTTGCTTTATTCCTCCCAAATGGATGTAAAAATACACGACGAGGCAAAGACAGGGTGAGCCTCAGCGGCCGAGGAATGAGATTTCACACAGAAACAACTGTTCTTCCAGCTCGGAAGGAAGGTCTCCATCAGCGTCTCTGGTGACTCGTCACCTCCTTCACGCTTGTCCTCATCACAGTCAGGCGAACCCCGCCGCCCTCTGCTTCTCCCCGCGCATGTCTGCGTGGTCCCAGTGAGGTTTTCTGTGTCACAGCAGCTGCCCCACTGCTGGCTTCCATCAGCTCGGGACGTCCACGTGTCTCGTGGTTTTGTGGTTGGCCCCGCAGCTCAAGCTCCCCCCGGGGGAAGGTCTCGCTGAGTCTGATAGTCCCCATCCCTGTCATTTGGCCTTCTTCTCGGTAGGGTTTTCGGCTCAGCCACTGCTTAGCCTGCAGCTGCCTCGAGGCCAGGTGCCATTCCAGTCCTATTAGCTGTGACCAAGGTCTACAGTGCAGTTATCGATCCACAGGGAATTCCTTCCAGGAGGGGTGAGGTCAAATAGCCGGAATAAATAATAACATTTCCTCTTCGCCCTCAGCTTAACTCCAGCTTGCTAAAAAAAACCTCAGCGCTGTAAACACACTTTCAACTCAGTAAAACAACATTATTCACTGTTCAGTCCAGTTATCCGACGGCTTCTGAACTCAATGTCTACTGTGCTCCGAAATGATGGAGGCTTCTTGATGCTAAAATTCTAGTAAGTTTGTAAAGTTTTAGAATAGAATTATTAGTTTCCGCACTGCTCCCCACGAAGCTCGCCTGCATGAGCACTCACTGCTGATGCGACCGGTGGCTGTGTGTGGCGGTCAGTGAGACATCAGGCCAGTTGCCGGGGGAGATTTACACGAGGTTTTATTTCTACTAGGTGACCGAAGCGTCTGTGTTGAACGCTTGTTTTCTGATTAGCCACAGAGTTCTCGAGCTCGGGGATTCTGCAGATTCAGACGGAAGGGGGTCCCGTGATGACACTCAGCATCGTCATCTTCCAGGACCTATTTCTCCATTTTGATCTATGTCTAAGTCTGTAGTTTTCTATCTTCTTAAAGTGGAGCAGAGTTCAGGTATTTGGGCAAATAGCAACCGTGAATCCTGAACCTTTATATTCGCGAGGCTACTCATTTCCTGTTCAAATCCAAAATTAGAATATTCGATTGATAATGAGGTCCATCTCCTCCTTCAGAGGGAGGGCTGGTTGTTTCTCACACTTTTAGGTCACGTGTGTGCCCAACACACACACGCACAGAACATGAGAAGTGGAAAATGGAGCTGTTCTCATTGCAAACGATTCAACGCGCTCGGGCACCGTTCATGGGCATGTCCGTCGGTGCAGCCATGATGAAGGGTAGTGTGAAATCTCCCCAAGACGTTAAGAATGGAACTGCCACGTGACTCAGCAGTCCTGCCACGTGCCTCTGAGCGTGAGGCACGACAGCTCAAGAGGGAAGGCAGAGCGGGCGCCCGTGGCAGGTGGATGCAAAGGCAGGACGTGGGGCGCACGGGAAACAGAACGGGATCCAGCCCTAAGGAGAAGGAAGCGCCGATGCCCGGCACGGCACGGACGAAGCCTGGGGACATTAGGCCGAGGGAAACGTCCATCCTGAAGAGAAAAGACCCCGTAGGAGTCAGCTCGTATGAGACGCTCAGAGAAGCCACGCTCAGGCGGAGAGTGGCGACGGCGGCCGGGGCCCGAGCCAGGGAGATGCGACGTGAGCGTTGGCCGGGGGAGGGTTTTGGTTTTGCAAGATGAAAATGCTATGGAGACGGGGCTGGCGACGGCTGCGCGAGAATAAACGTGCTGGTGCCACCGACGGTTCGCTTAGAAATGGTCCGGGTGTCGACGTCTGATGCGAATTGGCCACATTACAACGTTGGGAAGAGTGGGATCCCGTTTTCAAATGTGCAGTACTTAACCTTGAGGATCCGATTTATCTCATATATTTATTGGCTATTTATATTTCCTTTTCTATAAACTACCTGTTCACATCGCTTGCCCGGTTTTAAAAACCGAGTTATTTTTTCTTATTAATTTGAATAAAATGTCCTAAATGTAAAAAAACAAAACCAAACCTGTCCTCTGTGTGACACATCTATAGAAACCTTTAAAGCAAAAGATCGGGTCGTTGCCTCGGGACTCAGGGTCGGGGGTTTGGCCCGAGGGGAGGAAACGGCTGAGGCTGAACGGTCCAGGGGAGACAGGGGCCCACCTTTCCAGGAAACCGCCCCCCGATTCTCTGACTTCGGTTCTCAAGCTGTAATCTGTGTTTTATCGAGATTACCTTATTATTTCAAAATGACTTGTCAAAATCAAACACTTCTATATCCTACATATCGAAGTCCCGATAAGCCTTTTAAAGTTTTATTTTTCCATACATTACATTTGTTATGATGAATATGGCTTTTATTCTGGGAGAGTTTTTATTCCTAAAAGGTGTTATAAAAACAAATGAGTTGATTTCCGAAAAACACAATGCATGCTTTGTTTCTTTCTTATAGTGCATTTTTCTCCCTCAGTTCCTAAGGAACGCATCGAATTAATTCTCCACATGCACAGCTTTGATTTTAATGTGTTGAAAAGCATCATCCATAAATAGTAAAATAAATAATTGCATGTTAAAAAGTTGATTTTAAAATGCACGTGATTTTCAGCCTGGCTTGGTGTTGATCATCTAGAATATCTGATCCTCCAAAACACCAACGTGTATTTCGAAGGCTTTTTAGCATTTCTATCATTATGCCTAGAAACAATTTATTATAATAGAGACCTTAAAGTATCCTAGAAATTATTAAACTATCTTCACCCAACTCTTAAATGAACACATTTAAACTCACAATTTAAGTGAAATGTTAGCTGCTATCAATTAAAATATAAAGAAGCAGTTCTCATGGCATTGTGTAAAGCTGATGTTTGCCACTGCAAATAATTAAAAAAACAAAAAAAACACAAAAAAAACCTTCAAAATCGACCAATAGCTGGTTTTTTACCTACAGATTTTCAGAAGCCAATTGCTTTTTAATATTCAGCGTAAGAGATGGGTTAGTTTAAAGAGGCTTTTTCCCCTTTCAAAGGAGGCCCCGTGGGAACCACACCACTCCTTGTACGGAAGTCGAAAAAGAAATCATGGATCTAAAAGTCCACGCTGAATATGTAGACGCATCAGAATGCGGTGCAGAGAGTCAGGATCCAGGGTCACTCCCCCTGCACCTGCTCGGTGCTGGAGCGCTCGGCACGCTCTCAGCGCCTTGATTTCTGTCCCTCGTCCCCGTAACACGGGGTGGAAACTGCAGAGGGACTTGCGGACCACGGGAGGGTAAGCTTCAGGGACTCCTCCTTACACAGGTCTCTCTCCCCAGACCCTGAGTGGCCCGAGTGTTTTTTAGTCATTAAAAAAATTCTTCTCCTTAGGGAAGCCTCCTCCCAAGTGGCATCGGCTCCTGGGTTTGCAAACCCCGGCTTCCTGGCTGGGTGGGCGACTTCTCCGGGATTCCCTCCGGCCCTCAGCAGGCGCCCACGTGCAGCGACGGCTGTTTCTTAGCCACGGTGTTGTCTCCTGTGTCCAGATTTCCTGACGATGCTCTCTGGCCACCGTGAAGACCCCTGGGATGCTGTGGGTCCTTGAGATCTGCCTTCGCGCCCTTCATCGTCCCTCATCTGACTTCTCGTCTCTCGGGGTAGTGATTCTCGAATCCTGATCCGTCATCAGTTGTATTTAATCATCGGGAGATTTTTCTAACGCGGATTCTCAGGACTGCAGCCTAGATTTACTGATCGGCGAAAGGACAAAGGGGGTGCAGGCACGAGGAACCAGCATTGGGAAGAAGTCCCCCAAATGCTTTCGGTGTCCTCCAATCCTTAAGGGCCACCTATGCGTTTGCAAGGTGGATCAGAGCGTTTCTTAGAAATCAGGACCAGATGGCACGGACAATAAGAATGAAGGACAAAGCTAAACGCAGGTGAAAATTTGTGACCCTTCCCCCAAACAAACATGGGTGAGATTAGCATATTTTCTGGGGTTGCATCAGATCGCATCTCCCAACCTATACTTCCTTTTTGTCAGGCCATTTTCCCCTCCCACGTTTCTCTGCCCTCTTCGCCGAGCTTGAAAAGGGGAGAGACGAAGCTGCCAAGAGAGGCTGCCAGCTTTCCCTTGCGGGGCTTCGTTTGCGTGAACTACTTAGACACACGCTGTGGAAACACAGCACCCTTGTTTTCATCCTGGTTTCTGTATGTCGACGCTGACATTTACCCACGTTTTACTGGGGAGTGTTTTGTGTCATGAGCATACAGAGGGATGCACACGAAATGGCAGGTGCCATTATTATTGATTTTCCTAAAAAGCTTTGGGATTTGAAGGTGTTCTTTCAGGATATCTACCGGAAGATTCATTTTAGGGAAAAGGTTGAACTCATCGATACAGTGCTTTGGAAGAATCATCTTGGGGAGTTACTTCTGTGAAAATAACTGAGTTGCCAGGTTGTCATTCATTAACTCCAGGGTTGGCAGATCAGTTACCTGTCGTTGTTTTTGACAACCTGGAGTTGATTTCACGTTGTCGCATGTCGCACCCAGCCGGACCCCCGGAGCGGTGTGAGAATGCCGGTCTGTCCATCACGAATCCATTTCCACCACCCAGGATATGCTTTTGTGTCCACGTCAGTGGTGCCAACGACTAACGGTGGGCATGCCGCAAAAGACATACGAGAAATCCTTATTTAGTTCATTTTGAGCAATAACATAATTCTTAAAGTTCTTGGGGAAGTAATGCTCCATCTAATTAAATAATTTCCAGTTTGTAACTTGCTCGATACCAATGCCCCTCAAAATTCAAAGTCCGCCATGTTTTTCTTCCTACATCTTCTCCCAGGGCTTCATATCCCCTTGTTGCGTATTCTAGCGAAAACTTTTTTTTTTAATCACATTTTAAAAACTGTAGGATGAATAGTATTCTAGATATTCATGCAGCCATAGACGTTTCTCGCTCACTTCTTCAGAGGCGAGCATCCCTCTTGCTCGCCCATGCTCCTGTTTTTAACGATGAGAACACCTGCCCTTTGATCCGGACGGGTACGTGAGTCTCAGTGCGGGAAATCACCGGCCGCGACGCAGGCTTCTTGGTGATGTCTGCCACGCCGCTGTCGCTCATTTCCTGCACACACAACAAATAGCTCACTTTACTTGGTACCGACTTTCCCTCATGCCTGAGCAAGGGTTAAACTCTCTGAGAGTGGCACAAAGTAGCATAGATACACGTTTCCGGAGAAACAAGAAAACGAACTATAATAAGAACTGTAAGTTTGGATACTTGTTACATAGTGGGGCAGCTTATCTGGTGCTGTGACAACTATTAAGTGCCTTTGAACATCCATAATAACAGGATAGTAGCAAAGCAATCATTACGAATAGTGAAACAAACATAAACCCAAAAGAAACTGCTATTCATTATATTTTGTGGCTTTTTCTAGTCCAAGAGAATTCCTTCCTGCTGTGATAATGGCATGAAAATCAATGCAAGTTATAAAATATGAGATTTCCAAAATATTTTCATAATTATTTCATTACATAGAATCTCATTTTCAAAAACATCTCAAAATAAGATAATACTACAGTTGAGTTAATGAAACCAGACCTTTCAAGAAGGAGATTGTAATTTATTATTGTTTCTTAGGTTCTAGGGATATCAAAATTAATGAAATGTGTCTTATTTCAAGAGCCTATGAACTACCAATAGAGAAAAACATGAATAGAGACGTAAACAAGGAACGTGGGGGGAGCGTGACCCAGGATTAGTGAGGAGGGGCCAGCGAATACACTGCCCCCTCCCCCACAACTGCGAGTAACGTCAAGTTCGATTTTCTTCCTCAGTCAAAAATGAGACCCCCTCTCCTGAATATTCACATGCATTTCTTCCCCGTTTCAGATCCTATCCCTTTGAGAGAGGAGTTCAGAAGGGAAACTGCATACCATTTACATATATATAAAGTTTCCTCTGCTGGATCCGGCAAAGTGATCGATTTCCCAAAGATGTAGCTAGAAAATAGTGACTTCCCGGTTTAATGTCCAGCACGATAGCACAGAGCCGTGGGAGCAGAACGCCTGTCTCAGCATGCAGAGCACGGCGTCCCACTGAATGGACTCGCTCCGAGCCCGGCACGGCTTTGGGTCAGGGAGATCGAGTCCATCGATGCACAAGCTGCAGTTTGCTGGGCTGACAGTTCATTCTCTTTCTGGGGCATCAATAAACTTTAAAATTAGCATTCGCGGGAACTCGGAGAGAGCTGGCTGGCCTACAGGACTGAGGCTTCACCTGCATTTATCTCCCACAAGAAGGAAATGGTTTTCTAGGACACACAAATGTTCTAAAGTACTGATGACCGAGCAGTACCTTACACTTAAAATTCTTTACCTGGTTCTTGGATCAATAACATTAAGCCCCAAGAGTCAGCGTTATATCAGAATTGTTTTGAAATGATGTCGAAACTATAATTGTGCCAACGAAGATGGTTTGCAGTAACGTTTATTATGCAGGTTTGCCTCATAATTTTTAGATTACGGTGTGGTAGATTAGATTAGGGTTCAAAACCATTTGTTTCCGCTCCATCTGCCTCCGCGGCATGAGCATTCTTCCCTGCCTGCTGACCCGGCTTTGGCAAAGCCACAGGCCTCGGCCAGGGGACGTTCGCGGACCTGACGTGTGACCCAAGCAAAGCCTTGATACGGGCGTGTGCAGCGGGCTTAGCCGAGCTTGTCTGACGCTGTCTGTGCAGGGCCGGCCGGTCCCCGACAGTGTGGTCTCCTGAAAAGGGGGTCTTGAATGTGAGGGTGCCCTGTCCGCGGGAAAGCAATCGGTATGGTCGCCATGGAAACAGCACGGAGGATCCTCCAGAAATTGAAATGTAGACCCAGCATATGACCCAGGGCCCCCTCTTCTGAGTGTCGGCCGAAGGAGGTCCGGTCAGCACCTCGACGTGACTGCACGGCCGTGTTCTCGGCGGCATCGTGCACGGAGAGACTCCCGAAAGTCCATCGTCACGTGAATGGGTGAATAAATTGTGATATCGATCATCTGCCTATCATCTGTCTATATCTATCTATCTATGTATCTGTCAGCTATATCTATCAATCATCTATCTATCTATCATCTATATATCATCTATCTATCTATCTATCATCTATCTATCTATCTATCTATCTATCTATCTATCTAGCTAGCTAGCTAGCTAGCTATCATCTACCTACCTACCTATCTATGTATCTATCATCTGTCTGTCTATCTATTATCTATTATCTATCTATCTATCTACCTACCTTTCTATATCTTTTCTCTTCATTCATGTTGCTCTATTCAGTATATAGAAAAGCATGCACATATTTACATATACATAAATAATGGAATATTAAGAAGGCTGGATTCCTGCATGTGGAACGATGAAGGTGGAGTGGGACCCATCCATTTGATATGGCAGAGATTGAGAGAGGAGGGTCCGATAAGAGTCCTCACTGATGATGACCGCAGAGTCCAGAACCAGGTTGTCGCGGATCCAGATATCGGGCGCGATAGATTCAGGTGAAACCGAGGGAGGCATATCACGGTCCAGAGAGACCGAGCCCATGGTCTCACGCTACGCCAGCGCGCCAGCCCAGCCCAGCTTAGCCCAGCTCCGTAACTGCCTGCCAAAGGCCTGGCCAAAGAATACGAAGAAGCCTAAAGGTTTTGATCCCAACTGATTGAATACGACGATCTGATAATAGATGGATATGACCGAGGATCTAAAAGATGATTCATCATTGACCTGATAACCAAGTCCGATCCGAGTGATGGTGAGGGCATTCACCGACCATCTAAACATCACGAAAACGGTGACAGTGAGGAGCTGTGCACCTAGCCGGACGGCAGTGGTCACCTCGCTATGTCAGCGACATGGACTCGCCCGTCATACACCTTAAACAGACACGGTTTATATTAAATAATAAAGTAAACCCTTCAAAATAAGTAACCAGGGGACTGATGGCTTTGTTTGAGTGCGGCCGACTGAAGATGTAAGACGCTGACTCTCAGGGGGGAGAGAAAGGTCCTCGCTGACCGTAGGGGACACAGAAGTCCCCTAGCGGACTGCGGCCCCAGAGAAAATACCCGCCCACTGCCCAGTGCCATCGGGCTGCTGGTGACCCACCAGAGCTGGCAGTGAGCATGAGGCCATGTAGCTTCCACGCACAGGTCATCGGAAGCGTGTCTTCTCGCTGGCTCTCTGCTGGGTCTCCTGCCTTGGGGAGAGACAGCTCCATGCTGTGAGGTAGCTCAAGAAGCCATAAATGGTGTCCCCAGGAGGGGAACTGTCACAGCCCTGAGGGCGAGCCACACTGACGGCAGCTGCTTCGGCCCAGGCGAGGCTGCCAGTGACTGCTGCTCTTACACCTGTGACTGGACCCCGTGAGACACCCTGAGCCAGGGACGCCCAGCTAAGCCACTCGCACACTCCTGGGCTCATTTTCCCAGTGACAGTTTATAAAAGCTCATTGTCGTTTTAAGCCACTATGTTTTGGCTAATTTGTTACTTGGCAATAGATAACTGATACGGACACGCTGTCTATGTTCACGATCTCATTTATCAACACAGCAGCACGATAGTCACCGTTAGTACCTCTGAAAAGTGAGATGAAAAGCTGAAGCGTCCAGTTTAAGTAACTAAATTACTACACTGCTCTGGGGCCTAGACATGGGTAAGGATTAAATTTAGCCACAAGTAACAGAAAATGCAACAAAAGTAATGAGACGTAGTACGTCATTTCCACACACGAGGACATCATTTATCAGGGCGCGGAGGGCTGGCGCTGATGCTGAGGGCGTGCGCATCTGTCCTCCATCCTTCTCAGCACGCGCCTTCACTGTTTTTAACAGGCGGCGTTTATACTCATGTCTCCACCGTGGCTGCTGCACCACCAGCCATTGCAACCGCATTTTGGACAGGAATAAGGACGAAGGGCAAAGGTCAGCAGTGTATCCTTTGAACGGCTCTGCCCGCTGTGCCAGGAAGACAAGTCCCCTCCCGGCCCTTCTCTGCACCTCGGTGGCCGCAGTTACGGCGATTGCCTCTCTGAGCTGCAAGGCGGGCTGAACTCCTGACCTCCGGGGAAGATATGGGCTCTGTCAGGGAACCAATGATGAAAACATGGATATTTCTGGGCGAGTAGCTGTGGGCGCCCTCATCTAATTCTTTGGTTGTCTTATCTTCAGATAAACCCTTTCCTCCATTTTAATTTCTCAGATGCACTCATCCCAGAGGACATAACCCCTACGCCTCGCCCAGCCACCGACTCGGGCTCGGAGTCTAAGTGGGTTGGTGTACAGGTCACTTCCTGTTCCCAGAACTAGGGTTAAAAACAACAGTGTATTCCAGAGGAGCCCGC
>NW_024349803.1:25521601-25525400 GCF_902729225.1 Pteropus medius | reverse complement strand
TATCTATCTATCTATCTATCTATCTATCTATCTATCTATCTACCTATCTATCTATCATCTACCTACCTATCTATGTATCTATCTATCATCTGTCTGTCTGTCTATCTATTATCTATCTGTCTATCTATCTATCTTTCTCTCATCATTGCTCTCAGTTTATATAGTGATGCACATATTTATATATACATAAATAATGGAATATTATTCGATCCTGCATGTGGAACGCGGATGAAGGTGGAGGGCATCACGCTCTGTGAGATAAGGCAGACACAGAAAGGAAAAAGCCTGCGTGACCTCGCAGACACGTGCAGCCTGAAGTGTGACCAGAGCGCAGGACGGGTGTTCCCGGTGGGGGCGGGCGGGGGCCGTTGGTCACAGGGCACGAAGTCGCGGCTCCCCGCTAGGACTGTTCGGGGGCCGAGCATACGGCGCGGCGGCTCTCGTTAATGCCACACTGGGCCGGGTCCTGGAAGTTCACCCGGCGAGCAGGGTAGGGCACAGTCATCACAAACACGAAAACGGTGACAGTGAGGAGCTGTGCACCTAGCCGGACGGCAGCGGTCACCTCGCTATGTCAGCGACATGGACTCGCCCGTCATACACCTTAAACAGACACGGTTTATATTAAATAATAAAGTAAACCCTTCGAAATAAGTAACCAGGGGACTGATGGCTTTGTTTGAGTGCGGCCGACTGAAGATGTAAGACGCTGACTCTCAGGGGGGGAGAGAAAGGTCCTCGCTGACCGTAGGGGACACAGAAGTCCCCTAGCGGACTGCGGCCCCAGAGAAAATACCTGCCCACTGCCCAGTGCCATCGGGCTGCTGGTGACCCACCAGAGCTGGCAGTGAGCATGAGGCCATGTAGCTTCCACGCACAGGTCATCGGAAGCGTGTCTTCTCACTGGCTCTCTGCTGGGTCTCCTGCCTTGGGGAGAGACAGCTCCATGCTGTGAGGTAGCTCAAGAAGCCATAAATGGTGTCCCCAGGAGGGGAACTGTCACAGCCCTGAGGGCGAGCCACACTGACGGCAGCTGCTTCGGCCCAGGCGAGGCTGCCAGTGACTGCTGCTCTTACACCTGTGACTGGACCCCGTGAGACACCCTGAGCCAGGGACGCCCAGCTAAGCCACTCGCACACTCCTGGGCTCATTTTCCCAGTGACAGTTTATAAAAGCTCATTGTCGTTTTAAGCCACTATGTTTTGGCTAATTTGTTACTTGGCAATAGATAACTGATACGGACACGCTGTCTATGTTCACGATCTCATTTATCAACACAGCAGCACGATAGTCACCGTTAGTACCTCTGAAAAGTGAGATGAAAAGCTGAAGCGTCCAGTTTAAGTAACTAAATTACTACACTGCTCTGGGGCCTAGACATGGGTAAGGATTAAATTTAGCCACAAGTAACAGAAAATGCAACAAAAGTAATGAGACGTAGTACGTCATTTCCACACACGAGGACATCATTTATCAGGGCGCGGAGGGCTGGCGCTGATGCTGAGGGCGTGCGCATCTGTCCTCCATCCTTCTCAGCACGCGCCTTCACTGTTTTTAACAGGCGGCGTTTATACTCATGTCTCCACCGTGGCTGCTGCACCACCAGCCATTGCAACCGCATTTTGGACAGGAATAAGGACGAAGGGCAAAGGTCAGCAGTGTATCCTTTGAACGGCTCTGCCCGCTGTGCCAGGAAGACAAGTCCCCTCCCGGCCCTTCTCTGCACCTCGGTGGCCGCAGTTACGGCGATTGCCTCTCTGAGCTGCAAGGCGGGCTGAACTCCTGACCTCCGGGGAAGATATGGGCTCTGTCAGGGAACCAATGATGAAAACATGGATATTTCTGGGCGAGTAGCTGTGGGCGCCCTCATCTAATTCTTTGGTTGTCTTATCTTCAGATAAACCCTTTCCTCCATTTTAATTTCTCAGATGCACTCATCCCAGAGGACATAACCCCTACGCCTCGCCCAGCCACCGACTCGGGCTCGGAGTCTAAGTGGGTTGGTGTACAGGTCACTTCCTGTTCCCAGAACTAGGGTTAAAAACAACAGTGTATTCCAGAGGAGCCCGCTCTTCCACGGTTGGAAAAGAAAAGGGCCTTTAGACCTATTGGCAGCCAGGTAATCAACCCAAAGTATCAACAGTTAAATGATTCACATTTTCTATAACATTCAAATAGGCAAATCATTCAAGATATATTAAATGACTCTCGTTGCAATTTTCAAGCTATGCTTCGATATAAATCAAATTATTTGGTCCAAATTTTTATGATCACTTTAGACTTCCATATTTCTTCACTTCTTAGGTGAAGCTGGTAGCCATAAGCCAAAAATTAAGTTAGTCCACTCATCACGTGATTAATAAATTCAGAATTCATTAAAACACATACTTTGTTATCAAGAGAACATTATGTATAAGTCATATAAAATTTTGTGAAACTCGTGTAAAGTTTACCTTAGTTTAAATTTAAAAGGTTAATCATATAATATGAATATATGTACTCTTTCCAAACAAACAGTTAATCTGCTCACATCAGTTACAAGTAGGTTTTCCATGAAAATAGCTTATTTGGGGACTGACATTGTTAAGGATGTCTTTTTAAAGCCTCTGGACATCAAATTTAACATAGTTGATTGAACACATGATTGAAGTCCCCCTCCAAATCCTATTAAGCGACAAAAAGAGGCGTTAAAAAATCCTCATTATACTCGAGAACATGAAAGTTGAATTTGATGGAATAGACCAAAGGTTTGATGAAATTTCTTAAAGACACATGATGTGTATTACAAAAATAGCAACAAGAAGAAAAAAGAGACTACTTGGGAAAGCGTGTAATATAAATTGTCAAATCAAAAGATCAATAGAAATATCGAAAGATTAGAATTTTCCAAAATATATCTCAAAGACAATAAAACCACAAGGATGACGACGCCAACAAAAAAGAGAGACGAAAAGTTAAGGATACAAAGTTGAATTCAAAGGAAAAAATTATGACAACAGAGTGAAGAAAATAAAAACACGTATATGAGAAAAAAATACAAACTATAAATTGAAAAAGCTAACTCAGGGCCAAACGAGGTGTTTAGTAGTCTCAAAATTTGATACACTCTTGCCAAATTTTCAATAATAAAAGTTGTGAATATTTTCAGGAAGAAAATCTTGAAAATATTTCGAAAGAGTGTGTAAGACGAAGGAAGATAGAGGATCCAGCCAGCATTGCACCTGCCACGGGGCTTCAGTGCAAGGAGATCTTCGAATGAGTGCTGGACGGCACGCTCAGGAAGCGGTCAGCTCAAACAGGAACAGGAAGTCTGTGGGCTCTGCCAAGATGTTTGCACGAAGAAAGTGGCTTCTGCCTAACCTACACTATGATGATGAATGTGGAATATCTAATGACTCGGAAGCAATGGTCTGGGTATGAGAAACGAAAATATTTTATCGTTTCGTACAATTGCTAGAAAGTTGCAAAAAAAAGTAACAGTGGGGGTTTCACACCTGAAAACCAATCCTCTGAGCTGTGCAGCCTACTAAAGTGTTACGCTCTCCATCAGTCTAGTACTGCTTGATTCTGTAGTAAAATGTTTGCATGATAATAATATGGGCATATGACCTCGAGCACCACAGAACAGGACTGTACTTGGAGGGAGGGCCTCAGACGTAATCAATGTTAAACGAGATCCTTGGGGTGGACCTCGTGTCACGTGACTGGGGTCTTCACAGGAAGAGGAGGTCAGGGGACAGACACACAGTGAGAAGACACGGGAGGAAGGGGGCCGCCTCAAGTCAGGGAGAGAGGCCTC
>NW_024349803.1:25505546-25521066 GCF_902729225.1 Pteropus medius | reverse complement strand
GTGTGTTTTCATTTCATGAGGAATTCTGGTTTATAGACCGTTAAAAAAGAAAAGAAAATGGCTGAGGGAACTAATTTATTCTTCGGTTTCCTAAAATGGAGACTGTCTTGGTGACAACACACGAGGGAAATGTAGGGGACAGACGTCAAAGGCGTTGTCACCTGAAGAAGCAGGCTGGGAGTAAGACATCATGTAGGGATGTTTGTAAATTAGAACCACGGCCTCCGAAGCAGGTGTAGTGCCAGGTGGTGAAGCAGCGGACCGACGACATGGAGAGGGGGCGGTGGCCAGGTTCGACCTCCTGGAAGGGCTTCGGCTCGACACAGTATCTTCGAGAAAGCCGATGGCATTTGAAAACCACCGAGGGACAATTCTAATGGGCCTGTGTCCCAACGCTGACATCAAACATGCCCAGAAATTTGACTCTTAAAACTATTATACAATCAGTAATACAAAGCTGAGTAATCGCAGCCAGCCAGCCCTGTTACATGAGGCCGGGGTCACAATCTATCAACGAAGGAACACACAAAGATCGTAAGAGGCTGGGGTCCGAATCAAGGCATTCACTCACACGGGTCCACGAAAGTGATGACTCGGAGCAAAAACTAAAATAAAAAATTAGGGCTTTCCACGGGTTCTTATAATGCAGGTGAGATGCCTTTCAGGAAGGAAAATGCATTTTTTCATATACCCTAAATAATTTTATTACTTGCTTTGAGTGAGATGGAATTCGGAAATCGGCACTTAGTAGGTGCTTAATAAAACAATTGACTGAATGAATGGCTAAGGAACAGGAGTCTGTCTTCACCGCGGAGAGGAGGGAGCTGGTTAACGGGCCTTAGGAACCCGAAGCTAAATTGTCTATTTATCTCCCATCGTATCGATTCCTTCCTGCTGTGTGACAAACTTTCCAAAACTCAGTGGCTTAAAACTACAATAACCATTGATTGTTGCTCATGTGTCTGCAGGTTGGCCGGCATGAGGCTGGCCAAGGTTTGACTTTGTTGGGACCCCCTGCAGTGACGGAGTGGCTCTGCCTCTCCGTGCAGGACTAGGGGTCAGCTGGGTCCCCTCTTGTCCACAGGTCTCTCGTGGTTTGTGGACCAGTGAGACAGCTAGGCCACACTTCCCGCTTGGCGACAGAGCAGGGGCCGGCGCGCTGGGCCCTTTCAGTGCAGGCGCGCCCTGGTGCGCTCTTATATCCAGGCCAGAAGGATTCACTCCTACAACTCAATGCAGAACAAATGAAAACAAACAAAAATGCGAACAACCTGATTTAAAAATGGGCGGGAGGTCTGAATAGACATTTTTCCAAGGAAGATATTCAAACGGCCAGTAGACATACGAAAAGGTGCTCAGCATCACTAATCATCACCCAAAGGTGAATAACAATCACAGGGGATGTCACCTCACCCCTGTCAGAATGGCTGTGACAAAAAGACAAGAGATGACAAATGCTGGTGGGGACCAGGAGACACGGGAGGCCTCGGGCCTCGTCGGGACGGTGAACTGCTGCGGCCACGATGCAAAACAGTCCGGCGGTTCCTCGAAAAGTTAAAAATAGAGCGACCTTATGACCTAGAATCTCCACTTCCGGATACGTCTGCGTGAAATGAGATCCCTGTCTCAAAGGGACATCTGCACCCCGCGTTCCCTGCTATTGACAGTCGCGAAGACACGGAAGCAACTGATCTGCCCATGCGAGAAGGATAAAGAAAATGCACACCGCACATGCACACACCTGCCTTGCCCTTTTACACACCTGCAGCATGCACACACATGCACACACGCATGCAGCAGCACAAACACACACACACCTGAAGCCTGCTGTGGCCTGGCCTTTACACACTGCGATGCACCTGGTGTTACACACACCTACATCTTGGCGCGCCTGCCTTTTACCACACCTGCAGCCTTTACCACACACACCTGCATACACACACACACGTTGAAAGAGTCTCCAGCTATCACGAAGAAAATCTTTCTATTTGTGACATGGATGATCCTCAAGAGTTTTATCAAGTAAAATAAGTCAGACAGGGAAAGACGATGTGATACTGCGTGATATCTCACACGTGGGATCTGAAAACACCACTTAGAGAATACAGAACAGATTGCTGGTTGTGATGGGGAGGATGGGGTGATGTTGGTCACAGGGACAAACTTCCAGTTATAAGCTGAATAACTTCTGGGGATGTGACACACGGTGTGGTGACTGCAGCTAACAACACCGCCCTGCAGTTGGAAGTTGCTAAGAGTAGAGTGTGAGAGTTCCCGCCTCCTGAAGAAAAACGCCGTAGCGCTGCGAGGTGCTGGGTGTGTGAATCACCCTCCCGTGCTGTTTGGTGACGCATCCATGTCTGAGATTGCTGCTCTGCCCACCTTAAACTCACGCATGTCAATTACATCCCAAATAAAGATGGGAAAAAGCTCGAGTTCCTCAAATTTATACTATTAATTCTAATTTGTGGAAATTGAGGAAATATGATATCTAACTTGAATAATATGAACACATGTAGAATTTCTCTCAGGTAGCTGGCCTGGTTTTTTTTTGTTTTTTGTTTTTTTTTGTTTTTTCATTATAGAAAAATAACATTATATATATTCTTATGACCAAGTTGGTTTCTCTTTGAATAAAGAGTGGTTAAATGGTGCCTTCTCAATTGCTCAGTTCTTCAGGTCAAAGAATTGTTTTGTTTTTACTTGAATTATGTGGATAATTTTCTTGATGGTTAACTGGTCTTGTCCTGAAAATATCGGAAGTCGTACTGCTTTCTGCTAAACAGCTGCGGTAGTTGTTAGCATTACTGAACATGTTTTACCTTTCTGTAATTTATTTTCATCAAAGAGGAGATCAATTACATTCTGAAAATCCTCTTCACGTTGTTAGAAACCTTTGAATCAATGCAGGCTGAGAAGATGTAGATTCGCTATTTTTTAATCTAGGTAGCATCTAAGGCAATGACAAATGTTTTCCTCAGAATAGAAATACACAATCATTTCTTTTCTAACCTACAAATTACTTGTACAACTCAATATTTTACTTTGCTTCCAGCATTTAAAAAGTAGATGATTTAAGGCGAGTCAGCGAATTCATTCTTTTTGACTTTAAATGTGTCTTCCTTACATGCCTTCCAAAGAAAAATTATTACCTAATCCACAAAGACATATTGTAATCACTGCATAATATGCTGGATGCATTTACAAATTGCAACTTTGTGCATTTTTTAAAGCACTCTAATTGCTCGACATTTATCCTAGTCTGAAGTTTTGCAAAAAGAATTAAGGCGTAAAAGTCCTCAGAACACAGACTGGCCCCACAGACGCGAGCGTGCCAAGGACGCGGTGAGTTAGGCAGCCTGCTTTCCAGTTCTCATGATGCTGGTCGTGAAGCTGGCTGAGGGGGAGACAGGGTGAGAAAACGTGTATGCAGAAGGGGTTGTAAAACACATGGTTTTCATATTTCTTCCCTTATAATTTCTTCCTTAGCAGTGCTTACTCTGGGATGCAAGCGACTGAGATCGAAGCCACCTCAGCAAAATAGCATGGAGAAAGTTGAGAAGTTAATAAGACGCCAAACGGGTGACCACTACAGACTGCATGTGTACGTCCCCACGATCCGTAAGTTGGACTCCTGCCCCGTAGAGGCGATGGTGTTGGGGGGCGGGGCCTTGGGGGTGATGAGAGCATGAGGGCGGAGCCTCCCAAATGGGGTCGGTGCCCTGGAAAGAGGCTGGGAGAGGCCCCTTGACCGTCCCAGGAGAAGGCAGTAGCCGTCAGCCATCTGTGAACCAGCAGGAGGCCCTCGCCAGCCACCGAGTCTGTAGGCGTCTCGATCGTGGACTTTTCAGCCTCCTGTGCTGTGAGAAGTGACGCCTACCGTTTATAAGCCGCCCAGCCTGCCGCGTTCTGTCATAGCAGCCTGAAGAGAGCAAAACTTCTGCAAACCTTTGCTTTATTTTACTGAATATGTGTTTAAGTGAATATGGGTGCCTCTGACTCTGCAGTCGTTAGGGACCGAGCTGTCTTTGCGTGCATGGGTTTGCTCAGTCACTTCACAGGAAAAGTGGCCGTGCGTCAGGGGACAGAGTGAGGAAGGTACGCAGTGGACACCAGTGGTGATGCTGGGTCCCTGAGTGTGTCCGTCACCACAGATCTTTGGCAAGTCGCCTGGGTACGTGCGACTTCCTCCGACACCTGAGGTTTCCCCAGGACGGGCGCCGATTCCCGCGTGAGCCGAAGGGCGACAGCTCTGCAAATGGTTACCACCCGAGGGGCAGCGAGCAAACGTCCCTGGGACCGCTCTGCCTTATCCGCCCCGGTGTGTCCCCGGCAAACCCCTGACGATACCCACTGAGCGAACGAATAAATGAATGATGCAGGAGTCGGGGGTCATGGATTAGAATTAAGTGGGAGGAAGAGATTAATACTGGGAGACAGGTGGGCTGGCGACAGGTGGGCTGGCGACAGGTGGGCTGGCGACAGGTGGGCTGGCTAGAAGAGAAAACATTAAAACCTGAGCCAAAAAGTAAGAGAGATAAACTGGGGAATGCATTACACGCCCCCAGGCGTCAGGAGAGGTGGCTTGGAACATCTTTGCCACGAGGGTAGATGGGGACAGTTCCGGCCCTGGTCAGGGCCGTGTGTCAGGACGTGGTGGTGTCAAGGCCGGTGGTGGGCGTTCTCCGGGAGAAGAGAGAAGACGCACTAACCCTTTAAGGCGCAGAGAAAAGCCACTGACACCTGAGACGCCTCGGAGAGCCTCGCTGGATTCAAACCGCCACATTTAACCACCCGGCATCATCCGGCTTCATAACCACGGCTTCAGCCACCTGAGGGGGCCGCCCGGTGACCGCAGAAAGAAAATGTTCCCGCCCCCAGGGCATTGCGCCTGCCCTCCGGACAGCGAGGCTCGCCAAAACGGGCACGCCGGACGCCGGTAAGCTTTGCTCGGTTCCCAGCGGGCGGCTTCGCAGGGAGGTGCCCAGCTTGGGGACGCCGTCCTGTGCCACCCCGTGGCCACCAGCCACGAAGCAACGCCGGGCGCCTCATGGCCTCGGACTTTCTCAACAACGCTGAGTGCATTTTCTCGGATGATTTATAACTGGATTTATGGCTTTGCATCCAGAGCTGCTGTTCTGGAAGAGGAATATGGAAGAACATGGCGTATTTTATTTGAAAATGCAATGAACATCCCATTCCGCGCAAGTTTCTCTTTCATTTTCTGGTGCTTAAGATGCCCTGACACGGATGCAGTAAGAGCTCAATAAACAGTAGCTATTGTGCTTTCCAAATTCAACCTAAAAAATAAAAAAACGATTTGTAGTTTATGTGCTGAGGGTTTCGCATGACTCCACGCCGCCTGGGATGTGTGCGGGGCCCGGGGCTCCCGCCTGCGTCCCCAGGATCGACGCCTCACGGGCTGGAACTTCTCCCCAGCCCCTAGGGCCACGGGATGGAGACAGGCGTGAGAGGTCGTCGCATCGGACCTCACGCCGCTTTGACCTTCAAGAAATTCACCCGCGCACCTGCTGCAGGCTTGAGATGGCCTGGCAGACTTCGAGGTCTACACAGCGGAAAACAAGGAGTGTGTCCATCCGTTGCACATGCGTGTGCACGTCGACTTGGTCACTCGGCGTCCTACCCTACCTGCCCTGCCCTTCGGGAATGTCTCCTCCATCCCACGTGGCCCAGACGGAGCCAGAGACACCGTGGGCCGCAGTGCAGACAGCCCAGGGCTCTGGGCCCACCGCCTGGGTTCACGTCCAGGGTTGAGCTCTGCCCGTGCGACCTCGGGCAAGTCGCTCGGCCTCCCCGTGCGTCAGCGCCTCCCGCTTCCAACGACCCCTTCCGCACAAGGGCACTGGACATTAGCTTCGCATCGTCCGGATTGTGCTCCAATGTGAGCCCAGTGAGGATGGGGGCAGGTGGGCTGTTGTGGGACAGACCACGAGGCCTGGGGGCCGGGGGCAGTGACACAGTGAAGAAGCGAACGCCAGCTCAGTCATGCTCCAAGCCGGTCCCCGCCGTGGGCTGGGGTCGACCCCTTCCAGGCCGGTGGGACTGTCCACAGAGGAGCGAGGGGCAGAGCTCACACGGCCCGCCTTCCCCCGCCGGCCACCGTCTGTCTGCACGGATGTCAACGACGGCAGACCGGAGGTCTGCACACACGTCAGGACAATGCCAGGGGACCCCTCCCAGCCCTCGTGCAGAGGCCAAGGGCAGAATGTGACAGGTCTGTGGTGACACACAGGTGACAGACTGTAAGGTTGTGCCTGGTGGCACCGCTGAGATGATTATGGAGGGGAGCAGTGTGCGCAGCAGCTCGACTCACCGTGCGGCTCCGGCGAACACTCGCCAGGCTCAAGGCTGCACGTGCCGTCCCGGCGCAGGCGCGTGAGGGGGGCACGGACACCACGTCTCCTCCCGTCTGTGCACGTCCAGTCTCTGGGCAGAGCCGCACCGCACCACGGGCCAGGCACGGGGCGGACACCGGACACTGCGTCGCCCTGCCTTCTGCCAGAGGAAGGAGGAAGTAATTGTAATGTGACCAATGTCTAAACTGTCCCTGGGCTGTGAGTAAGTCTCTCCAGGGGACAGGAAGGGTGACAAGTTCTTATGGATCCAAACATGCCTCCTCAGTGTATGTGCCTGAACAGGACATTGTCACATCCTCGACATGCATGCACCCCCTCCACACACATGAGCACATGCATACCTGCAGACACGATCACATGTATGCATGCACCTACACACATGATTGCATGCATGCAAACACGTACACACAGACACGTTCACAGCACACTGCACACACAAGCACACACACATGCATACCACTCACACACAGCACGTACCCACAGCAACACACGATCACACACATGCATGTACATGCACATATGAGCACACACATGCATGCAAATGCACATAAAGCGCATGAATATGTGCACTGCACCCACACAAGCACATATATATATACATGCACATACACACGATCACATGTGCGCACACACATGCACACATGGGTACATCATATGTGCCCCCGCACATACATATGCTACACATACATGAGCACATGTGTACACACACTGCACACACACGCTGAGTTGAGCTAAGAGAGAATCTATGCATATGAGCTGCTTCTCAGAGACGTTTTAGGTCTGTTACAACCCACGGCGAGGGAAACGACTGGGCTGGCGTTTGAACTTCCTTCCCTTCCTGGTTCCCGCCGCCTCGCTGGGAAGCAGGGTGTCCCCTAATCATTGCCGATCATGAAGTAGAAGCTCAGCCTACGATCGTTCATAATTTTTTCTTCATCCATAATTGAAAATGTGGTTCCTTTTGTCTTTTTCCCCCCTTCGATTCTTCCTCATGATATTTAAATTTTTATTTCTTATGCTGGTAAAATATGTAGAAGCATCCAGGAGACAGCCTCGTGAAAGCGAAGACCTTTGTAAAGTCTGCCTTTCTCACGGAGATGGGGAAACGGGTTTTCGTCTCAGGAGGTAAGTAAAAATAATGACAGATTTATTATGAAGAAGTAGAAAGGATTTCTGGGGCGAAAAGGAAACATGCAAATAAATGATCATCGGTCTCTGCCCACAAAAATGATCACGTGGGTTTAAGATGGCATTTTAAACACTTACACTTGTTTTTAAATGTGTAAGCGATTTATACATTTTTTGGACTGTCTGGTGTGAGTCGAACACATGCTTTACAATTGCATCAAAAGCCAAACCGTCAATACAGATCCTGACAGATCGTTTTTGGTTTATTAAATCAAACGTTTTGACTCTTTCGTGCATGACCTTAAACGTCAGAGCACTGGGCTCAGCTACCGAAAATTCCAAATGCAGTGAGATTGGCTCCCTGCAGAAGCAGAGGGTCAGGGAACGTGAAGCTCGTCATGCCGTTTTAGGAAAGGATTAAGTAAGGGAGAGTCAGGTGGACGGGGCCCGAGGGTATTCACATCGGCCAGAGCATCTGTCACAGCTGCTCGGATGAACACGCTTGCAGTTTTCTGTGCCACCTCTTTGCTGAAAAAGTTCGATGTGACGATTTGGGAGACTTTTAGGAGGTGTTAGTGGTCTGTTACTTGAATCAACACTCACTGAGAAAAAGAAAAAACAAAAACTCTATCACTAACGACTAACGGCAAGCTCAGAGACATGCTGACCCTGAAAAGGTTTTAGTTTTGTTTTGTTTGGCTTCACAGATTGTATTTTAAAACCTCCACTGTACATCAAGGTTTTCAGTAGTGATAATGAATTAGTTATCTTCGGAACATATTCTGAAGTTTATCATAAGTCAATGTTGCAATCTAAATGCCGATTCAGGAATAATCATTTGAGGTTGCAAACTGTGTTTTACGAACTAATGCTGTTATTCTTGTTTCTCTATAGGCAGAAAAAAATACCGTTGAATTTGGATTTATACATATGAGAGCTGAAAAATTTATCCCACCCAAGAAAATTATCTAGAATTTATCATAGTGATTAGAAGAAATATCGAGTTTGGTACAGGTTAATTATAGAATGAATCGGATAACTTTACAAATCGTATCTATTTCTGAAATCTAAGATGATAGTTTTATGTATCATCATGCCATATTTTTAATAGAACTCCTTGTAACATCTTAAAGAAACTTGCAACATCCATACCCTATGCAATCCACACACCCATAAACAGACCCGTTTTCAATGTGCCATTGTTAAGAATTTTAAAATAATAAAAATGAATTATAGAGTACAGATTTACTTGTTCTCTATGTAATACAGAACTGAGAGTCAGTTTTTAGAGCTGAAATGTGCCAGATGTGAATTGAGATGTCGAAACAAGGTATGTTCTTAGTTTTCCACCAAAGTTCTAATATATAATTTCTATTATAAAAAGTAGCATATTCTGACTTCACATGTTTCCTTTTCAAGGTTAATTTTGCTCTTTCTGTCGGCATCCGTCTTTTCTTTGCAAAAGGATGGCCAAAATCACTTTCAAGTCATGGTTTCATAAGATATGATTATAAAAAGATAAGCAATGCAAATCTGATGCATCTTGTTTTCTTTACTCTTTTAAAAGTTTTCTTTTGCCTCCACAGATTTCCTTTCTCACACTCCATCTAAAAATACTTTTTGTTTGAGCAGGGGAAAAAAAATGCCTTGTGATAATTTGCATAATATGTTAATGAGGGTACGCATCCAGGCATCTGGATGGCATTTTAATATCTCATTCTCATTCAAGGAACTAGACCTCACGCAGATGGTGAAGATGATTTTAAGAGCATTGTTGTAAACAAATAAGGCAGCCAGGAAACCAAACACACTCCAAGAGAGGCTTTGCTGCCCAAGAAGCTTTTCAGTGAGATGCTTTGACTACAAGATTGTATAGCCCTTATCAGTGCCCGACGACAGGAGAGCCACCAGCAGGCAGTTTCCTAGGCACAGGAAAGGGACAAAGCAGGCGGCCAGCGTGCACTTTCCGTTTCGAACATTTGAAAGAGTAATGCATTTTTGTCCTGCTTATCTGCAGGAGACACGTTCCAAGGTTGCCGGTGGATCCCCGAAACCACGCAGAGTGCCAAGCCCTCTAGGCACGATGCGATGCCCGGCACACACACACGCACACACCTTCGCACTTACAGGAAGCTCTCTACGGCTTCTCTTCGGCACAGCTGGGCTGCCAGCATCACGACTTTTGTGCTTTGGGACCATTATTTAGTAAAAAAAAGGGTGACTTGAGCACAGGCACTGCGGTTCCATGACGGTCGATCTGATCGTCTCGAGGGCTCCTGAGTGATGAACGGTGCTGAGTGCACAGGTGCAGAGATGCCTGACGAGGGCATGAGTCACATCCCTGCTGGGGTGGAGACTTCAGCACGCCACGCAGAACGGCGTGCGATTCGAAACTTAGGAAGGGTTCGTTTCTGGAATTTTTCATTTGGTACTTTCGGGCTGCGGTCTACATACACATACCTACAGACGTGTCCTTTAATAAAGTAGGCATATGCAAGTTAGCGATAAGTCCATCATTTTCTCCCTTCTCTTCCCAGAGATACCTACGGTCAAATCTTTGGCTACTAAAAGCACTGGGTTCTGAAACCACTGTGCTTTGGTTTAAACCCTGAGTTTCCATTCACAGTGAACTGGCTGTTATTCTGAGCGAGTGACTTGGTCTCTTGTTGCTTGCGTTTTGTCATCTGGGATGAGGACGGTCCCTACCTCCCAGGGTTGTTAAGAGGATTAAACGCCTCAGATAGAGTTAGCGCAGGCACACGCATAGCAAGCATCCGGTAATGTTGGCGGTTTTCACCATTGCTTTACTTGTTTCTCGATATACTGTAATTTTGAATCTGTCCATCTCTAATGCAAAAAGGTTTGATTGGTTATTTTGTGTCATTAGAATGGGTTCCTGGGTCTCCCGGGGGATGCAGGGAAGATCAGGCTCTGGAATGAGACAGGCTGCGTCTTACACCCGAGTTAGTTCTTACCAACTGCACGGTGATTATTAAGGCCCCGTCAGAGTCAGATTCCTCATGTTGTGGGGCAGACGATTCCTAATCACTGCACCGTTGGCCCATGTGATAGTGCATATGAAGTAAACGCTTTCGGGGAGGTCCACGCAGGTCACTTGACTTATTACTGAGATTTTCATGGCTACTTCTACCAAAGGAATGAAGTTAGGCTATCTCTGGTCATTACCGCTTAATTTGGATTAATCTGGGCCAATTCGAACTTGAAATTGAGTGATGTTTGTGAGTGCCAAGCTGAGCTTTTAAAAGAACGGAGTTCCGTTTGAGGAGCAGCATCTTTGGCATGTGTGTGTCCCCGATGATGACGAAGTAAGTGACGGTTTTCCAGTGGAGATGGACAGACCAGGAGGGGGAGACGTGAGAGCGGCTGGAAGAGCGAAGACGCGGGCGTGAGAGCGGGCAGGGAGCGCCGTTTCCCGGTGCCGGATCAATTCCCCTCGTCGGACCCCACGCTCCAGTCACGCCGATTTCTCCACCCTCCGCCAGCGACCAGAGTATTCCTGATCACGATGCCAAGTGCTTTGCATGTGGGGGACGATGTCTTGTCCACAGGACACAGGGGGGCACTGGCCGGTTCCACACTTTAAATCCACGTGCGGGCCACCTCCCCCGTGAGGACCGGAAGTCGACCGACACCAGGGAAGGGGAGGAATGGGGCTGGCGGGTCCTGGTTCATCTGCTGCCACTGCCTTATCTGACACCTGGACAGACACCACTAACCCAGCGTGGCCTCTGCCACCGCATGGCCTCGGCGAGTCACTCAAACCAAGTACGCGCGGGGTGTGAGGTCAGGAAGCGGCCGAAGCAAATGCTTTAGGGTTAATCCCAGGTATCACCTTCGTGTGACCTGTGCTTTCCATGTGGTACTCAGGGCAAGCGGGGTCCCTAACATAAAAGAGGAAAGACATACGGACGATGAGAAGTATGATGGACCGGCCGAGCAGGGGGCGAGCTGTGGAGGCCTTGAATGCCATGCTGAGAAATGCGGGCTTTGTTCATGGGCCGTGGAGGACGGGCGAAGACTCTGCGGACGGGACTGTAGATGTCGGAACTGTGAGGGACCTTCGGGGACCAGCCGGACTAGCCCTCTGCCTTAGCGCGTGAGTGCACATTCTTGTCTGAGAGCGACTCATCACTTACGTTCGAAAGTTTGACTACACGACTTACAGAGCTAGTTGTGTATTTCCGGCTTAAGAAAGATGAGGAGCATTTTCCACGGTGACAGAGGAGATAAGGTGACACTGGCCATGCCACCTGATTAGAGTCCACATGTTCGTCTTGGTGTTTTATGGTTTGTTGCACATACAGCATCAGCATCCACTTAGAGCAGGGCTTCTCAGCCTCAGCACTAATGATGTCTGGGCCAGATAATTCTCTTAGGGGTGGGAGCAGACTGGTGCTTTATAGCAGGGGTCTCCCACCCCCGGGCTATGGACTGGTACCGGTCCTGGCCTGTTAGGGACCAGGCCACACAGCAGGAGGTGACCGGCGGGCCAGTGAGCAAAGCTCCATCCGTATCCGCGGCCGCTCCCCAGCGCCGGCATCACCGCCTCAGCCCCGCCTCAGGTCATTGGACCTGAGACACTCATAGGAACACCAGGCCTTGGTGCCAGACAGGTCGGGGACCACTGCTTTAAGGGATGTTCAGAAGCTTTCCTGGCCTGTGTCACTAGAGGCCAGTAGCACCCCATTCTCTAGCTGTGACAACCAAGAATGTCTCCGGAAATGACCAGATATCTTCTATGGGTCAAATTCGTCCCTGGTTGAGAACCACTGACTCAGAGCACGGGTTTCTGTTTATAATTTACAGAAGTAATTTGATTAGAGTTGAAAAATACAATCTGTACATATAGCCAGGCAGTGGTTTGCAGGATAAACCAGAGGAGGTGGAAATGCGGGACCGTGGCATGTGCAGAGAAGGCCACGTCGGGCTGGGGGAATGAGGAGTCTCACGAGAGCCCAGTGCCTGGGGACGCCACGAGCAGAGGCACCGCCAGCAATGGAAGCAGCGTTTATGGGGCGCACACAATATTACTTCTCGAAGAACTCCTTTGAAATCATGGCTGCCCTGCCTGCCCTGTTCTACAGATGAGGAAACTGAGGTCCAGTGGTCACCCAAGGCCGAGTCAGGACCCAGCTCATATCCGGCTTCCCTCAGCACCCCCTAGAGCCTCACTCCTCAACCAGGAGGCTTTGCATTGCGAGGGATCCACAGGCAAAGGCCATCGGAATGCTCACGCCCTCGGGGAAAGCTCCCCGCTGTCCCCACGACCCCATTCACTTTACCTACAGATGCGAACGAAGGCGGGAACCCCCATAAGAATAGGACGGGCAAGACCAAGAGCCTCGAGCCTGGTTGCTGGGTCTGCCCCTCGGCATCATCATTATTAGTAAAGAGAGAATATTCACGCCGTGTAACGTGCTAGTTTTCCAAGGGGCACATTTTGCATGGTTCTATCTTTCTACTTAAAAATTTACTACAAAGATAAAAGTATGATTATAACAAAGATAGCCAAACCACGGTATAAAGGATCTTTTAACAATTAGACAATAAGCAGTTATAAAATTTTAGACATCATAAAACCTATTTTTTACTGATAGTGTAGGAAAATTTGTTCGTGCCATCTTGGACTTTTTAGATACTGTTCTATGTCCATGAGTAGGTTTCACAGCTCCAGCATGTGTGTGAACACAGTGAACGTCTAGCTAGCTCCATAACTAATCGCTGTGTGTGTGTGCGCGCAGCGTAGGTAAAAAGTGCAGGGTAAGCAAGGTGTGTGTGTCTCCAAGCTGGTGACTTCTATCCTTCTGTTTTGAGATCAAACACATTTCGTTTATTTCTCTGTAACACAAAAACACCTCTGTTCAGCCCAGGTAGGAGAAATGAAAGGAAAAACGTTCCAGAAACCACAGTTTGGTGCCGGTTGGAAGATGGCGCAGACGACCTTAATCGCAATGCTGAGGTAGTATAGAGGCCTATCTTGGAATTGACAAGTAAATACATATGCTCATGGTAAAATCCTCAATTTCTGACCTTAGAGGTATTTTATATATATCAGGTATAATATGAGCCCAGGAATAGGAGATAAAAAGCAGCCATCGAATATGAACCCTGTCTATTTGGTTTCTCTGAGCTTTAATTTCTCAATCTATGAGATGGGAATAAAATATGAACCTTATAGGTTTTTAAATGAGAAATTAGATAATGTATACAAAATGCTTACTCGATGTCAAACATACAGTATAACGGACATGGTCACGTTGCTATGGTAACAGAGCTATTTACCAATCTCTGTGTTGCTTTCACGGGAGTATAGCAGAATAGTCATAAAGGTATGTTGTAATTTCAGTCCAATAACCAATATTGATGTAAATATCATTATTTCAGCTTTTCTGGGCATGGCACATTTTTCTTTTTTGGACACCTATTGAGATGATTTTTATTTAACCACCGAATGGGTCAGCAATCAACCTTCTATTGCAAAATTCCATCTGTATCAATAAAGAAACATATACACTTACACGCATGAGAAATTCAGGTATGCGGCACGTTGGTATGCGGTCACGTGTGGATTTCGTCATCGAAGTTTTCTAGCCTCGCCATTGAGATCCTGGGGTCAACTTTAGATTCCAGGTCCTTAGTTTGTGGTCACTGAAAAGGTCCATGAAGGTATGCTGCAAATGCACTTGCTACTTTTTATTATTAGTCTCCCAAGTTTTCATTCTGTATAGGATAAATAATAGAAATAAAGCAGCAGGCATCAAAGCACGGTCCTTATGCATATTCCCTGTGAAAAACAGAACTAAAATGTTGTGAATAAAGTTGACAGCCATTTAAAAAGTTTCTGGAATCTGGCTGGTATAGTCACCTAGTTAAAGTATAGTTAAATCTATTACTGAAGGGAGCAATCTGGCTCACTTTCATACTTCTGGTAGATTTTCTTTCTCGTAGAAAGGAAAAAAACACACATACTGAAAACACGCCACATTTATCCTCATCTCTCTGTGCAGATGAGGCTTTCGCGCTTCCCGTTCTGGTTTTTTTTTTTTTTTTGAAATGCTTTGGAGAAGTGAATGCTATATTCCAAATTTACTAGATTTCATCAAATGGCAGGTGGTTATGAATATTGTTTCTTAAAAGGAGACCCGAGGGATATTCCATATTATAGGCTTTATTCCATTTTGGTAGAAGCATGCAAATCATATTTTCTTAAAAAACATCTATGAAACATTTTATTTTCTTGTTGCTTCATTTGGAAAAAAAACAGTTTTCTATTATTCATAATTGCAAATGCAATTGACATTTTGAAGTTGATGTTCATGGGAAGAAGATATTTTTGGACATTTTAGAGACAGCAAGCCCAGGAAAATCTAAGTTTTTAGTTTTTGTAATTCATATGTATAGACCACATGTTAATGGCACTGGCGTGGGCAGCCATTTCGAGTGTAGCTCTCTTATTTATCTTCTGGGGGTACAAAGAAGGTCAGGAAGTGAATTTACTATCAGAGCAATTAAAAATATGATACAGCAGACAGGAAAGACGCATATGCATGAAACGACGATTTGTGAAGTAGAAAGTCATTCAGGAGGATCTGTTGCCATCTTAACGTAGAATAGGTTTAAAACAGGGAAGAGACTATGACAATAAAATGAGAACAAAAAGCAGGACTCGCCATGCGAAGTTGGCTGCTTCGGTGACATCCCCATCGTGATGGCCCGTTGTGTAGTCAGCCAGCCACGGTGACCACACGTGAAAGACAGGGGACGCCTCTGAACCCCTTCCAGTCTCCTGGGCGGTGCTGGAACCCGGACACCTGGCCACCCTGCAAAACTCCGGACACTTCACTGGGGAAACAGAACCTGTCCCCTGGAGCTGGGTGTGAACCAGACAAGTGCCAAAATACACGACTGGCCTGGCTGCCTCTGGGGACTGGAAACTCTGCCCCTGTCGCCCTGAGCACGTGGGCGCTCTGGGCTGCCACCATCTCGGAAAGCGA
>NW_024349803.1:25460568-25505361 GCF_902729225.1 Pteropus medius | reverse complement strand
CCGGGGACCCGCGCCCCGCGTCGTCCAGGAGCACTGCAGGGCACCGAGGCCACCCGGCCCGTGGACAGCTGCAAGGCTAAAAGCTCCCATCCTTGCTCCTTCCCGAGCGACAGGCCGGGGCGGCTTCCCGCATCGGTCCCGCGTTCGCGGGGCGCAGCCGTGTGTTGCCGGGGACCCACCTGCACAGGTAGGTCTGTGCCAGGCACACGCCGGGAGCCGGGCTAGACCCGGTGTCAGAGGAAGAGCAGCTCTGAGGGCGACGCACCCCGCATGCTGCCCGCCGTGGAAGAGCCGAGTCGAGTCACCTGCTCCCGGCAGAGGCCACCCGCGTGGACAGGACCCGGCGCGCGTTTGCTCCTGAGCTGGTTTGGAATAATCCACACCGTCCACCCCCGGTAAACGGCAGTGGGACGTGGCCAGGCCAGCTTAGGGGCCGGTGCGGGGCCGTTCCCGGTGGCATCTGGCCCGGCGACTCCGTTTCTCCCCATCCCTGAGCTGCGCGGTCGCTGTCGTGGCCCCGTAAACGCCCTCGTCACCTGCAGCAGGACAGGACTGTCTCTGTCGGTTGGAGGCGGCGCCCGTGAACCCTATGGGGGGGACAGCGTCCCTGTGGGCCGAGTCCCCCAGTGACCGAGGGGAGGCGACATTGGTTGTCTGCTGATACTTGGCGGGGGGCAGCACTGTCCGCAGGGCGCCCCACGGGTCGCCGTCCCAACCCCTGGTCTTGTGATCCCGGGGCTCCGCGCACCTGCGCGTTCGCGGTCCCGAGGAAGCCCGCCAAGGGCGGCGACTTCACCGTGTGGCCCAGCGTGTCGCGCCGCCGCCCTGGCCGCCCTCCGCGTCCCGCGTCTGTCCTGGGCCTGCCCCGCTTTCCGTCTCGGCCTCCCCATCGCCCGAGTTTGGGGACCCGCCCGTGGGTGACGCCCGGTGTCCTCGGCGCGCTGGGGGCGCAGACGCGGCGGGGCGTGGCCGCTCCTCACTCCGCGCTGGCCCAGTCCCTGTCGCTGTCCCCGTGGCGAGCGCTGGCTTCCTGCCAGGTGGCCTCTGCACTCCCTGCCCTGCAGGCGCCCTGCGTGGTCTGCGGGGTGCTGGCTCCCCTTTTATTTTCCTGAGACTTGCCTACCTAAAAACCGCCACCGTGTTCCACGTGCCGGGAATGACCCATTTCGAGTCCGTGCTCTGCTTTCTGCTGGAACCCCGGGTGACAAACACCATGTCCTTTTTATGATATTTTGATGGAAATAGATAAGTGACTCCATTTAAAGCCAGGGCAATTCTGGTGTATTCATGCGCCCGCCTCGCCATTGCCTGGTCTGGTTCGCATCCGCTAACTCCGATTGTCCAGGCCGCTCTCCACGGGCACACACACGTCCCCGAGGGCCACCGCAGTAGGACCAGACGCCGCTAACCCCCACCCGAGCTCATTCTGCCATCCGATTTCCTTTCCGCTCTTAATGGTGCTCACTGTCCTCCAGCGGCCACGAGGATCCAGGCAGTCAGACATTAAGTAAGCCGTGCTAGTCATCCATTAAGCCTACAAATATTTATCAAGCACCTTCTTTTGTGTGGTTAGCATTGTACTAGGTGCTGGGAATAAAAAGGTAGAGAAAAATTAAGATGGTCATGAAGCATCCCGAAGCAGGCTGTATGAGTTCCCCTCGCCACACAAGGAAACACCAGTTCTGTCCCTCGGTGTGACAACGGCTGACCCTACACAGCTCTAAGTGCGACGGAGCATTTACGGGGTCTGAGTGCCTCACCTCCGTCAGCTCATTTGAACTTCCCAAAAACCCTATGAAAAATATGCTACTGTTATCCCTGTTTTACAAATGAGAAAATGATGGTAAAGAAGATTAAGTGCATCGGTGCAAGGTTACGCTGCCAGGTGCGATGGAGCTATATTTTGGGTCCCTCCAGGCTGGCTGGCCTCAGAAAAGGCATAATTAATAAACGATGACGAGCGGGCGGTAGGAGGTCTTGACTAAGGTGAGAGCCAACGGGCCTCAAAAATTAAAAATGAACGACCCTACGATTCAGCAACCCTACTTCTGGGTGTTTATCCAGAAGAACGGACGTCGGGGGCTCAAGGAGATAGCGACAGGCCCTTGCTCACCTCACGACTGCTCGCGACGGCCAAGAGGTGGCAACTGCCGAATGTCCATCCACGGGAGAATGGACAAAGGAGGCTAGGTACATACACGCGACGGAATACTGTTCAGCCTTTAAAGAGAAAACTCTGCAGCACGTGACGATACGGACGAAGCTTGAGGACATTATGCTAAGTGAAATAAGCCGGTCACAGAAAGGCAAATACTGTGTGGTTCCTCTCATATGAGGTACCTAAAAAAGTCAAACTCATAGAATCAAAGAGTAGAATGGAGGCTGTCAGGGCTGGGGGAGGGGAGGGGAAATGAGCAGTTACTATTCAGTGAGCTTCAAGTTTCCGTTAAGCAAATAAATAATGTCTAGAGATCTGCTGTCCAACGTCGTACTTCAGTCGACAATAACGTACGGTTACAAAGTTAAGAGGGTGGGTCTCTCAATGAAAGACCCGACACCATACAACTCCTAGAACAAACACAGGCAGCTCCTCGGGCGAGGGAGACACAAGGAGAAATAAACAAATGGGACTCCATCGAACTAAAAAGTTTTTGCGAAGGAAAACTATCGGCGAAACAAAAAGACAACCTACTGGATGGGAGAAGACTTTGCCTACGACACATCTGACGAGGGGTCAATAGCCAACATTTATAAGGAAGCCAAACAACTCACACTAGAAAAACAAACACTCCAGTAAGAAATGGGCGGAGGACCTGAACAGACACTTCTCCCGAGGAGACATACCCATGGCTAACAGACATAGAAAAAGATGCTCGACTTCACTGGCTATCGGGGAAACGCAAATCAAAACCACACTGAGATACTATCTCACACCTGTTAGAATGGCTGTCGTCAACGGGGCAAGGAATAACAAGTGTTGGAGAGGTTGTGGGGAGAAGGGACTCTATGGAAAACAACATGGGGTTCCTCCAAAAATTAAAAATAGAACTACCTTATGATCCAGCGATTTCACTCCTGGGTATTTATCCAAAGAAACTGAAAGCACTAATTTGAAAAGACATATGCACCCCTATGTTCACGGCATCATTATTTACAAAGACATGGAAGCAAGCTAAACACCCAACAAAAGATGATTGGATAAAGAAGTTGTGGTTCGTGTATACGATGGAATATTACTCAGCCACAAAAAATGAAATCTTACCATTTGCAGGGACATGGATGGACCTAGAGGGTGTTAGACTAAGTGAAATAAGTCAGAGAGAGAAAGACGGATACGAGAAGGTTTCACTTACATGTGGGATCTAAGGAACAACATAAACGAACAAACGAAACAGAAGAAGACTCGTAGATACAGAGAACAAACTCATAGCCACCAGATGGGAGCGGGGCTGAGGGGCTGAGAGGCATTTTTCACCAAAAATGAATGGAAAGAAACTGAGGTCTGCTCTGGCAGGGGCGGAAGACGCGGGATGCCATATTCAGATAATAGCGCGATGAGATTCCTATTTGTACATACCTGTGTCGAGACCCCCGGCTGAAACTGGCCACCTAAAAAGGTCAATGTTTGGGAACATGTTTGTAAAATGGCTTTGTGTGACGTGCTGTTGACGACCAACTGACAGCCGCTGGTCCGTGGTCTTCTAGGAGGAAATGGGAGCTGTGTATCCGAGCATCGCTCAGTGTGAGAGATTCCACTCGGGATGAAAACCTGCTCCCTCCAGGAGACATACTTCCTTTCTGTGTTTGATAAAATTCTCTTTGCCTGGGCTGCTGTGACGGTTTTTGCTGCAGGCTTGCTTCATGCCACCTCAGCTACTGCTATGGTTATCAGATTTACCTTCTTTTAATTGCAACAGCTTTTCCATATTTTGCACTAATTTTCTCTCTCTCTCTCTTCCTCTGTCTCTCTGTCTGTCTGTGTCCGTCTGTCTCTCTCACTCTCTCTGTATCGATCTGTCTGCTTACCTATCTATCAATTTTATCGCGCCAAGATCTTTTTGGAAGTTTCGACGTCTAAATGAATTTAATAATGTTTGTTCGATATACTTCGTCTGTTCTTAATTTGTTCATTTCTTCTTTATAAATGCAACTCGAAAATAGGAATTTATAGGTAAAAGTCATATATAGTTTACGTAATTTTATTCAGTTATATAACATTCTGCGTACATAAATGAAAGTTTAATCGCACGTATACTCGCATATGGGACTTTTAGTAAATTCGCTCTGACTTTTATTTTTACAGGTGGACAGGAAGAGCTGGTGACGTCTGAATCTGCAGTGGCCGTTGCCACCTCTCAGCGCCAAGCTCCCAGCACAGCTGCAGCTTCTCAGGTCCGCCGCAGAGTCCTGCTTTTAGCGAGCAGCCCGCACGTGAAAAGTTCGCTTCACGTGTGACCTCGGGACCTGCCCTTGGTAAGCCTGTCCTAGAAACGTGTCCCGGGATTGCCCAAATCCTGCGAAATCCTCTATCCCTGCTTCTTTTCTTTCTTTCTTCCTCCTTTTTCTTCGCTCCGGCTGAAAGCACACTTCCTCCTAAGTACGCACTGGCGACGGGCATGTATCCTGATGGCGGAAATGAATCGACGTGAGCTCCTGTCGTTCCGTGCATGGTGAGTGACGGCTGGGGACTCGCGCGTGGGGGCCGTCGGGGATCTCGGCTCTGTCATCGGTTTCCCGCTCGTGAGCCCTTCGTTCTTAGGTAGATATTTTTAGTCTCTCAGTGTTACCTGTGCCTCTCGGGTCACCCAGCGTCTGTCACAGGCTCCTCCCGAGTAGACGACATACTAATATGAGACCATGGAATGGAAGTTTTGACATATGTAAAAAACTTGAGAAGTAGATCAGTGAGAAAGTACTGGAACTAGATATTTAAAGAAAAGGAACAGATGGTCTCTCCGTAAAGATGCTCAGATTAAGCCAAAAATTAACGAGCAGATGGTTTGCACTCTGGAGCAGGGTGACAACGGAACCTGAGGCTGGCGGGCGGAATGGACCCGCTCCCACCTTTCCTGAAGGACCGAGGCTCGCATGGCCAGGGGACAGCATCACGGACCATGGGCGATCACGGAGGCGCCTTTGAATCTGACACGTTCCATGCCGAATTCCCCAGCACGGCGCTCGTGTTCCGTCCACAAATAAATGACTTGCACTTAACCGTGGGGAGGAAAGCGGTCCACAGGGCAGACCAGACACAAACATCACAGCTCATACGTGAGCAAATCAATGCCGACTTGGGTCTAACTCTTTTCCAATATTGGCGTAGCTTTGTTTATTCAATTGGCAAATAAAATCTTGAGAACATTCTAAACCAAACAGGTCAATATTTTATATATTTTGTGTATATATGGCTAGTTGTTTTTACTTGTAGAAAAAATATGGATTTTTTTTTAGAATTGTCATTGAGCTTTATCATCTCTTAGGTAGCATTTCCCATGATAAAAAATTCTCAGAACAAAGAAATAGACAAACCCGTGTGACAAAAATAATTAGACAGGCAAAGCTTGAGTAATGTAGCTTAACCCATGCGGAATTACAGAGATTTAAATAGGGTTCTCTTTTTCCCATTTAAATCTGCATTCTGGCCTTGACCGGTTCCACTGATATCATTTTAATACATTTTTCCCTTATTATTTTATGTGGATTCACATGGTTACACATGCCCAAATTCACATATATGGATTTTATTAAAATTTAATAATTTTATTAAAATTCAATAATTTCTGTTCAGAAGCCTCCTCCCCCCTCCCCCATAATGTCTTACAATTGCACACAGAAGTCCAACTCATTCTGGTAAAGGATGGCATGATATTTCTTGGAATAGGAGTACCAAAATCTATTTGTGGAATATTTAGCGTATTTCTATTTTAAAAAATCTATTATCAACCATGCTTCATGGAGCGAAGGTGAGTAGAGGTCTTTACGGTCATGTATGGAATAATAAAAACAGGATTGCTAGGTGAACACCCAGAGGTACAACCATTAAAATTTTTTGATAGATGCTACCGAATTGCACTTAACAAATGACATTCCCACTCAGGTTGTAGGAGAGCACCATGACCCAGTCCTCCATCAAAAAGTGATAACAAATTCAACTTGATTTTATAAGCATCTGTTTGCAAAATACGTAAGTTATTGTTTAACAACAACTAAGTATAATTTGAACTGTTAGAGAACCTCTTCCTTCATACCTGAGCCGAAATCCCGTTATTTTGATCCGCTGGTCCTAGTCCTGCTACTGGGGGTCACAGAGACAGTGTTTCTGCTTTGTTTATGCAACGACGCCCCACATCTTCGAGACAACCATGATCTCTCTCCGAAATGTTGTCTCGTCTATAAACTCAACACTCCCTGTTTCTCGAATCATTTTAAATCATACTGGCCCTTCGTCATTTCGGACTCTATCCTTGTATGCATTCTGGTTTTTTGGTCTAACAGGCAAACGTGATGATATTCAGAAATGGCCCAGCCAAGCTGTCACGAGAGAAAACTGAGTGGCTGAGAGGACGAAGCGTAAGCTGCTGTTTCCGGAACCTTCTACTCTTAGGCTTGCTCATCTAAGAGGAACAAGGAGTCGCATTTCTTGTTCCTAAGAAGGGCTGTATGTTTTCCTGCATGTCACCTGTAGGATTTGAGTAGATTGCTGCTCAGGGCTGTGCTGTGTCTGCCCCCCACCCCCCATGGTCCCCGGAAGCTGCGTTTGCCACATGCGTTGATTGAAATCACCAGGTTTTATTTTCAGGTCTACTTTCCCCGACCCGTAGAGGCAGCTTCTCTTATTCCTACCCATCCACGGGGCTTCTTTCTAGCTGCTGTTTCTTGCCTCTCATAATTTTTTCTGTGAATCTCCATATCTTTCATGGTCTTTACCACGCCGGTCCGCTGTAGTTAATTTCTTTGGGATCTAAAGAAGAGCAGATTTATCGTCTGTTTCCTTAAGCTGCTCTTTGTTCCTGAGTGTTAAACTATGAAAAAGAATTCCAATATTTCACATGTGCATAATGTTTTCCAGGTTCGAACCATTGGTATGTCTTAGCTTAAGTGATACTGGCCACAAGAAGACGGGCTTCTCATGTCTTCAGTTTGAAAGAGGAGACAAATGAGTGCATCACAGAGGCTAATGACCTGGCCACTACTCCACACCAAGTGACACAACCAGGGCCAGGATTCTGGTGTTTTCCCCTCTCTCTGGCTTCCAAGAGGCTGACGAGTCATTTCTTAGTTTAACGGCCTCATCCCTGAAGTCTCAGTGATCAATGGATGCAACAAACTCTTTTCTACTTGATGCTGCGGATAGGTTCATATTATTATTTTTAACAAATGATTGATTTACTGCTATTTTCCAGCTTCTTTGTAGTTTTCTTCAGTAGTCAGGAAAGGAAGCATGTGTGACATTCGTTTGCCCCAAATAATCCTACGTGTATTTCCGTGACAGTGGCTTCCGTTCGGTGTTTGTTTATGACGCATTCTACAAATATTTGTTAAGTGAATGAATATAGGGCTTCTATGGTATTTAGGACATTTTGTGCATGGTCTTTAACTGACCCATCTATCTATTTTTATCACCTCAAGATTCAATATTCTGATAGCATTTGTTGAATATTCATTTGACGATAGCAACACGTTTCTGAATATTTTGATTTAAAACTGTGTATATTGGAAAAAAATGAATATGCTCAAATCTCAATCATTTTATCTCTTCTGATATATCTTTGTCTACCCTGACAGAGTCCACGTCCTTATAAATTCTCATAGCTACATTCTTTTATATTCTACTGATAAACTGTGTTTTGATTAAAATTTTTGCGGTTGTTGAACTTCCTAGTTGTTTTTTAAGGCAGGGCCTGTCCTGAGGCTCGCATTTCCATCATAGGTAAAGAGCTCTCTGCAGATTTTCCTCTCTACTCATGTGTGGTTCTTTTTTCTCTTTTTCTTTTAAATGCCTGCAGCACCTGCTCTTCCTAGGTGGTCTCCCATCCAAGTGCTAACCAGGCCCGACCCTGCTTAGCTTCCGAGATCAGACGGGATCGGGCGCGTTCAGGGGGCATGGCCGGAGACTATGTATGGGTCTTTACATGTCACTTATTATTCATATAACCTCAACAAACGCGTGTGACTAAAGTATGTTTATAGGAATGGCGCCGCCGTTCAAGATCTTAGGGCAGAAGACAATTTGAACCTTTAATGTTCTTTTCCTCCCTTTCTTTGGGTTTTTTAAAAAAACGCCTTTGAAAAGTAAAAACTTGGGTAATCAGTCTGAAGGCCTGATTACCAAGTGTAATTTTCTTGGAATTACACTTCTGAAGAGGGCTGCTGTGTGCAGTTTTAAAGAGCGGGAGTTTCCAGTTATTTGGGGATAAATGGAATACGTTTATCCCATTTATCCTATTTATTGTTTTCTTTAATTATGGTTTCTACAGGGATAGAATGTCCTGTTTCTTCTGATGCGTTTATTAACCACAGTGGAACCATTCTGTTTTTGAGTTGTGTCAATTTCTTTTGCATGAATAAGCTGCATAGTTAATTAAACCATTTTCCCAGTCTGCTTTTTTGATATACATTTAATATAACACAGTAATTTTTTCCGCCACAACAATTTTGCCTTTTGCAAATACCGATGATCTTTTTTTCCCCACGATTTCTTAATTTAGCAAAGGCTTTATTTATTTTTTGATACTCTATGTTCAGTGATTATTATTTCTTTTTCTAAAAAAATAAATTAATCATAGTTCATTTTATTTTGTTTTATTTTTAACATTTTATTTATTTATTTATTTATTTATTTATTTATTTATTTATTTATTTAGCAGTTTATTATTTTCCCCCTTCCCCCTCCCCTCTGGTAACCACTAGTCCATTGTCCATGTTAATCGTGGGTTTTTCCACGGTTCTTTCTAAAAATAGTTCCTCTAGTGTGAATATCTTTGGCAGGCTTTGTTCATTTCTTCATTCTTTTTTTGTGGTTTGTGTGTTAGTCGTTTTGTTTGGATCTGGCATTTCTCTTACTTTGTCAAGTAATTTTTGGAGTTTATCACTGATTCTTATTATTTTTCTTCGTTAGAGAATTATTTTTTCATTATTTTCTTAAATTTATTTAGGAAGTAGAAAAATATATGTCATTTATGTGACTAGTTCGTGTCTTTCAACTTCAGTAGAATTTACGCTTAATAATTTTTCTTTTCTGCTTCGCTGGCAATCGAATGAAGCCAGAAATCTGTGTCTTGGTGCTATCAACATATTTAGGAATGAGCAGAGCGATTTGATTGAAAATTTTCTAAATATGATCACAGTACTTTATAGATTTTCATCTCTTTTTGGCAACATAAATATGGATTACATTTGCCTCTAATCATGTGTCTGTGCTTCAAGTAGATTCGCTAGGACTTAGATGCTCTAATAAGAGTTTCTGTTTCTTCGTCTTGTATAGAAGGAAGTTACACTATTGTCAGAAAAAAAAATCCCCCACTCAGTGCCACACGCTTTGCATTCTATCTGGCTTCAAGGATTATTTTTGTTTTTGTTTTACCTTTAAAATAGAGAAATTATTTTCTCATAAAGTTACAACAGATTGTGGTTGAGAGGGTCAAGTAAATAATATATTAACCATTTCACTGCATGGCTTATCTATGATTAGTGTTATGCTTAATATATATTATCATGATCTTACAAAGGAAAACAAAAACGCAATGGTGGCTATGTTTTCTGAGACGTTATTTCTCTAAGTTTGTTGTCTTCGATGATTTCTGTGATCATGAAAAAGTACTCAGTGGGTAGGAATGCAATGATTATCCTATCCATTCTTTTGATAGTGGACCCAGACATGGGTAAATTTGGAAAAACCCTCCAAGAGTTACTGGCTTTCTAACTCCCTTGCAAGGCAGCTATACATCAGGCTATTGTCATATTACAGTTTTCTCCCTAAGAATTGTTCCCATTAGTTCCTCAACCTAAAATGGCCTTGGACTTAGTCTGGCTTTCCAAGTGACCTGGCCAAGGGGTCAGAAATATGGCCAACGATGTTCTTAGAAAGGCTAGAAAATAATTTTAAGCAAAATACTTTACTTTCCAGTGATTCTCAAACCCAATCCCTCCTCTCCTTGCCCCTTGTCAATGCTTTAGTTTAGGTAAACTTAATCTATTACCCGGACTATATCTGGACATCCTGATTTATCTCTCTCCTCTCAGTCGGTTTTTAACTTTCCATCCTGGGATATTTCATTCTGTCCTCCACACAGTTCCCAAAATTACGTGTATATTATTCCACGACGTCCCTTTTGTATATTAAAATACTTCCAATGCAAGATCATTAGCCACTTGGAAAATGTGAATTAAATCTATAATAACATACAAGGACACATTTGTTAGAACGGGAAAATATGGACGATATCACACGCTGACAAGGATGAGGAACTACAGGACCGTCCCCGCATTGCTGGGGACAATAATCAGGCAGTCTTTATAAAGGTAATCAGACGCCTACTATGTGACACGACGATCGCATTCTCGGATATTTATCTCAGACAAATGAAAACGTATGTTCACCTAAGAAACTGTGCACAGAAACTCATAGCAGCCCTGAACTGGAACAGCCCAGTTTTCCTTGGCGGGTGAGTGAATAAACAAACAGCGGCACATCATTCCAGCAAATGAAAAGGAATTATTGATGTACGTGTGACTTGGATACATCTCATGGCATTATGCTAAGTGAAAAAAAAAAGCTAGTCTCAAAGTTTGTTCACCGTATGATTCCATTCATATAAAAGTCTCAAAGCGAGAAATTGTGGCGACGGAGAACAGATTAGTGTTTGGCCGGGGTTGTGGTTTAGTGAGCGGGGGGTGTCGCGATTATTAAGGGGTCACGTGAGGGAGTTTATGTGGTGATGGAGCAGTTCTGTATCCTGACTGTGGTGACGGTTACGTCAGTCTGCAGATGTGATGAAGTTTCATGCGACTATACAGCGAGGGAAGAGCAGGTGCATAAGGTCTGCAGTCTAGTTAAGGGCTCTGCGCCAATGTTAATTTTCTGTTCTTTGGTTACACAGGGTCACGGGGATGTCTATACTACTTTGAAGCTTGATCTTCCTAAGCTATTTCAAAATAAACTGTTAAAAAAGAAAAAAAAATTTCTACTGATTTCTCAAGGCCAAGAAAGATACCATCAACACCCTTTACCGAATTCTTGTCAAGATGGCATAGTAAGGAGACCTTGTGCCCGCCTCCACTCACGACCACATCAAAATCGCAACCAAATGACAGAACAACCATCACTGGGAGTCACCTGCGGTCTGGCTGAACAGAAGTCCTACAACTGGGGACACACAGAAGAGGCTACCTCGAGACTGGTAGGAGGGCAGAGACGCAGAGGGGCTGACTTGCAGTGGAGCCCCAACCCGGAGGAGCGAGGGGTCCCGGCCCCACACTGGGCTCCCCAGCCCAGGGTTCCAGTGCCAGAAAGAGGAGTCCCCACAATCTCTAGCTGCGAGAACCAGCAGGGACAGTGGCTGAGTGACATGGAGGGCGGCTGGAGTCCCAGGCTTCCTCTAAAAGGGCCGGGACAAATTTACCGCTAACAGACTTCTTCACTCTGAGCTCCAGCGCTGGGTCCACAGCTTGAAAGGTGCCAGGGACACACTGGGAGGGACCGAGATGTCTGCTTCAGGATGAGGGATGGAGGGGCGGCTTTCCCCCAGACAGCAGTGCTGGCAGAGGGCCTGGTTCCTTCGTCGGGCCCTCCCCGCCCCAGCTTGCATGCACAGGTGGGCCTCATATCCAGGTACCATAAACCTGGCTGAAACCACTCGTCTGCCCAGGTGATTTCCTGAGACCCCGCCCCCCAATGTGTGGGCCACCCAAGCTGCCTCCAGTGACTTTCCCATACAAATGACCTGTGTTGGTTGATGCTGTGGATGTTCCTCAAATCTCTAAAAGATTCACAAACCCTAAACAAGCAGCAACTAGCCCCAGCGAGCCCATACCTCTTGCTGAGCAGCCCCCAGCCTGGCACTAATGGCGGCCGGCCTCGGTGCCTGGCTTGAGCTCTCCAGGTACCTCTAAGTCCAGTGCAGGTGGCAGCCATCTGCAGATTGCTTGGTGGTTCATACCAGGTGGCCCTGGGAAGGGTACAGGCTGCAGCTGAACTTGGCCTGCAGTGGGGGCCCTCCCAGGAAGCCCAGGCCTGCACGCCTAGTAGTCAGCATCAGTCTGAGCAGGAGCATCACCAGGGCCACAGCTGAGGATGACACACTCGAAGGACAGACTGTGCAGGCACGAGAGCCATGCTGAAGCGAATCTGCTCCAGAGGGTCCGCCCCTGCACGGCGGCGCCTCCCCTGTAGCCACGCCGGTCCTCACAACCAATCAGCCTGAGGGTCAGTCCCTCCCACTGACATACACACAGCAACCAAGGCTCAGCTACAACAGGAGAGCACACACAACCCACACGAGAGACGTGCCTAGAGCACTCGGCTCAGGTGACCAGGGAGACTGCGTCACAACACCTACTATATAAGGCCACTCTCCTAAGACCGAAAGACGTGGCAATCCTACCTAGTACATAGACACAAACATAGGGGGGCCGCCAAAACGAGGAGACAAAGAAACGAGTCCCGAAAGAAAGAGCAGAATAAAGCTCCAGGGAAAGAGTAAGCAGAATGGAGACAAATGATTTACCAGACGCAGAGTTCAAACCGCTGGGTATAAGGATGCTCGGTGAACTTAAGGGGAGAGTAGATGAATTTAGTGAGAATTTAAAGAGACACGAAACATAAAAACATAAAAATGGAGATAGAAAACATAAAAAAGAACCAGTCATAAATGAAGAATACGATCACTAAAATGAAGACCGACTTAGGGGAAATCAAACCGTTACCTTTAGACTTTATTCATAGACGTATTTGTATTTCCCCCGCCCACTCGGAGCGTCTACTCTGCTTTGTTGTTCCTGATCTTCCTACTCCGGCCATATTCACAAAACATCAGTGTTTTTCACGTGTACTTTTTAAAGCACCCTTTGTGGATCCAGTAAACACTAATACCATCTGTGCTTTACTACAGCCGAGGGGAACTCTACGCCGAGTTACAGGACGCTTTGGAACAGAGTGAGGAGGAGCTACAGTTCCCTTGGAGTCCGTGATGTTTTATTTGCTGGATATTATGTCCACGGCACCTAATGCCTGCTGTTCTGTGCTGTTACAGCCACAGTGGAAAAAACATCTGTTTTCTATATAAACTCTTAGGTCAGGATCTCAGGAAGTCATTTTAGCTCGTGTTGTTTTTAAATGACAGAATCATTTTATAGAAACGACAATACCGACAACAAGAAAGACATCCATTTCTCTAGTACTCGGCTCCAGAAAACAAAAGCAGAACAATCAATTTTTCATGAAGCGAATTACGTATTAAGTCGGATGCCACCATTAGTAGTGCTATGCGGATGCTTCTTAGTTCCAAACTGTCATTCAGTGAAGCACCCTCCCGTTCTCCCCCGAGTCGACGGCCGGGTCTCCCCGCTTCCCCAGTAACCGGTTCACTTCGCCACGGACGGCAAGCCCAGGACGGACACATCGAGAGTGCTCGTCGAGATGACGAGCGTGATCCACAAACCTCACGGTGACGTCCCAGCCCGTTCTGCACTGCGGTCGCCGGGGGCGTGAAGGCTCGCTGCGCCTGCCACCCGTTCCGAGTCCCCGCTCTGCTCGTTACACTCCAGGCTCCCTGGTCCTCTTTCTGTTCCTCTGACAATCCCAGCTTGTATTGGCTTTGGGACTTTAGCTGGCTTTTCTGCCCAAACATAGCTCCCGTGGCTCCGCAAGTGGCTTTTTCTGGTTATTTGGACCTGAGTTCAAATGTCGCTTTGCCGGAGAGACCAGGTCAACCTAAAGTACGCTCACCATGGTGATGGGGTGTGCTGGCGCCGGCTCAGGACAGCTCTCTAGGGCTGGTGGCACACCTCTTCCCATTCTGCGACCTGCCATGCCATGTGGTAGCCTGAAATCAGTCACGTTGGGGTTATTCACGCCAAGGACAATGACGAACACGACAGCCCAGGGCTTTTCCTTCTCCTTTGGAGGGTCGGTTATTAAACGTTTGTCGGCTTTTCATTGCCCGCGTCACCTAGCGAAGTGAAACTCTTTTAATTCCCTTTGTACCAGTTACTACAATCGTTTGTCTTTTTAAAACTCTGTACTTGTGTGTGTCTGTCTATCTCTGGTAGAATATAAGCATTATGAGAACCGATTCCCCGCTTGCTGAGGCCCAGAACAGCACTCTGCACACGGCAGGTGTCCAGCAAAAGCAAACGGAATGTCACCAGGCTCGACCTGCCCATGGTGTAGTAAATGTGAATTTTCCAGTACTCAGCATCCATTACTTGATATTTTTCCTATAAAACAAGAATTCCTCTGTGAATGATTTTCTCAAGTGGTGGTATGTGTATGTATGCATGTGTGTATGTGTATATATATATATGTACACATATATATATATACACACATACACACATGCATACATACACATACACATATAATTAAATTAAAGTGAATTAAAGGGAAACGCTCACTTTGGTGTGGCTAGTTAGATCTGCGTTATCCTGACACATGAACTTCATCCAGAAAACTAAAATCCTTCAATCATCCAAGAAGCCTTTCCAATTCTTTCATGCCAAGGTTAATAATTAAATGTTTAATAACTCTTTAAGCTATTAAGCCCGCAGTAAAAGTGCAATATTTTAACCCAATTTGCTCAATTGAAGAACAATCCCAGAGGTTCTTTAAGATGAACGTTTGCGGTGAGCTGCACTTCATTAAAATCCGAGTCCGAGAAAGAATGTTAAACACATTATGTAAAGAGTTCGTTTAACTCTTTTTCAATAAGGGAATATTATTTTCATTTCCCTAAAAGCATGTTGATTACCATTAGACGCTACACGCACTTACTATGGACTGCTGCCTCTCCCCACACAGCTGAGCGCACGGTTGCTAAGTAGAGCGTTAGCAACTGAAATTTAAATGCACTTTTTTTATTGGACTTTTCCTGCTTTTTATTTTTTTGCTTATTTTTGTGAAAAAGGTCGTTACTTCAGCATTAAAATCAATGACATACAGGACATTTATTTGAAATGCGATATTTGTAGTTCAGTTCCAATTTATGTTTAAATTAATAAAGAAAATGTAAATTGTTAATCTTCGCTCCGGCAGTTTTAAATTTTATTAAAAAGACGCGTGAGCACAGTAATACAGCAAAGGGCAAATTTTCCTTTAAGCGTAGTGCTAAGAACTCGTAGCATCTTCTGCTCTTACTATGGGCAGTTAATGTGGCATTTTTATTTTTAAAAATTAAATAATAAAATCATTTGAGTCTTCGGCCACGCCGCCCTGAACAAGCCCGATCCCGTTTGAACTCGGAAGCTAAGCAGGGTCGGGCCTGGTTAGTACTTGGATGGGAGACCATCTAGGAAGAGCAGGAGCTGTAGGCATAAAAAAATTAAAAAAATAAGAGATTATAAACTGACAAGGTCCTTGCAATCTGTGAGGTCAGCCGAGGGTGGCCTCATCTAAAAAAGAAATAAAAAAAATTAAAAATAAAATAAAAAAAATAAAATCATTTGATGATCTGCGGATTTAAAGAGGAAAAAAAATATTGAAATTTTGATGTCCATGATTGACACTTTAGTCCCCTACAGAGTTCTCTCACCTTTTGCGTTGCTAACGACTTCCCAGGTATGCAGTCCTTAGAGCGAGCACAGACTCGTTCCTTTCTGCTGTTAGGTGCTCAGGATCAGAGCTGCAATGGAGCCCTCGAACCGCCTCGGGGTTCTAAGGCTGAGCTGGCCAAAAAGGTCAGACAGCGGCTGGGTGGCCTCATGAAGCATCTGAGGAAGCCGCTGACCTTTCTGTTTCGGGACCGCGTCGCTCAGGTGTACTTCCTACCTCATGCGCGGGGGCAGTGAATTTCGCTGAGAAGTCATCCTTCTTTATGAGACGACCCCCAGGCACAGAGCTGCCAACAGTTGAGTCCTATTTAGTGACAAGCTCTGATAGAGACTGGAGAATCCAGATGCAAGTGGGAGGGGTCTCTACCATGGGAAATAATGGTCTAGTTCGGAGGTCAAAATTGGCATGGATAATAAAAAGGGAGGAAGGGGAAGATGGGTGATGGACCAGATGAGCAAGGGGTATTTAGAGGGCCGTTATGTCAATATGGTGCAAACGTGGCTTCCTCAAAGGGAAGACAGAAACATATGAGAGGCATCTGCCAATTGGAGATGACGATTTTGTTTTAAAGCAAAGCCGAGTCTGGTTTCTAACTCGTTTAAAATTAGGAGCAAAGGAATGAGTACTTTCCATGGAGTGTGTTTACAGAATATAGTCCCCAGTAAACCACCAGCCTCTGTGCGCAGAGGACACACAAAGGAGAGAATCTGGTGACACAAGCCCTTTAAAGGGGCTTCGGGCTGCGGACAGTGCGGGGCGGGGAGTGGTGGGTGTGAGAGGCCTTATTATGGAAAGAGCTAGAATCATCGAATTTCGCGAATGCTGTGATGGGCTGGTTGAGGCAGAGCAAGAGGCCAGCGTGGCTTCGAGGACTTGCCTCTAGGGCCGGAGCAAGTGAAAAGGGGAAGGGGGCGTGTGTGGGGAAGGCCGGTTCCCCTGCAGACACGCTCTGGTGTGCGTCGTTCATGGCATTGGGTTTCAGATTCTGGAGTCGGCTATGTTCATCCGAGTTTGAATATGACCGATTTTTCTATAAAATGTTTATCAAGAATTGTGCTACGGGCCTGCTCGACCCTAACCTCGCGCAGACTATGACAGTCCTAGACAGGGTCTTTGTTTAGGACGAGTAATTTGTCAATGGCTTCCAACCGATTGTAAATCCTTATTGGTAACAAAACGTGAGTATATAAATTCTAATACCGTATTTGTTTATAATGACGTGTGTACATATGTGTACTCTTTACAATATAATATGAACATGGACAAATCCATGCTAAAAACTTGGCGAGCTACGATAGCCGTAAACAGAATCTTTGGCACTTGACCTCCACTGGATCACTCCGCTGGTTCGAAGCCCGCTGAGTTCTGTGTCCGTTTCTATTTATTCACTTGATTGTTACAAAGGCCAGGAAGCAGAACGCAGAAGTCCCCTCACAGAGAGCCACAACCGACGTCAGCACACCAGCACAGAACCGCTTACCTCTGAGACAACACCGAAGATTCCCTGTATTAACGAGATGCTACCCGATCACACTCGCACACGGAACGAGGGTAGGAATCCGTCAGAGCAAGTCATGGCAGATAACACGTTTTTCTGTGTTGAGAGTGGAGGAGATATCTGCCATGTTTTTCTTCTTCAGGAAAACCATCATTCTATCCTTGATAAGTATTCCGTTTTTCCATCAAATGAGTTATCCTCCACCACTTTGGACTTACAAAAGGCAATCCTTTAATAATTCTTATTTTAATAGAGTTGAAAGGATTATAGCACATTTTTAGTGGTAAAAGTATATTCTTTCTCTGTACATTTTCTCTGTTTACTCTTCCTTTTAATGTGTGTCCAAGGCATTTATTCCATTCTGTGTACAGACCTTTGTCATAGTTTTCCCGTCCTGAAAACAAACGCTGAGCAAGGCGACCCTTCTGTCGTCCTGGGAGGTGTGGTCATCTACTTGCTGTCCTCCCAGACCTGTCGCGGGTCCTACTCCAGCTTCATTTATTAATAGTGAGTCATGGCTGCTGCTCAGAACCCTTTGTCTGCAATTTTGTCTCCACAAATCAGCATTTAATTTTATACGAGAAAATGAAAAAAAGGTGGGTGTGTTTCGTAGCTAACGGTAAATAAATTGATTCTCATCTCAGAAAACAATTACGGAGATCGTTCGTTTCCTTGACAGATTGTTTCTCGCAGGTACAGGGACCCCGGTGACTACTGCGCAGTGTGGTGCTTCCTGTCCTCTCTTATTCCTTTACTTTTATTCATCGTCAAATCAAACATTATGTCAGATTGAGAAGCTTTCGTTTATGGGGTCCAGGTTAAGTTTTCCGTGGGGAGCTGACGATGGCCCCAGGTCTCTCTCGCTCTCTGTGTAGAGGTGGAGTGCATTTTCCCTCCCCGGGACTGAAGTTCGCCCTGTGACTGCGTAACCACGTGAAGTGAAATGTCACTTAATAGTTATGTGTTTGGAATTGAGTAGGTTCTTCGTTCCAACGCTACCTTAAAAAAACGGGACAAATGGGGTTTACTAATTTATTTTTTTCATTAATTTTTATAGCACCCAATTTTCTGAGTGCAGCTGTGGATATAGAGATAAATGATAGTGGTTTTGCCTAGTAGGGACACTTATGGTGATTATGACCTGGGAAACAGAGGTAAGCACGCAAAAGTAATGATATTTTACAGGTCATCGGATCGAAAAATGTACAGTGTACAAGTTGGGATATTAAGAGAGTGATGCTAATTCTATCCAGAGGCATGGAATCCATTATGTTATTATTATACTTTATGTATATTATTAACAGCAAGAGTAACTTTCCATATCTTGAACTGAAATCGAAAGCCAGGCGTGTTGCAAGTGACATCCGACAGTGCTTCCCCCTGAGGGAGCAGCGAGCAATTACGAACGACATTTATTTCTAAAAGTTTCCATCCCAAACTGATGATCCCAAAGTGGTATGGCATTTAGGTAATTGACTTGCTCGGGAGGGGATATAACTAGATTCCAAGATGGGATGCCTCCCCCAAAAGTAAACTCATTTCTTGAAGTGTTGCGTGGAAGACAGAAATATTTAAGGTTCTCCCTTGACATCTTAAGGCTAACGTCAGAAAAGGCCACTTTGTCTTCCAACGAAAATCCTGTCGGTCTCTTTCTTGACTGACGGACATTTGCACGGAATGAGCCTGTCCCGATAAGGTGGTTCTTATAATATCACATCACGACCGCTAACACGTGCCTCTGAGAAGTGTCAATTCTGAGCAGCCTTTCTGAATGGGGTCATTTGTCATTTCGATTTAATTGTGTGTGTGAAGATGACAGTGCTGGACATGTGACTTTTAAAGCACTTGAAAATCATTTGAATCCTTTAGTTTTTGAAATTTGACTTCACATCTGCTTCCTTTGTGATCTCATAGGTAATATACAGATAAATCTTTAGCCTAGCACTTTTGGAAACTGTTTCGACATTGGAATTAACAGTCTGAATTCAAGGTGTCTTTATAGATAAAAGTTTTTAAGTTAAACACCGTCCCGTAGAGAGGGGAACTTAGTGGAGGAGGAATAAAATGAACGGATGGCATGACTCGGTTAGGCAGCTCTTTCGTCATAGATGTTACAGAGTCTCGCTGTCAGATAAGTTCGAGAGACAATGAGTTATAAGGAAACCAAATACATTTCTTTATTGCAGGACTTCTCAGAGCCTTGCATATGCTGAGCTATGTTCTGGTTCCCTAGTAAAAGGCAGTATTCTCCAAAGTTAGGCATCAAACATCTGAACTTTAAGAAAAACTAAAATGTGTTTTATTCATCGATTTATCCCCAGGGCCACCCATAAATCTGACACGTAACTGACACTCACTAGATGACAGGTGATTGAACTGAAATAATGCCCGATTTTTACTTCCTGTGCTACCACTGACGAGTTTTCTGACTCGAAGTATATGATCGTTTCTCTGACACTGTTTCTGTCATTTAACACAAAACTTTAGAAAACATGGCAACACAACAAAAATAAACAAACAAAAGCTCTGAAACTATAGCCAATTGAAGGGCTGAACATTTCCGTCTAAACTTGCCTTATATCCTGAGATCTAGAAAAGAGTTTGTGGCTCAAATGGGCAAGTTATGTCCAACACAGGAAGAAAAATACATTCAACCGTCTCCATGTTTCATTCCATCTGTCTTATTTTATATTACTGTTTAACGGACTTCAATCTAGAAGGGATCGTGTGTTGAATTAATTTTTAAGCTCATTACGAGTAAATTATAAATCTATTATGCTTGTTACGATTGAAAATGTAGGAAAATATTGTTTACCATGGTAGAGTATTTATATGCCAAGCGCTGTACCATATTTAGTACATTTTTCATAATATCTAATTTTAATTAATTTTTCCAATATTGCCTGAGATAGATATTACCGTCTCTATTTTCTTAATGAGAAAAAAAAAATTAGGATTGGAAACACCAAGCGAAAATTTTTAAATGCATACAGCTAGACAATTACGGAGTTGAGGAAAAGATTCAGTTTTATTCTGACTCCAAATTACGTGCCCTTAGATAAAACATAACAGAAATTCCAAATACAAAAAAGTTGCTCTCCCCTCCTGGCTTCATTATTTTACTCTGAGACATCAAGAGAAAAAAGAAAATGTCTTCGATATTCACCCCTCAGCTCAGCATGAATTTATACACGATTGCAGTTTTATTCCCAAAGCGATGGATGAATTCAAACAGACACGAGGCGAGGGGTTAGCATATTCATCGCAAACGATTTTCCCCATTCTTAGAAAGTACCAAATAAGCTTAAACTAATGTTATCAAGATCTTCAAAAGGTCATTCGTCATGGAGAAAAGGGGTCACTACCCACATCGGCATCATCTCTCTTAAAGCTTTAACTCACTTCTACGTACAATTTGTAGAATCCCAAACGGCTAACAAATTTCATCTCATAATATTGCCTATAAATTTTACAGATTCATCCTCTACTGTTCCCCCAGTTATCACACTGATGCCTTCGTTCATTCCACAGGGATTTCTTGAGGACCCATCGCGTGCCAGGGCTGCGGTTGGGTACAAAGGACAAAAATCCACGACCTCGTGGAGCTCACGTTTGGATGTGGGAGAGACGCACTGTAAATAAAATAAATACGTTACCTTCATAGCACACGAAAATGTTATCAATGCGATGGGGAGAATGAGTCGGAGAAGGCAGGTAAGATGTTCGGGGGAACAGGGGCGAGCCGAGCATCGGGTAAGGACTTCCTGGAAAGGTGGCATTTGAGCAAATACACGAACAGAGCGAGGAAGGGAGCCAGTCGGACATCTGAAGGAAGGACCCTCCAGACAGAGGGAAAACGCAGTGGCTCGCACGTTGGAAGTGTGTCGGTGACAGACAGGAAGGCCGTCACAGACGCCGTGCAAAAGCCATCGGAGGCACAGTGCGGCGGGCCTCCTGACTTCCCCGACCATAGACTAGCGTGGAAACGATGCTCGGTGACCCCCGAGGAGAGGTCACAGAAGGCGCGCAGCCCCGCGGCCCTCTCGGTCCTCACTCCAACGCGAGCCACCTGCCACGTGGGGACCCGGCTGCCCGAGGCTGCGGCCCTGGTGATGCCGCAGGCAGCGGTGTCCTGCGTGAGACAGAGAGATGCCTGACGCGCCCTCGCTGTCCGGTCCCCAGGCGTGTGTGTCATCCCGGCCCGGGCACCGACACTGTGAGCGAGATCAGCCCAGTCGCCACCTGACGGCAGCCACGTGAGAAACCCAAGGACACCAAAACAGGAGGCAGCCGTAAACGGAGATCATATTTTTAAACCCTGTTTGGAAATGTTTGTTACACATAACGAGGCAACTGAAGTCAGTAGCCTTTTTAGAATTCTGAGCAAAGGAGCGACATGTGTCACTTGTGTTTTAACAGGATTTCATGGGTTTTGTGTGAGCAAAAGGAATCAGACTATTTCAACAATGCAGGCGAAGATGCTAGTGGCTCGGACTGGAATGGTGGCATGGGGGGCACTTCTGTGCACCGTGGGGTGCAGGTGACAGCTGCACCCGATGGAGCACACAGAGGGGCAAGGCAACGGGCCACAGAAAGGTGTCGCCCAGGTCTGAGCCCCGGCGGAGTGTCCCTCCCGGGGGCCGAGTCGCGGGAAGGGAGGGAGGGGCTGGTCTGAAGGCGGGAAATCAGGACCCGGATGTGGGGTGCCGGTTGACACATCTGTCGACATCGGACGCAGGTGAGACGAGTGTGCCCAGGGCACGTCCCATCTGGGACGCGCACGGAGGTTCGCGGAGGTGCCAGCGTGCAGGAAACGCCGAGGCCTGGAACCTGACGAAAGCTCAGGGGAGAAGGGTCATCTGGAACCGGGCGGGTGGGCGGGCGGGGACGGCGGGGCGGCTCCAGGGAACGGGGCCCGAGGGGCAGCAGAGAGTGGGCTGGGGTGACGGGGAAGGACGGCCAGCGGAGGCTGCGCGACGCCAGGGCCACTCCTTATGGAACCCAGCGCCCGGGGAAGAGGGCGAAGACTTAGCATCTCCTTTGTCTTCCTGCATGAAACCATGGCAACCGATACTGGCATCTCGAGTCCCCACCACGTGCAAGTGCCGATACAACTGTAGCAAATAGTCTCAGTTACGAGGGCAGTTTCAGGAACGGGTGGCGGATCTGCGGGAACCTCGGACAATTGCTAGGCGCGATATCACATTTCAGTAAGTGCCGGGGTGGGGGACACGTGCTCTCGCCGTCCCCGTTGGCTGAGCGTCAGCGGGCACCCGCCACCATCACGCCGCTTCCGTTTTAAGAGGGGGCTTTTCCGTAGATGCTGCGGCTCAGGTCACATGTGCGATGCCATATTTGTTTCCCATGCTACATGTGGTCGCGCATTTAATTATGTCAGCTGCAGAAATACATCAGCCCAAACATCCTATAAAGCGGGCTTTACTTTACGAGAGGTACAACAAAGCTTCACTTGGCTGGCTTTTCTCCGCTCTATTTCCCCATGTGTTTATTTTAATCAAAACACAGATGTCGCAGTCCTATTATTTTACCCCTTCAGGGCGCTGCTGTTAAATATAATGTAAAATCGCAAAAAATAATGCGCAATAATACGCACATACAACTAGTTCTGTGAGAGGTTGAAATGAGCTCCCCAAGGGTCGTGTTTGCTATTAAATGTTCCCTTTTCAAATGAACAGATAATTAATACGCCTCGTGGTGGAATGTAAAACCCGCTCCATTATGCAAAGACCTGGGAGTTAAAACCATCCTTTCCTCTTTCAGTGTATGAAGGATACATTTAGATTTTAAATTTCATGTTTTACTCATTATTAAGGATCGATGATATATACAATGCCGATGCTCTCAGAGCGATTTTCGGCTCACGGCGAAGTTGAGAGGAAGGTCCAGGCATTTTCACGTGCTTCCTGTCATCACGCACCGTCTCCCCCAGTGTCGACACCCCTCCGGAGAGGCACGTTTGCCGCAGTTAATGAACCCCCACGGGCACCTCGCAATCACCCGAGGTCCATCGCTTACCTCAGGGCTCCCTCGTGGTGTCGTGTTCTCTGGGTTCGGGCAAGTATATAATGACATGTTTCCACTATTATCCGGCGCATTTTCACTGCTCTAAAAATCCTCTGTGCTCTGCCTGTCCGCGCCCTCCAATTCTGAACTATAATTTCGTAAGTTTAAGAATTCTCGGTTGGTGTCTGTTTCTCCTTCTCTCTCAGCATCTGGAACATTCCACGTCACTCTCTTCCTGCTTGTCTAGTTTCTGAGGATACCTCAGGTGTAATTCTCACCTTCGCTCCTCTATGGACAAGGCATTTTATTCCTCTGTTTTGTTTTCTTTTCAATATTTTTTCTTTAACTTTGGTTTTCTGCAGATTGAATAAGATGTGCCTAGATGTAGGGTTTGGGGCGTTTATTCTACTTGGTAATCCGTGAGCTTCCTGGATCTGTGGTTTGATGTCTGACATTAATTTGGAGAAAATGCTTAGTAGTTACCTCTAACGTTTCTTCTGTGCCCGCCTCTTTCTTCCCCGGTATTCCTGCTACAGGTGTGTTCAGTCTTTTGTTGTAGTCCCATAATTCTTGGCTTTTTTTTCTCTTCTGTTTTGCAGTTTTGGTCATTTCTACTGAGATACCCTTACACTCAAGAGCCTTTCCTCAGCCACGTCCAGTGTGCTCGTGAGCCCATCAAAGGCGTTTCGTTTCTGCTCCAGGGTTTTGACTCTAGCATTCCTCCTTTCGTTCTTTGTTAGGACTTCCATCTGCCTGTCACGTCGCCCATCTGTTCTTGGATGATGTCTCCTTCATTCTTCAGACCCCTTAGCATGTTATTTATAATCGTTTTGCATTCTCAGCCTGATTATTCCAGCATCCTCAACATGTCCGAGTCTGGCTCTGACGCTTGCTCAGTCTCTTCAGATTGTCTTTTCTGCCTTTTAGTATGCTTTCTGATTTTTTCTCGAAGGCTAGTGGCCATGCTATGCCAGGCAAAAGGATCTGCTGTGAATAGGCTTCTGCTTACGGGTTTCTGCTTCAGTCTCTCCAATCTGGGGGGCAGTAGTTTGCCTCGTACCCTCTTCTTTCTTACGAATCAAGGAAGAATTGTTGATTTTTCAGTTTGTACAACTTTTACTTGTTGTTAGGATCGAGTGACAACTCCAAGCTCCTTACGTGCCAGACCAGAAAACAGAAGTCTTACCATTATCACCGTAATAAGCATCACATTTTTGCCAGAAAATTCGAACACGTTTTTGTACGTTTACAGGTCATTCGTATACCTTACATAAAGTGCATCTTTATATGCTTTGCCCACCTTTCTACGGTGTTTAATTTTCTTATTTATTCGTAGATCTCTCGTGCAGGATGGTGCTTTCATTTTTTACGTGTCCGCGGTTCCAGCTCAATGGCGCTTCGTTTCTGCCTGCGGCGAAGCGGTGGGCTCCACTTAGTCCTGGCGGAGTAAGCGCACGGGCAAATACCTCTCTTCTTTCTCTTAGATGACACCATCAGGAAGAACTTCACCCCATCCTACGTGTGCTCGACACGACGCACACCCGTAAACACACACACACACGCACAAGCGTACATACGTGTTTGCGTACATGTGTGTGTTTGTGTATACGCGTACATAAGTGTGCATGTGTTTTCCTCATTGGAAACTGATTTGTGGAAGTGGACACATGAATTTACCGCCTCACCGAAATCTCTGGAACACAGACGAATCCCTCTGCGAGGAGCTTCTCAAGCACCTGCTGCCAGGCGCGCCCCGGCCTCGCCCGCGCTCGCCCACCCACGCCGGCCGCCCGTGCTCCCTCGCACGCCCGGCGAGCCCTGCCGCGGGCCTCGGGCCCCCGGTGGCGACGGCTGCGTTCCACTCTGCTGGCGGCAGCTCGTACTGAGTGACGTTCGGCCGCCGCCCTCTGGCGACGTCACTGTCTTTCCTTCGATGCGTGTGTGCACATGCGGTCAGCTCTGCTAACCAGCACCAGAGCCGGCTCCGAGGGGGCATCCAGCTTCGATTTAGGGTCATCTGCCCAGTCCCCCGTGAAGGGCCCGACACACGGATGCACTCGCTGAATGTCTGTCGCCTGCTGACAGTTCTGTCACCCCCTGCAGGCCAGACGGTGGGCTCGAATGCAGGAATCTCACTTCTGTAGGTGTCTAGAAAATGACCAGGGTCACGAAGTTACTGGAAGTTACGCTGCATGAGGGTTGGCGAAAGAAACAGTCGTGTTCGGTGTGACAAATAAAGAGCCAAGCGGGAGGGGACGACAATTGACAGCAAATATCTGAAGTCCCGATGAAAGCAGATTTGTACTTTTTCTTTGTGGCCCCAGGGGTCCTGGAAGAAAGATCTAGGAATATAAATTTTAAGTCCGTATAAGGGAATTTTTTCCTAACATGCAAATGCTATCAGACTGGAATATGGCGTCTGGAGAAGCCTTTGGCCGTCTCCTTTGGGGACATCCAGTCGTCCGGTGAACCACGCAGCGAGATGCTCCTACGTGAACTTAAGCCTCGAACGAGAACACAGTCTCCAGCGGCGGCTCTGAACACTTTTATGTGAAGGAGCAAATTTTTCCCTATTAGGCAGGGATGAAAGGGCCTAAGATACCCTGACCACATCACCGGTAAACAACAGCGGAAGCACCAGACTTGGAAACGCGCCCACGGTCACCTCGGCTGCCATTTTCACCGTCACGCTGCTGTTTGACTAGAATGATTCATCCTGAGTGCACGTTTTCCACAGTTTGGGTAAAGAGACATCTTCAGGACCATCTTGACATTTTGCTGTGCTTACTGCCTGCAACAAGAGTCATTTCAACACGTACCTGACAATGTCCTCGGCGTTCGCTGTCACGGGCTTTGCCAATAACACTATACTTTTGTTTGGAATGAAAATACAATGTCCCCATTCGTCGCACTTTGGAACTGCATGGCCACTCAGGCAGTAATGTCCCTTTGGGTGTGACACCTGACCTTTGACCTCGGCCTGACTTTAGTTGTGCAATTAATGAACATAGAGTAAAGGAGATACAGGTTCCAGGTGGCAGGTTTGTGTTTTAAATTTAAACACTTTCGAAGTTTTGGTTTATCATTGGGAAATAAAACCTCCTCTAATAGTTCGGAAGTTGAAGTGGACATTGTAGGGTTACGAACCTCAAGAAAATCGGGGTCGCCCTGGGTGTGAGCAGTCGCTGTGCTCAAGTGTCTATACTTCAGTCGCAGCGTTGGGCAGATGGCGGGACACCGCGGTCCTGGGGGGGTGGGATGTGCGCCTGGCGGGACCTCAGGCGAGGGCGAGGCCTGGAGGCCATGGCCACCTGAGCTGCTGCTTTGCCTCGTCCGTCTTTGTCCTCTTCGAGGAGGAAACGAAGGCTGGCAGCGGACGCCCGTGCCCACCAGACAGGCGGCGCCTGGTCCCTGTGAGAGTCTCACACGAGCCCCACACTTCGGAGTTGGAGGGTCCTCCCCACGGTGCCGGCGCCGGCGACCGCCTTCCCCGGTGAAATCCGGAAAGCGACGGTGACGGCGTATTCGCAGCTGCCCCGCACTCGGAGAGCCGCCCGCGGCAGCTGGGCGTGGGGACCGACTCAGCCCGAGCCCCCCGCCGAGGGTGGTTCCTCGGAACCGGACCCCGACAAAGCGCAGAACCCACGGGCGAGCGTCGCCCACCGATGCGGGGACCCTGGAGCGCGCCGGCAGCGCAGCGCCAGGCGATGATGCCGGGAGCTAAGTGCGCACGGCTAAGTGTGTGTGACCGTCACGCAGCGGCAGAAGGACCCGCGTGCCAGTTTACCTGCCGGTGGCGTTCTGGAAAATGGAACCCTTCAGAGACGGAGACAGAGAAGGCGCAGACTTTCAACTCCGCCGATTTTCATTTAGCTAACCATCCACGGGCAACACCGCAACGCCACGGAGCCGATGAGACGACACGTGCCACACCGTGGGAACGGGGACCAGCAGCTAGTCCTTCGGCACCTGAAATGGCAGGACGCTGACCTGTCCAGTGGGTGGAAACGTCCTCCCCAAGGCCGGGGTGGTGTGGCAGCATAATGCTGAGCTTGGAAGGGTGTATAGGCACTTACCTTCTCCAGTGATCACGGGAACACCCCATTTGTCGTGCTAGGAGCAGGTCTGGTCCGTGTCTGTCCTTTTGCCGAGTGGGGAGAGACCCCGAGTTTGAGCTGAGCACAAGTGCCACCGCTTCCCGATGCCACGGTGTCACCGTCGAAGGCGGCTCGAGTAAACCTCCGTGCGTCTCTGCGGCCGCTGCGACGCCCTTGCTGGCAGAAGGCCTGGCCAGAGCAGGACCCACGAGTCGCCGGGCACGGGGTCCACTGCAGATGACACCCCCACGCCCTGTCCTGCTCCATGGGCTGGTTTTGGGGGCGCGTCGGCTGGAGGACTCTAAATCTAAGAGGGGAGCCTGGCGGCGTGCGCGGGAGACGACCAGTAACGGGGACGGCTGTCCGAGTGGGGGCCGCGCGGATGCGCAAGCGCGTCGCGGGTTAAGGACCGTCCCTGCCTGTCCCTCCCTCTCTTCCTCTAGACTCGCGAAAGTCGGCGGCGGGATCCTGCTGCCCGAGCTTCCAGAGGTTCCTCTTCCGAGGCGGGGCAGCTCCTCGCGCCCTGCGATCGCCTGTCCGCAGCGCGGAACTCTCCGTTCGGGCCGTGGGAACCGCGGTAACCGGACCTCGTTCCCGAGACGCTTTTCTGCGACCCCTGTCCAGGCACTGGACGGCCGAAAGCGACTTCGGCTTCAATGATCCAGAAACTCGTTTTTGTTACACGTTGAGACGGGTGCCAGCCCCTCACAGGACCCGCTCGCAAACTGAACGCATGTAAAGAACATTCGGTTTCATTCCAGAGCCCGGACGCCCAGAACAGTGATCCGAGCGTTTTGATGGAAGAGGTAACTGATAAAAGTTAGTAGTCATCCCACAGGAAATGTGCCTCTGAGACACGTGCAGTCACCCCAACCTACAGAACGCGGATTTTTCTTTGACGCTCGGCCGCCCAGGCCCAATAATGCGCACGATAAACTAGAACACATTTGCTTAAGTATGTCAGGGGGATTCGTCTTAATTTTACTCATTCTAACTAAAGAGTTCAAATTGGACTTTCCAGCAAAGAACACAATAAACAAAGAAGCAAACTTTAAAAAGGTTGTCTCGTGTCTTACCAGGTAGTAAATATCCTGAAATCTATCTTTCCATTTGAAAAAAGGCACCTAACTTCTGCCCGATAAGTGTAAACAAACTTTTTTGTTATGCTGTCGTTTTAAATGCTTAGGGAAATGCTTTCATTTCGTTGTAGTTTGTCCGATGTTTGTTGTTTACGTCTTTCGAGCTTCTGCTTATCTGTTGGAAGTGTCTGTCCAGCTCGAGCTTGGACGTGAAGACACTTTGCAAGGACATCCTCTGCTGCGAGTCAAATGCCATTATCACATTTACCCTTCAGGAAAAACCTTCCGTGAAGGTTCCGATTGCATTTCCTTTTACAAGACTCCCTCTCGTGTTTATTAACTGAAAGGTGTGGGTCAGACTGGCCACACGTACTCTTTGTAGTTAATCAGCAGAAGGATTCTTTGAAATATTAAATTACACGGGGCTGGCTTCTAAAGTGCAACGGGCAAGAAAAAGCCACCTATTAAAAATGCCCAAACTGGTATTTTCTTGGGAAATGTAAAATTTTAGCAAATTAAACATATTACATTTAAGCCCGTTCGTACTTGAGACTGGATGCTTCTTAGATGCCTGAAAGAATGATCGTTTGTGTGCAGACATGAGCAAATTGAAGAATCATAATTACCCGTAACTGCGTTTTGTGTTTCCTGGAATTTTAAAGCAGTCAGACAATGTTGGTGAAATCAGGCATGGAGAAAATATGGCATTGTTAATAGTATATTTAGAAGTAAATAAGATCGCGAATGTCTTTATAAATCTCTCTCAGCCGGCGAGATCCTTCACGCATCAACTCCGTGTCTCGTAAAATGCACATTCGAGTTTTCCAGAGCCCTCATTTCTCTTCTCTACGTTTCTGTTCGGGGGAGACGTGCTCTCTCAGAAAGTCACATTCTCATGGTTAAATAATGGTTTGCAAATTCCAGGGTCTGTCCCATCGGCCTGGGCGACTGCGGTGGGTGGAGAGCAGCCCGTCCTCCTCCGTCTCCCGGCACCAGGGACCCATCCTCCCCTTTCCCACGGCGCCACTCGGAAAGTCCCCATCCCACGGCCCCTCCGTGCCCAGTGCCACCCGTGGGTCCAGGTCCCCGGAGCCGCCACCGTCGCCCCTCCCTTTGCTCGTGCTGCCACGCCCTCTGTCTCCCGAACGGAGCGGGAACAGCCGGCTTTGCGTGTCCCGCACCCCGGGCCGGGCCCTGCGCTCAGACTGCGCAGCCCTGCGTTTCCCCCGCTCCGGCGAGCAGCCCCGGCCACAGTAATCGTTACCTGCCTTTCCACGCCACAAACCCAAAGGCCGCTCAGCCTAGGTGGCTTCGGGTGGAGGCGGGGGTCCGGCCGGCTCTGTCCGTCCCCGGGGCGTGAGCTCGCAGACCCCGCCGTGTGCATCTTCCTCTCGCTGCCGCCCAGCCCCGCGATGCTGACTAAACCCCTTCGGGGGACCCCACACGGCGGGGTGAGGCACAAACCCTTCAGCGCAGCGACCGGGTCCTTAATTACCTGATGCTGTCTGCGCTTTCTACTGTGACCGTTCCCCGCTGCTCGCATCCCTGGTTATGGGGAACACGGAACCTGCTCGCAGCTCCCACCGATGGCATGACAGTTGTGACCCTCCAGGGCCAGCTTCTGTGCCGGGGACCCGTTAGCTCAACGCCTGTCTCCTCATCCAATGCCCACGGCACTGAAGCATCTTCTAGCTTGCAGAGAGAGCCGGCCCCTCCCCGCTCCAGCTCCTTCACCCCAACCCTCCAGGCAGAGCCCCCGTGCTTTCCGCGGTACTCACCGGGACCTGGCATTGCGCCCAGCTCACACGGGGATTAAACACACTTTAAAAAAATGAACGTAAACACGCTCATTTCCCACTGGAGCTTCCGAGTCACCCCTTCCCGAACGGCCTTTACGCTCTTTCTCCATTTTGGGGAGGTGCATCCAGTTTTCCAAAATGATCCTGTTTGTCCCACATAATCGGTTCAGAAAGTCAAAGCTTTGGGACCGGCCTCCCTGCTTTTGGAAGCACACTCCCTGGTGGGGGGAAGCTCAGAGCTCGGTCCCCCCGGGGCCCACGCAAGAGCTGACCCCTGGGCTGGGGGGCCCCTTCCTTCCAAATCGCCTTCGAGTTTCCCCAAGACAGTTTTCCTCAGCGACACCTGATTCTTTACGTGTGCCTTTCCCGCCCTCGGCCATGCTTAAAATTGAATCGCTTCTGTCTCTCTCCTCGTCTTCTTTTTTAAGGCTTTTATAATTAATTCATTTTTTTCGTAGACCCTTATTTGAAAACTTCTGGCTGTAACACTTTCTTATAATTTCTATTTCTGTTCCAGTTTTCTGCTTCAGCTCAGTGTTGCATTAATAAGGCTGGGCAGAGCTTCAACAGCATTTAATCTTACATTTTTAATTATTCCTCACATTTTACTGTCTTGACACATTTACTGGAATAAAGGAAAATCATTAATTCACCAAGAAATACATGTGTGAAAACTATAGTTTTTCTTTTGATTAATTTTCATTACTTTGCTGTTAATTTATGAGGAATTCAAGAGAATGAGGGTGAAGAACACACATTTTTTTCCGCTTTGTTCAAAAAGAAATGTCTTAGAAGTGAAACGGGCTTGAGCACTGACTTGCATTCTGCCCGCCCCGGGCTCGACAATGCTTCTTCCCGAGGCTGTTTTCTGGTCTCACCCCGACGTTTGCTCTTCACCTAGGTACATGATGCCACACTCTGCTTTCTCTGAAAAGAATACCACAGACTGCGTGGCTTATAAACCACAGGGATGCGCCTCTCACGGTCCCGAAAACTGGGAGGTCCAAGGCCAAGGTGCCGGCAAGCGCAGTGTTTGGTGTGAGGCCCCCTCCTGAGACCATCACCGTGGAGATCAGGTTAGACACGTCGATTTTGGGGAGGCACGAACGTTTGGCATAACACTGCCACGGTCACTGTCATTTCAATTTCTAAGACAGGTTCTCATCCTTTATGAAAAGGAAAGACATCTTCGGAATCAGAAAGACAAACATCTAAAATAAACTTTTACGACGCCAGCTCAGCTTAAACATCTCGTGAATGACGCCTCTCTCAGCAAACAGGAGCTGTACTCGGGTGTGAAGGTCGAGCATCTCAGCCAGTGCTGGTGGCCAGTGGCAGCGGCCAGTTCTGGCGGCCAGTGCCGGCGGCCAGGGCCGGCATCATCCTGGCGTGAAGGGCTGGTCTTCAGTCTCGTTCATCGTTGTCTCCTTTGTGCAGGCAGTTAATGGGCGGTGAAGCTGCAGTGACTCCTCAAATAAACAAATAGGAATCTACTGTTTTTACAGATGATAAAAACAGCCATGTTGGGAAGATAGCAAACTATAGTTGCCAAAGTGTAAAACGCCAGCTGTAGCTACGATACAAACCACCGTACACGCCACACACTACTTACCCCAAGTCCTTATAGCAAAGTGATCGATAATGTCCTCGGAATGACCCAGAGAAGGCTTCTGACACCTACACTTTACCGAGGAGAACTCTGAGACACGCACGAGCTAAGTAAATGCCTCCGTTATTTTTAATAAGCAGAGGACCCAGGATTTGATTGAACTCAGCCAAGCTGGCTCAACACAGTCCACTAGCTACAATCTACGAGTTACTGCAGACAGGAAAGCCTGGGGCGTCTGGGAAGTCTCTGGCCCCAGACCTTGCTGCTAAAAGACCCTCTCTGTCTGCCTGTACCGTGTGTGCGTGGGGGAGGGGTTGGTAACGGTTCTGCAGGTGGCCTTGGTCTCCGACTCCTCCTGGGTGTGAATTCTGGTTTCGCCCTTTACCAGGGATGTGGCAAGCTCCCACAGGTGGGCAGGCGTCTGTTTGCTGGTCTCCGGGTGAGCCTCAGACCGTGGGACTCATAGGAGGATGAATAAGGGGTGACGTGCAGGTAAACGGCCAGCATGGCACCTGGAACACACCGGCCCTCGGTCAAGCGTTGTTAACTTAAAGCATCTTTATAATAAGACTTAGTGGAAGATGAGGTAAAGCCGGCTTCAGAGGTGCAGAGAGCATAACCTGAAAGCATAACCCCCAACAAAATTGTGCTTGTTTTAGTTTACACATTCGTGCAAACTTTGCATTCTACTCTAAGATACGTCTTTTCATGTTAAAAACATGACGTTTGGAGTTATCACCAGGAATTTATTTTTAAAAGTGTGCTACCTATCTTCTCGTCTAATAGTCAAGACAGTATAGCAGGGAATCTATATCTATTTTGAAAAACTGGGCTGTAGCCTAAAACTCCATGCAATAGAATTGTAACTGATTTGCTCATCAATAAATGTGATCTAAGTTTTAAGGTAGCAGAAACTTTGGTGGCATTTATTAAGCTTTTTCTGTGTAGTGAGCACAGATGGTGTCACACACGAATGGCCTTAGGTCCTTAAGAGTTGGATGAGAATATTCACGGCATCTGGGCTGGTAGGCTCCGCTCCCCCGCCCTCCCCGACACCGTGTCCTGGGCTCAGCTTCCCCCCGTCCTGTGATTGCCCTGAGGCTGACCCTCAGCCTCGCTGGCTTCTTTCATTCTCAGACTGCTCTCCCCCGACTCTCCCCAAAATCTCTTGAACCAGAACCCCTAACTTAGGCTCTGCTCAGGGGAACCAACCTAAAACATAGAGACCTTATATTCAAACAGACACTGTAAACTGCATAAGAAAGGAGAAGCAGAGTTTAAACATTTTAAGACAGCGCAATTTAATTGCTTGAATTAAAAAAAATTTTTTTGAATACTATTTAGTTTCAGAGTATAGGAGTGAACTTCTGATGGCATATGAAACAGTTTTAGGTGACTGATTGCTCCCTTTTGATTACTATAGTTTTGTGTTTAATACCAATTAGATAAGATTTATACATGGGGGGCAGAGATTGCCACCCTAAAATATGCTTTTTTGGAATGTTGATTATTTTTTGGAAGCTGGTTATTTCCCAGACTGTTTCTCATTCAGATACCGGCATGCTGAGGGATGATAATGCACTCTCGGTAACATGCAAATATTGCAACGACTTTCGAAGAAACCGTAGCGGGCTGGAGTGATAGGTGGCATGGGACTTGCTCTGCTGAGCTTGGGGCATGAATTATCATCGTTACAGTGCGTCCCCACGACACAGGCGTGTGCTGTCCCATCTGCTCTTCGTAGATGTGATTCTTTAAGGGGAAAGAAATCCCTGTGTCAGGTGGCGGGGTGGGGGAGACAGTCTTTAATCTCAGATCAGGGCACCGCTGGGCTTCACCGTCTCCTTGAAACCAGTGAGTTTTCATACAAAACGGTTTACGTACATGTGTTTCTGGGTTCTGTGGAAAGGGGTCTGGAAATGAGAGGGGGTTCCAAAGATTGTCCTGATCCCCAAAAGCTCAAGGACTACTGGGAAGCACGGAAAATGCGTGACACAGAAGATTTAGAGAAAACGGGAAGAATCCCATTATTCCCCGTAAAAGTTATCATCTTAACACCAAAACGAATTTTAGATCATTAGACTCGTATTGATCATTCCGCTTGTTTTAAACCTCACTAGGCCTCCTCGTAGCAAAGCCGGTCTCACAAGCACCCCCCCTTTGAACACAGCTGCTGCCCAATATCTTTTAAGCCACATTTACCAAAGGATTATTGTGGTAAAACAGACGTGACATCAATTTTGCCATTTTAACCATTTCGAGTATATAGTTCGGCGACATTCGCACTGCTGTGGGACCATCAGCACCTCCATCTCCAGAACTTTGTCTCAAACCGAGACTCCGTCTCCATCCGACAGTAACCCCGCCCCCTCCCCCACGTCCCCCCTCCCCCAGCCCTGCTATAACGCCTTCCTCCTTCTCCTTTTCTGTCTGGTGAGCTGGAGTGTTCCAGATACCTCGTGTACGTGGCCTCTTACGGTATTTGTTCTTTGGTGTCTGGCTACACCGCAATTATTTTAATCATGTTGTATTCGGTAGGGTCCATGATGACAAGGATTGTTCTCATTTGCCATTTGGCGTTAGCGCTCAGATAGTGCCTGATACGTAACAGTTTTTGAGAAAATGTCTCTAGAAAACACTCTCCGCATAATTTAGTTCCCACGTTTTCCATGCTGTCACGGTGTCTCTTGTGAATTCTGAAAGTTCGAAGGCAGCGAGGCGTCTCGGTTGAGAACAGCCTTCGTGAAGAGGCAGACGTAAGTTCTAGTCCCAACTACGCCAAGGACTGGTCGTATAGCTTTTGACACAGGCCTCCTCCTTTCTAAGATGCGGTTACCCCGTATTAAAGATGAGGAACGTGACAGATCCAGCTCAGAAGCTGCGATGAGAATTAATGCCTCCGTCTAGATCATGAATATTTATTAACCACTTATTATAAGCCAGGCGGTGCTTTCGGTGCTGAGTGGGCTGTGGCGAATACAGAAAAGCTCAAACCTCTGGCGGGTCGACAGCGCCTGGAACACAGTAAATGCTCAATAAGTGTTCATTGCAATTATTAGTCCTCCCAAGTATTTGATCCCTAGTTTGAAAAAAAAAAAAATAAACCTGCTTTATCATAGCCACCCATATTGAAAAATCTCAAGCATTTTATCCAGTCTCATAATATAGTACACAAGGCAGAACATTAAAAATTACATAAATGTTGATAATTGCCTTATTAATCAGACAAGAAACTTCTAGAAAGAATGGTAGATACGGCCGAGTTCACGATATTGAATAAGACAGTAAAAAAGCATCAGAGTGAGTCCTCTGTCGGGAGGTTCTGAAAAAAATATAATCCTGAAGTGTTTGGGTGACACGGAGAAGCTATATTCCACTTAGAAGAGCTGGAAATTCTTTGACAAATTGGTTTACATTTGAGAAGCTGAACGAGTCTAAGATGGCTCTCATCTTCCAGAAAAGGACAAATGTGAACTAAGACCACCATTATTTCTTTAGGTCTTGCTGAGATTTCTTTCTTGCGAGAAGATATGAGTTTTCTGCAATAACATCGTGCCTCGAGTCGTATCACCAGGCAGTTACGGGGTAATCGAGGGCGGAGGGAGAGGTTTTACGACCAGCTTTATAACAGACCTTCAGTGTTTTTCAGAAAGAGAAACCCACAGAGGATAGAGAGTTTATCTTTTTCTTTGATGGTAACCCCATCACAATAAAAACGGTATTCTGCTGATGTTCGAGCGTCACGTTTTCTATAGGAAAACGTTATGTGTTTTGATCTATGTGACAGCGACATTGCCTAGGAACGCTCAGGCAGTGGGGGCGGGGGGGCGTGGCACGCAGGTGCTGTTTACACAGATGGGAAAGGGAGTTTAAGCCTAGGAGCCAGAAAGTAAGCTTGTAATTACTGTCATGACCCAGTGTGTTTTTCCCTCTGAGCCGCTTCAGTTTTACACGATTTTGGCACTGTTTACAAGACGATTCTACTTTATATCCCCTCCTCTGTTGATTTGAATTAAAAACATTTTTAGACTGACTGTGGGTTACCTAAAATCCTCAGACCTAATTCTTTACTTTCTGAAGAAGGTATCGTTCGCTGTTTGCCGCCCCGGATCTACCCTTCTGTGAGGGTTCATTTCGTGTCATCTCGTTCCAGCCATGGAGCCCATACATTTAGTCAAACACTAGTCTGAATGTTACCGTGAAGGTGTTTTTTTTTTAGATACAGTAACATTTCAATCAGCAGACTTTGAGTAAAGCAGATTACTTTCTGTAATGTGGGTGGGCCTCATCCAATCAGTTGAAGGTCTTAATCAATGAAAAGACTGATTTCTCCAGAGGAAGCAGAGATTCTGCCAGCAGAATGACTCAGCGTGCCAGCTGAAATATCGATCTCCCTGGTGTCTGTCCTGCTAGTTGACCCTGCGGACAGATTTTGACCTTGTCAACCTCCATAATCACATGTGTTGATTCCTTAAAGTGACTCTCTCTCATATATATAATTGTTTCTGTTTTTCTAGAGAACCCTGACTAGCATACCTTGTATCTATGAATCATTCTTGAAACAGAAATTGCTACCTAGACGTTCACCGGGCAATTGACTGGAAAGTGTTTTTTCCCAAGTCTGTACCAGATGCAGTTCAGGTATATTTCGAAGTTGGCTGATAAAAAAAAAAAAAAAAAAATATATATATATATATATATATTTGTAGCCTATCAAAGAGGCTACAAATTGAGCTATACTATCTATCATAATTCTGCACTGTTGTTTCTGGTTTTACCTGTGTGTGTGTTCATTTCTCTATAGTTAGCATCTGATAACATAATAAAATGTCGTCTTTAATATCGATTTATGTTTTTGCGATCAGTTGAAAATGGATACCCTTTACACCTAATAAAGATGAATGTTAGCAAGAAGTTAACCTAAATATTAAAATTTCAGTTATCTTTTAGAATCCCCAGCGTGAGGGCATCTAAGGGGTCATGAAAAAAAGATTCTATGGGCGAAGTGAGATTATGAGAGCAAAAGATAGCTGGTCCCACAAAAAAATGACTTTCCCTGGCCCATGGGACAGTCATTTGAAGGGGGCGGGTACAAACTCAATAAGCTGAAGAAAGCACACGGAACTCTGTTGCTTCGGAGACAGAGCCTAGAGCATTAGGCCTGGACCTGAAGTAAAGGGTAGCACAGAGATTACCCCGGATTCTGGTTAGTCGTGAACAAATAACAAGGTTATTTGGCTCCAGACTGGATCACTTACCCCTTTCATAAGAAGCCACGCCCAGTTCTGGTCACGGGACCCAAAATGTGTGCTGGGCACTACAGACACAGAGGTGAAGGAGTCAGTCTAGGCTTTCCATGTCTTTAGACCCTTGTGACGTCCTCCTAGTTGTACCTAACCATGGAGTGGGATATCCACCCCTGTCACTGTGGCGGGCACACACACACACACAGCTCTACCGGTTTGCCATGGCCACGAAATGCTGCAGAGCGAATCGCCCCAAACTCACTAGCTTAAAGCCACAGGCACTTGCTGCTTCTCGGGCACCCCCGAGATGCCTGGGGGTCGGCCGGGCTCGGCCGGGGTCCAGCTCTCTCTCGGTTACGGGTCTTCTCAGCCCGGGGGGTGGGGGGTAAGGCTCTCATCACAAAGGCGCCAGCTCAACGTCCCAGTCATTTCCAGTGTCTACTGTGTCACAGACGTGGCACAGCTTCACATCGGTCAAAGAAAGTCACAAAGCTGCGTCCAGAGTCAACGGGGACGAGGGATGTTGTAGTCACAGGACGAGGGTTGGACGTCTCCGTTCCTGGGATGGGGGAGTGAAGAGCCACAAAAGTTTACCACGGACACACTTAAGGAATTCTAAGTGAGTTTATGCTTCTCCCAGCTACATGCATGCCTACGTACACACATACACATGCACACACATGAAACACGACACATATGCACGCACAAAACATACACACCCAATACACATACACACAATATTACTTCAAAAGACACACACACATGCACGCACACACATACACACATACACACATGCACACATACATGTACACACATGCACACACATACACACATGCATGCATGTCTATGTACGTACATGTATGTTTATGGATTCTTAAGGATGACTTATAAAAGCAAGAGAGTTTGGGTCTTTCATGTTACATCGAGTTTGTTGAAGTGCAGAAATTCGAGGGCGTGTGCGGTAAAAGAACCATTTCGCATGTTTTGCTGGCATGAACGGCGGCGTGGGTGTCCGTGGAAGCTGGAGCGCGGTTTACAGAAAGGCAGAAGTGCAGGGTGACGTGGAGTGACAAACCGTCCCCATTCCCCGTCCTGCAGCCACCAGGGTTTGCTCTGAGGTGAAGCGTCCCAGTGAATGCAGAAGAGCCAGAACCTTCTCACAGCCCTCGGTGCGATGTCCTAGAGGAAAATTCACTTGTTGTGCCCAGTAAGTGGATTTTACACCTCACTTTGACTCGACCGCTGGCGAGAGCAGCCAGCATGACTTAGGAAGGCGAAGGACGTGAACGAAAAGCTTCGTAACGAGGGGTCGTCTGAGAGGCACCCCGATCCCTGAAAGGAAAACGAAAGCTTCTCCGCTTGTTACACGCGTGAAGATGCGAAGCCCTTTCGCACGTCTGGCTGGATGTTCGTATAACCTCGTCAGTGCAGACGGAGATGCATGTGTTCACTTGCATATGAAGGAGTTAAAGCTGAAGTCAATGGGGTTAAGACTGGATCTCAGCACACGTACTAGTTCAGGATGCCTCTGGCAGCAGATAAAGTCCAATCTCATGCAACTCGCCTTAAACGACAAACGGGATTCATGGGTGCGTGTGATCGAGGGCCCAGGGGCAGAGCGGGCACGTCGGTCACTGCTGGGGGCCTGCTCCAAGCGCTGGTTTGTCCGTGACCATGCTCGCGAGGTGTCCGCGGGCGGGATGGAGGCCGGGCTGGAGGCCGGGCTTCCTGACTTGGGTCTGGTGACTGGGAACACAGAGCTCCTGCTTGGGGCGGTTCCTGAACCAACCCAAAGGCCACGGAACACTGAGCGGGGATGCGACGGGCCCGGGACTAGCTGAGCAATCTCGGGGGCCACCTGGTGGCTGCTGTCGTGAGCTTGCGGGGCCCATTTGGGTCGCGGGTCGTCCGGGTGCGGGAGGAGAGGATGCTCACTCAAAGCTGCACGGACGGCACATGCGAAGGGGCCCTGGGGACACGGCAGAAGCAGCGGGCGGGGCGGCTTCGAGCTGGGGGAGGGTGCACGGCGGACGGCGGTCTGACCCCTGCCAGACGGTTCAGCTCTCACTGGCGTGTCCCTTACTGACTGGCGTGTGCGTCACAATGGGCTGGCACATGCGGCTTTGCAAACTTCTTCCTCCGTAGTCGTAGTAAGATAGAGCCCGCTTCTTATCCTAACGAGGAGACACCTGGGGGCAGAGTCTTGTCTCCTGACCCTTCGTTGAGATTTTCTGTGAAACACCAGATCGTGCGGCAGCTCTGCTCCTTCTTAGAAACGGTATTTCAATGTTGCCCCACATTCGGTATTATTGTTTAATTGTCATTTCTGCCGATAAGACCCTTCATCAGGCCGAGTGCCCCTTTACCTGATCGATGTGTGTGGACAAATTCTTATGCCTTTACTGGCACCTGGGTCTGGAGGACTGTGAAACGACACGCTGCCGGCCACCTCCCCGAAGGCCGCCTCCCTCCCACGTGAGCAAACGCGCCCCGCCTGGGGCACGGATCGCCGACGTGTTTGCGGCAACGCGTGCGTTCTATATAAACCTGGTTAGTGGCGACTGTCTCTGCACCAACACGGTCTCACGCTGGACAGTTTAAGGACAGTTTCCGGTCCAAAGACTTGGCCATTTTTCAGAGGCTGCATGAGAATTTCCAGGTGACTTAGAAGACCATTCAGTAAGTCGCTGCCTCAGGGCGCCAAGTGATGAGTTTAAGGTTTAAAGAGTTAATATCCTTAAACGGCCTGACTTAAGGAAAATGCTCAATTACATCCACATACAAACATGCATGCACACACATACATGCACAGACATGCACACACATGCATAGACACGAACGCATGCATGCACACACGCACACATACACACATACAAACACATGTGTGCACACACATACACAGGCATAGGCGCGAACACATGCATGTGCACACATGCACACATTAATAGACATGCATGCACATGCACACACAAACACATGCATTAACAATACAATGTACGTGTGGGAATAATATTATGCATGGTTACTATTACGCGCGCTGCTACCACAGATACTTGAATTGATTACTATTATTAGAGCAGCGATGCATGCACATCATTACGCATCTGCGCATCGCATTACATGTGTAATAATATTACGCACAGACACATGTACGCCATCATTACGCACACATTACGTAATTATTACGTATCATTACGCACATTACGTATCATCATTATGCGCAAGACATGCAATCGACATGCACACAATATTACGTTCCATTACATTATTGCCGCATCATTACGCTGCGGTATCAATATTAATACGCAACACATGCACACATATCGCGCCATTACGCACCACATTACACATTACGCATACGCCAATATCAATACGCACACACATTAACGCCATCAATAGCTGCATTTTTTAACGCGACATTGTCATCATTATTGCACATACTGGCCATTACGCACGCGAGCATTCTAATATTACGCATACACATACGCATCACCACATACAATACTAATACTAATGATATGCATTACGCTGAATAGATGCACATGCACATCAATACATACGCACACATATTACACATTATGCGCCGTCAATATTACATGCACACATGCATTATTATTATTGATGTGTATTACATATGTGCGCAATACCATACATGCATACGTGTAATAATATTATTGGCCACACACATGCACATAAGAGCACATTATTACGTACATATGCATTTCACACATACACATACACACATACACATGCCACATGCACACATGTACACATATAAGGTTACATGCCGCGCCATAGACACACCCACACACACGCACGCACGGCCTCACCCTAATTTCCACCGCACTTTACCGGAAGTGGGAGCACACGTGCTGGGATTCCCGGGACACGTCGGGATGATGATAATTCAGTTTCCGCTCTACGGGGACCGCGCAGACCGTGCTGTGAAATGTCCTCTCTTTAAAGAGGAGATGAGTGACAGGATGTGTGGGATTACTCAGTGCGCTGGCATTCTGGAAGGTACAGCTCCCAGAACGCCCCAAACAGGCATCATTTGAAGGATAATTCTTACTTTCTTTTTGCAGGAAGAATGTCACCAAATTATATTTGAGGACAGGCGACTGACCGGTGGGCCAGGGAAAGCTGTCTACAGCGGATGGTCGTCATGGAAGGGCGACCGCATTCCACAGATCTCCATGTCCCTCTTAAAAAGATCACATTCGACTTCCCAAGGAAAGGTGGGGTTACTGCACAGCTTATCGTCCCCAAGGCCAAAAAGGTCCAAAGGTCTTAAAAAAAAACCCCACGGTGAGGTGACTGTACTGGCCGAGTTTGGCTCAGTGTCCTTCGCTGCCCCCAGCGGCCACTCCGCTGGCTCGAGGCGCTGTCCTTCCCCCTCGCAGATGTGACCTTCTCCTTCGACCTTGACTTCTTCACGGTCCCTCGTTTTCTAAACGCTCCCTTTTTCACGCGTTCGAGAACGGAGTCTCCTGAACGAGGACCCCGGCCTCGCCCGGCTCCCAGCGCCGCGGGCAGCGTCGCCCAGACGCCCGGAGCCGCCCACTGACAGCCGCGCTGCACAGCGAGGCCGGAGACGAGGCGGCGCGGTGTTTCCGTGCCTCGGACACAGGTTTCAGCCTCTCCCATTCTGCGCTCTTCTCGTCTGAAGCTATAACATTCAAGTTTCTCTCATCGCTAGAAATACAGAAATTCAAATACGTAAAACCGTTCTTCTCCAGGCCTCTCTCCAGCTCCTTCCCTTTCTCCCCCTTTCCATCCCGCGTTCTTGAAGAACGAAGCGCTGTTCTCTGCCTTTGCTGTCATTTCTTTCTGCCCAGATCAGTCCACTCGAACTGGCCTCGTTGAGTTAATAGTGATCTTTATTTCTCAGAGCAAATGGACACTTTCCTATCCTTAAGTTATTTTCTCTCTCCGGAGTAAACGACTCCTTCCTGAAATTCTCTCACGTTTGAGAAGCCGATGTTTCCTCTCCCGCCTCTCAGACGCCAGCGCCTCCCTCCCCGTGCCCGCCACGCTGGGCCGGAGCAGTTTCTGCCTCCACAGTCCCGTCCTTTCGACGGCGAATCTTCTCTCTGGCTTCACGGCCACCTGCGCCACCGGGACGCCCTCCCTCATCTCTCCGCCAAGCCCGCTGGTCCTCGGCCACGGCGACTCCGCCTCCCGCCCCGCGACACGTGTCTGGAGACACTTCTGGTTGTCACGGCCAGAGGGGAGTGGGTGCTGCTGGGGTCTGGCGTGTGGAGACCGCGTGCTCGGAGCACCCTGCAGCGCACAGGACGCCGCCTCTGACACGGGGTGTCCGGCCGGGGTGTTGGCGGTGCCAAGGCTGAGACGCCCTTCTCAGAGCTCAGCTCACCTCACTCACTGCCCACCAGACACCTGTTACCTGATGTCTCTGCCACAAACGCAGGTGTCACTCAGGGGCGCTGAACATAACACGTCTATCAATAAACTCAACATGACCTGTGCCCCCAAAATTAATGTCTGGATTTAGATGACGAGCTTCCCTTCTGATCCTTCCGAGTATATAACTCATTTTATAGCTGGGAGATTCTTATTAAATTGTATAATTGTAATTTACATTGATTTTTCTATTTACGATAGTAACTGTACCATCCACTGAATGACCTTTCGTAAACTTTTCGTTACTGTTATTCAGGGGGTCCATTCAAACTCATTGCGGGGTGGGGGTCACACACACAGATACTTATACGTGGGGACAGGTGGTCGCCCATTTGGGGAAGGTGTTGCTCACTCTGTCACTTTACTCTCTGTATGTCAGTTAGGTACGTCCCAACTCCAAAAGTCAGACTAATTCGTGCAGCTCTGTTACACAGGGAGGCCTTTGAAAAGTTGTTTGAAGCCCTGATCACTAACGATTTATCTTTAAAAACACACACACACACGCACACGCACATGCACATGCACACGTGTGCACACAGAGGTTTACGTACAAATCCACACGCATATATGTATATATGAAATGTCCCCAGGGATGTAAAGCATTGCAAGGTTGAGACCTACAGTTTAAATAATGCTTCTCGAAGCTCCTTGGCTGCTCAGAATCGGGATCTGGGCATGTCATCCTGGAGCTTGCAGGTTAATGAGCACCAGGTGGCTTCCTGTGAGGTCATGCCAGGGAACCGGTCCCTTTGGCAAGGTCCGGGCAGCCACCAAGGTCTCACTGTCTCCCGTTGGCCACTGCCTGCTACAGTTAAGATGCCACCCCCGCTTACCAGTATAGGGCGGCCGGGGCAGAGGGGCAGGAACGATGGGCGTGCACATGTTTAGGCCACGGGCTTGGGGACGAGCCTCTGGTCGGATGTCATCTGGAGACCACAGCGAGAAACTTTTGTCCTCGCCCAGGCTCAGCCCCTCCGGCCACCGCCAACAACACGTCTGTGCAGACCTCGGTCTCCAGGGACCACCTTGGGGTCCGAGGCAAGGACTTCCCGGGCACAGGGGACGTTTCCTCATCCGGAGGCAAACTCAGGTCTCCCACCCTCTCACGACACGTGTCCCCATTGTGATGTCGTTGATTTGCGCAGTTCGCTGCAGCTCATCTGTCACCGTGGTGCCTGGGGCTCGCGGAGCAGGCTCGTCCCGTCCTGTCAGTGCAGGGCGAGGTCAAGGGGACCCACGCCTGGGGAGCGGGGACCCCCGCCCCAGCTCTGGTCCCGACCCCCGCTACCCAAGCCTCGCCCCGTCTGCATCCTTTCCTTTTTTCTAAGTAGAGAGAGTTAGAGAACACCGACCCCTCTGTTTTTGAAAGACCGCGTCATGAACACGGGGACAGCACGTGCCAGCGCTCCCCACACGCGACCTGCAGTTTGTCAGACGTATGGTATACATCGACTGCACCGCCGCGGAGAAAATGGCAACTGTCCTTCAAGAGACGCAGGCGAACGGCTCCTGGATGTAACGTGGGCGAGAAAGGACGATCGTGGAGGCCACCTCCGAGCCCCTCCTCAACCCTTCACGTCACCCCTCTTCAAACCCACCCCTGAGAAATGCACCCCGATCCCTCCTTACTAGTGAGGAAGACACCAAGTTTCAGACAGAGAGCGAATGGCTATGTAAACCCAAGTCTGCCTGGCTGAGAGCCTGAATTTTCTCCATTAGTATCATGTGTCAGCCTGCGAACAATGACAGCGTTTGGCGGGAGGGGCGAAGGGGTGAAGGGGCACATCGTGATAACGGCTGGTCGGGACCCATCGTATCTACGTTGGTAAGATGGGGGGACGGGGTGAGACGACCTCGAACGTCAGAAGGATTGAGAATGTTCTGTACGATGCACTTATGTGCGAATGTTTATTTATATCCCATCACTAGTAGAAAGCATTGGTGGAAAAAAGTCGATCTTTTCTAAATGAGAATATAGGAACTGAATTCAAAGAAGTGTAGACACAGGCGAACCTGCGCACACACATGCACACGTGCGCACACCTGTCCACAAGCGTTGGGCTTTCTCTTTAGACGATGGCAGTTTTGAATGGGAAGACAGTATGAGGAGTTTGGCACAAGGAGGTTGTTCTGGCTCCATTATCTGAGCAGATTCGAGTGATGAAGATTCGAGGTCGGGACACCCACCGAGGGACTCTTAAAATAGCTCAGACAGGAAGCAAGGAGGGAGCCAGGGCACAGGCCTGGGGGG
>NW_024349803.1:25397854-25460557 GCF_902729225.1 Pteropus medius | reverse complement strand
GGATTCTGGTTAGTCGTGAACAAATAACAAGGTTATTTGGCTCCAGACTGGATCACTTACCCCTTTCATAAGAAGCCACGCCCAGTTCTGGTCACGGGACCCAAAATGTGTGCTGGGCACTACAGACACAGAGGTGAAGGAGTCAGTCTAGGCTTTCCATGTCTTTAGACCCTTGTGACGTCCTCCTAGTTGTACCTAACCATGGAGTGGGATATCCACCCCTGTCACTGTGGCGGGCACACACACACACACAGCTCTACCGGTTTGCCATGGCCACGAAATGCTGCAGAGCGAATCGCCCCAAACTCACTAGCTTAAAGCCACAGGCACTTGCTGCTTCTCGGGCACCCCCGAGATGCCTGGGGGTCGGCCGGGCTCGGCCGGGGTCCAGCTCTCTCTCGGTTACGGGTCTTCTCAGCCCGGGGGGTGGGGGGTAAGGCTCTCATCACAAAGGCGCCAGCTCAACGTCCCAGTCATTTCCAGTGTCTACTGTGTCACAGACGTGGCACAGCTTCACATCGGTCAAAGAAAGTCACAAAGCTGCGTCCAGAGTCAACGGGGACGAGGGATGTTGTAGTCACAGGACGAGGGTTGGACGTCTCCGTTCCTGGGATGGGGGAGTGAAGAGCCACAAAAGTTTACCACGGACACACTTAAGGAATTCTAAGTGAGTTTATGCTTCTCCCAGCTACATGCATGCCTACGTACACACATACACATGCACACACATACGCACACATATGCAACGCACAAACATACAATAACTCCACACATACACACACATATCGCCATCATTGCACGCACACACATACACACATACACACATGCACACATACATGTACACACATGCACACACATACACACATGCATGCATGTCTATGTACGTACATGTATGTTTATGGATTCTTAAGGATGACTTATAAAAGCAAGAGAGTTTGGGTCTTTCATGTTACATCGAGTTTGTTGAAGTGCAGAAATTCGAGGGCGTGTGCGGTAAAAGAACCATTTCGCATGTTTTGCTGGCATGAACGGCGGCGTGGGTGTCCGTGGAAGCTGGAGCGCGGTTTACAGAAAGGCAGAAGTGCAGGGTGACGTGGAGTGACAAACCGTCCCCATTCCCCGTCCTGCAGCCACCAGGGTTTGCTCTGAGGTGAAGCGTCCCAGTGAATGCAGAAGAGCCAGAACCTTCTCACAGCCCTCGGTGCGATGTCCTAGAGGAAAATTCACTTGTTGTGCCCAGTAAGTGGATTTTACACCTCACTTTGACTCGACCGCTGGCGAGAGCAGCCAGCATGACTTAGGAAGGCGAAGGACGTGAACGAAAAGCTTCGTAACGAGGGGTCGTCTGAGAGGCACCCCGATCCCTGAAAGGAAAACGAAAGCTTCTCCGCTTGTTACACGCGTGAAGATGCGAAGCCCTTTCGCACGTCTGGCTGGATGTTCGTATAACCTCGTCAGTGCAGACGGAGATGCATGTGTTCACTTGCATATGAAGGAGTTAAAGCTGAAGTCAATGGGGTTAAGACTGGATCTCAGCACACGTACTAGTTCAGGATGCCTCTGGCAGCAGATAAAGTCCAATCTCATGCAACTCGCCTTAAACGACAAACGGGATTCATGGGTGCGTGTGATCGAGGGCCCAGGGGCAGAGCGGGCACGTCGGTCACTGCTGGGGGCCTGCTCCAAGCGCTGGTTTGTCCGTGACCATGCTCGCGAGGTGTCCGCGGGCGGGATGGAGGCCGGGCTGGAGGCCGGGCTTCCTGACTTGGGTCTGGTGACTGGGAACACAGAGCTCCTGCTTGGGGCGGTTCCTGAACCAACCCAAAGGCCACGGAACACTGAGCGGGGATGCGACGGGCCCGGGACTAGCTGAGCAATCTCGGGGGCCACCTGGTGGCTGCTGTCGTGAGCTTGCGGGGCCCATTTGGGTCGCGGGTCGTCCGGGTGCGGGAGGAGAGGATGCTCACTCAAAGCTGCACGGACGGCACATGCGAAGGGGCCCTGGGGACACGGCAGAAGCAGCGGGCGGGGCGGCTTCGAGCTGGGGGAGGGTGCACGGCGGACGGCGGTCTGACCCCTGCCAGACGGTTCAGCTCTCACTGGCGTGTCCCTTACTGACTGGCGTGTGCGTCACAATGGGCTGGCACATGCGGCTTTGCAAACTTCTTCCTCCGTAGTCGTAGTAAGATAGAGCCCGCTTCTTATCCTAACGAGGAGACACCTGGGGGCAGAGTCTTGTCTCCTGACCCTTCGTTGAGATTTTCTGTGAAACACCAGATCGTGCGGCAGCTCTGCTCCTTCTTAGAAACGGTATTTCAATGTTGCCCCACATTCGGTATTATTGTTTAATTGTCATTTCTGCCGATAAGACCCTTCATCAGGCCGAGTGCCCCTTTACCTGATCGATGTGTGTGGACAAATTCTTATGCCTTTACTGGCACCTGGGTCTGGAGGACTGTGAAACGACACGCTGCCGGCCACCTCCCCGAAGGCCGCCTCCCTCCCACGTGAGCAAACGCGCCCCGCCTGGGGCACGGATCGCCGACGTGTTTGCGGCAACGCGTGCGTTCTATATAAACCTGGTTAGTGGCGACTGTCTCTGCACCAACACGGTCTCACGCTGGACAGTTTAAGGACAGTTTCCGGTCCAAAGACTTGGCCATTTTTCAGAGGCTGCATGAGAATTTCCAGGTGACTTAGAAGACCATTCAGTAAGTCGCTGCCTCAGGGCGCCAAGTGATGAGTTTAAGGTTTAAAGAGTTAATATCCTTAAACGGCCTGACTTAAGGAAAATGCTCAATTACATCCACATACAAACATGCATGCACACACATACATGCACAGACATGCACACACATGCATAGACACGAACGCATGCATGCACACACGCACACATACACACATACAAACACATGTGTGCACACACATACACAGGCATAGGCGCGAACACATGCATGTGCACACATGCACACACACATGCATGCATATGCACACACAAACATATGTATTACCACACAATGCATGCCACACATGCTGCACATCACATGCGCTGCACACAGACATGAACACACACATATGTTATAAGGCAGTCATGCACGCATGACATGCATTGCACACACATGCACACACATGCACACACATGTAACACACATGCACATATGCACACATGCACATTATGCGACATGTATGCACACATGCCCACACATGCACACATGCACACATGCACACATGCACACATAAGACATGCACACATGCATACACACATGCACACACATTTAGCCACATGCATGCACGCACATACACATATAATGCATGCACACATGAATACACACATGCACACATACACACACACATATACATACGTAATACATGTGCACACACACAGGCACACATACATACACATGCACACATGGCATATGCACACATGCACATACACATACATGCATGCACATACATACACATGCACATACATACACACATGCACATATGCACACACATACACACACATACACACATGCACACATGCACACATATATACATGCGCGCACACACCCACACACACGCACGCACGGCCTCACCCTAATTTCCGCCGCACTTTACCGGAAGTGGGAGCACACGTGCTGGGATTCCCGGGACACGTCGGGATGATGATAATTCAGTTTCCGCTCTACGGGGACCACACAGACCGTGCTGTGAAATGTCCTCTCTTTAAAGAGGAGATGAGTGACAGGATGTGTGGGATTACTCAGTGCGCTGGCATTCTGGAAGGTACAGCTCCCAGAACACCCCAAACAGGCATCATTTGAAGGATAATTCTTACTTTCTTTTTGCAGGAAGAATGTCACCAAATTATATTTGAGGACAGGCGACTGACCGGTGGGCCAGGGAAAGCTGTCTACAGCGGATGGTCGTCATGGAAGGGCGACCGCATTCCACAGATCTCCATGTCCCTCTTAAAAAGATCACATTCGACTTCCCAAGGAAAGGTGGGGTTACTGCACAGCTTATCGTCCCCAAGGCCAAAAAGGTCCAAAGGTCTTAAAAAAAAACCCCACGGTGAGGTGACTGTACTGGCCGAGTTTGGCTCAGTGTCCTTCGCTGCCCCCAGCGGCCACTCCGCTGGCTCGAGGCGCTGTCCTTCCCCCTCGCAGATGTGACCTTCTCCTTCGACCTTGACTTCTTCACGGTCCCTCGTTTTCTAAACGCTCCCTTTTTCACGCGTTCGAGAACGGAGTCTCCTGAACGAGGACCCCGGCCTCGCCCGGCTCCCAGCGCCGCGGGCAGCGTCGCCCAGACGCCCGGAGCCGCCCACTGACAGCCGCGCTGCACAGCGAGGCCGGAGACGAGGCGGCGCGGTGTTTCCGTGCCTCGGACACAGGTTTCAGCCTCTCCCATTCTGCGCTCTTCTCGTCTGAAGCTATAACATTCAAGTTTCTCTCATCGCTAGAAATACAGAAATTCAAATACGTAAAACCGTTCTTCTCCAGGCCTCTCTCCAGCTCCTTCCCTTTCTCCCCCTTTCCATCCCGCGTTCTTGAAGAACGAAGCGCTGTTCTCTGCCTTTGCTGTCATTTCTTTCTGCCCAGATCAGTCCACTCGAACTGGCCTCGTTGAGTTAATAGTGATCTTTATTTCTCAGAGCAAATGGACACTTTCCTATCCTTAAGTTATTTTCTCTCTCCGGAGTAAACGACTCCTTCCTGAAATTCTCTCACGTTTGAGAAGCCGATGTTTCCTCTCCCGCCTCTCAGACGCCAGCGCCTCCCTCCCCGTGCCCGCCACGCTGGGCCGGAGCAGTTTCTGCCTCCACAGTCCCGTCCTTTCGACGGCGAATCTTCTCTCTGGCTTCACGGCCACCTGCGCCACCGGGACGCCCTCCCTCATCTCTCCGCCAAGCCCGCTGGTCCTCGGCCACGGCGACTCCGCCTCCCGCCCCGCGACACGTGTCTGGAGACACTTCTGGTTGTCACGGCCAGAGGGGAGTGGGTGCTGCTGGGGTCTGGCGTGTGGAGACCGCGTGCTCGGAGCACCCTGCAGCGCACAGGACGCCGCCTCTGACACGGGGTGTCCGGCCGGGGTGTTGGCGGTGCCAAGGCTGAGACGCCCTTCTCAGAGCTCAGCTCACCTCACTCACTGCCCACCAGACACCTGTTACCTGATGTCTCTGCCACAAACGCAGGTGTCACTCAGGGGCGCTGAACATAACACGTCTATCAATAAACTCAACATGACCTGTGCCCCCAAAATTAATGTCTGGATTTAGATGACGAGCTTCCCTTCTGATCCTTCCGAGTATATAACTCATTTTATAGCTGGGAGATTCTTATTAAATTGTATAATTGTAATTTACATTGATTTTTCTATTTACGATAGTAACTGTACCATCCACTGAATGACCTTTCGTAAACTTTTCGTTACTGTTATTCAGGGGGTCCATTCAAACTCATTGCGGGGTGGGGGTCACACACACAGATACTTATACGTGGGGACAGGTGGTCGCCCATTTGGGGAAGGTGTTGCTCACTCTGTCACTTTACTCTCTGTATGTCAGTTAGGTACGTCCCAACTCCAAAAGTCAGACTAATTCGTGCAGCTCTGTTACACAGGGAGGCCTTTGAAAAGTTGTTTGAAGCCCTGATCACTAACGATTTATCTTTAAAAACACACACACACACGCACACGCACATGCACATGCACACGTGTGCACACAGAGGTTTACGTACAAATCCACACGCATATATGTATATATGAAATGTCCCCAGGGATGTAAAGCATTGCAAGGTTGAGACCTACAGTTTAAATAATGCTTCTCGAAGCTCCTTGGCTGCTCAGAATCGGGATCTGGGCATGTCATCCTGGAGCTTGCAGGTTAATGAGCACCAGGTGGCTTCCTGTGAGGTCATGCCAGGGAACCGGTCCCTTTGGCAAGGTCCGGGCAGCCACCAAGGTCTCACTGTCTCCCGTTGGCCACTGCCTGCTACAGTTAAGATGCCACCCCCGCTTACCAGTATAGGGCGGCCGGGGCAGAGGGGCAGGAACGATGGGCGTGCACATGTTTAGGCCACGGGCTTGGGGACGAGCCTCTGGTCGGATGTCATCTGGAGACCACAGCGAGAAACTTTTGTCCTCGCCCAGGCTCAGCCCCTCCGGCCACCGCCAACAACACGTCTGTGCAGACCTCGGTCTCCAGGGACCACCTTGGGGTCCGAGGCAAGGACTTCCCGGGCACAGGGGACGTTTCCTCATCCGGAGGCAAACTCAGGTCTCCCACCCTCTCACGACACGTGTCCCCATTGTGATGTCGTTGATTTGCGCAGTTCGCTGCAGCTCATCTGTCACCGTGGTGCCTGGGGCTCGCGGAGCAGGCTCGTCCCGTCCTGTCAGTGCAGGGCGAGGTCAAGGGGACCCACGCCTGGGGAGCGGGGACCCCCGCCCCAGCTCTGGTCCCGACCCCCGCTACCCAAGCCTCGCCCCGTCTGCATCCTTTCCTTTTTTCTAAGTAGAGAGAGTTAGAGAACACCGACCCCTCTGTTTTTGAAAGACCGCGTCATGAACACGGGGACAGCACGTGCCAGCGCTCCCCACACGCGACCTGCAGTTTGTCAGACGTATGGTATACATCGACTGCACCGCCGCGGAGAAAATGGCAACTGTCCTTCAAGAGACGCAGGCGAACGGCTCCTGGATGTAACGTGGGCGAGAAAGGACGATCGTGGAGGCCACCTCCGAGCCCCTCCTCAACCCTTCACGTCACCCCTCTTCAAACCCACCCCTGAGAAATGCACCCCGATCCCTCCTTACTAGTGAGGAAGACACCAAGTTTCAGACAGAGAGCGAATGGCTATGTAAACCCAAGTCTGCCTGGCTGAGAGCCTGAATTTTCTCCATTAGTATCATGTGTCAGCCTGCGAACAATGACAGCGTTTGGCGGGAGGGGCGAAGGGGTGAAGGGGCACATCGTGATAACGGCTGGTCGGGACCCATCGTATCTACGTTGGTAAGATGGGGGGACGGGGTGAGACGACCTCGAACGTCAGAAGGATTGAGAATGTTCTGTACGATGCACTTATGTGCGAATGTTTATTTATATCCCATCACTAGTAGAAAGCATTGGTGGAAAAAAGTCGATCTTTTCTAAATGAGAATATAGGAACTGAATTCAAAGAAGTGTAGACACAGGCGAACCTGCGCACACACATGCACACGTGCGCACACCTGTCCACAAGCGTTGGGCTTTCTCTTTAGACGATGGCAGTTTTGAATGGGAAGACAGTATGAGGAGTTTGGCACAAGGAGGTTGTTCTGGCTCCATTATCTGAGCAGATTCGAGTGATGAAGATTCGAGGTCGGGACACCCACCGAGGGACTCTTAAAATAGCTCAGACAGGAAGCAAGGAGGGAGCCAGGGCACAGGCCTGGGGGTGGGACAGAGGGCGGGGGGCGGAGGCAGAGACCCGAGCCCTAGCGTGTGCTCAGCCGCGTAACCGGAGCTCCGGACACTGCCCAGGTCACACGCACCTGCTCAGGTCCTCCCACAGGCGCTGCAAGACGAAATAGACACATCCGACCTATTGCAGAAGTCGGGGTGACGGGGGTGACTTAATTGGGCCCCAGGAGAACGATCTGTTTTTGGTCAGAATTTTGTCTTTTTACAGGACAGTGCATTTGGGGGTGACGCTTATACTACATCTGGAAATTCAAGTCTCTGAACAAGGCTTCTCCAGTTCCGCTAATTGGCTGCCATCCCCTGCGTTAACGGACACGCTGCCACCCTCTACCCGCCGGGCCCGGACACACGTGGCCACATTGCATGAGGTGCACAAACTGGCCACTAAAGTCAACGAAACGGACGACTCCTGCCTACATGGAGACTAGATTGTTATTCTCGATCCACCTGGCTGTACCTTGTCACTACGTCACAGCTGGCTGGGTGTGCCGGGAAAGAGCTATTACATATGCAGAATCTCGAAAGCTAAGAACAAAAGAAACCATATTAAGCGCCTGATACCCTGACGACAGATGCCGATGAGACAGTGGAATCCAGAGTTTGATGGAGACAGTGCTGGCGTTAGAGAAAATTATTTAAGTTTTAATGAACGGTGGATAAGTGTTTTAGATTATGTGAACATTCGATGTATAAGTTAATTTTGGAGTGCCTACCCGAGACGTCACGTAATCTAAAATTACACTAATCATCAGACTTCGGTTATGACTGCAGTTACAGGTAAATGAGCGACGTTACTCTAAATTTAGCCTCATTTTTGGATCATGGAAATTCTTAGTTGGGCCGAACAGGCCATGGTGCCAAGCAGGGCTCAATTAGCTTAATGGGCCAAGAGTGCGTTTCGCATGCACCGTCTTTACGGGATTTCTGAAAATACGGGCAGTGGAGAGAGAGGCCTCGTCGAGACAAGGCCACCAGGTGGCGCTTAAGCACTGCCTTTCCCCACATGTCACTCAAATCAGGATTTACGGGGTCGGCCAGCAGCGGGAGGCTGGATGTTCCTTCCCGATGGGCGGCATCAAACTTCTTTACCTAGAGGAGGAATGGTCTCCCGGAACCGCTGACAGGGTGCAGTCTGTTTGGGGAGCTGGACCTCAGGGGACGCGGGGCTAAGGAGCCGGGTGACCCCCCTCAGCAAGGACAGCAGGCCGCAGAGCTGGGGGGACGTGAGACAGGGGCGTCCACGCGCTTCGTTCTCTGGGTCCCCACACCATTATCTCGTGTCACTCACCTCGGCCCCTAAGGCGGCCTCAGGGAGCGGGCGCCGTCATCGTCCCTCCCGTGGGAGAAGAGACAGAGGCTCCGAGGGGTCCCCCTCACCACGCCAGAGCATCTGTCCTCACCCAGGACGCCCCTCTCCCTCGCCACCGTCACCCCTGGCCGAGGCCGACGCCACCATCGCCTCAAGTCCAGAGACCTGTTTCTGTTCTGAACGGCTGCTGTTTAAAACGGAGGGGGGATTTTAACATTTCCGTTGACGTTGAAGTCGTGCTGGTCAAAAAGCAGCAGCGTGACGAAGGCGCTGGGCGCGGACACGCAGGACCGACGGCCGGGCCGGCAGCGAGCAGCGCGCGCCCTCCGCCTTCGGAGCCAGCGTCGAGGTGGCTGCGCCTGGCGTCACTGGCCGTGCGCTGCCCGGGGCGGGGGGCAGGGGGGCATCCGGCTTCGCCTTTCTCGTCCGTGGGATTGTCGCTTTCCCCGCTCGCCATCTCTGAAGGGCGGCCACGCTGTGCCACAGGCGTCCCAACAGAGACGCCCAGGCAGCAGGGCACGGCGAACGCGCCCCGTGCTGGGGACCGCGGTGCTTGTCCTGTGACCCCGCTGGGAAGACCGAGCCCAGACAGAGATGGAGCCGGCGCGGGGGGGGGCTCCCTCCCCGTCCCGCAACGGCCTCGACCCTCACCGCTCCACTGGCTCGGAGGAGGGTCAGATCACGCACCTGCTCAGCCCGCCCGCTTGACGTGAGCTGGAGGGTGTTTGGCAGGTGCCGGGGAGCGGAGCGCGTTGGCGCCTGCGATGTGAGGACATCGTAAGGAGGACGTGTTCTCGGAGAAACGGTTCCTCGTGCACCTCCTCTAGGGAAAACAAGATTTTCGTTACAAAAAAAAAAAACGAACAAAGAAGCCTGGGCTGACGTCCCACCGGAGACGCACCGTCCTCGGAGCGAGGACGCAGGAAGCGACGGCGTCTGTGACTGCGCGCGCGCCGGTCTCCGGTCAGATGGGCCCCGGGAGCCGGCTCAGGCTCAGGGTGCAGCTACAGGTGCAACGCCGGCCTCTGGGAAGTCCGGCCTCCCTGACCATCGGCGCCGCACCGTCTCCCGTCGCCACCACCCCCAGCACCGGCGTCCGAAGAGATTACACGCTGTTTGTTTAACGTGCTGTGAGAGTAGAAACTAAGTAGGCATTGCCTCTTGCCCGGTGGTTTAATACTTAGACGGAGGAGACAAGCACGTTTTGAGACTGAGCGTGCCGGTGTCTGGTGTCACACTGGCTCCGGCGGTGGCCGCCGAAATCCTGTTCAGGGCACACGAGCCTCCTGTGTAATGATCTGACATTCATTTAACGTGGGCTTATCGCCTCTGCTAGGTGCTAAGACCCTTTGCTAGGTGGCAGTCACCAAAATGACCAAGGCTGTGACCTCCAGGAGCACTCCAGGACAAGGAAAGCAGGCATCGGAGCTTCGGGGTGCAGGCAGCCGCGGGCTGACCGAGGTGGCAGCCGCAGAGACCACGAGGCGAAGCGTCGGGAAGAGATCTCCCCGAGACGATGTCACCTGGGTTACCGGCTGGGTACGGGGTAGGGGAGGGGCGGGGCAGGGTCCCTCGAGACCCGGGGGTGTACCGGCTCTTTGGAAGGCAGCCTGGTGGCTGGGCGTGCACGCTGCAGAGGACGGAGGCGGCCGCATAAGGACGCTGCGGAGGAAGCGGGAATTCTGGGCACGCAGGAGGCATCCAAACCCCCAAACCGAGCCGACTCGCTCCCGACGCTCCGGTCCGGGGACCGGTTCTTCGACATCTCCAACAGCTTCAAAAATTGCGAGCGAGCTTGCCGGCCGTGGCCGTGGCGTTTCTGGACGGCTGGCCTGTTTCACGCCCGCGGGGAGACGCTCATTTCCGCTGCTCGGCAGGCCGGCTGGTGACCGTCCAGCCGCGGTTCTAAGGTCACTACTGAGCTGCTTCTCCCGCTCAAGGGCAGATGGAAGCCGCGGCAGGAAGGGGCAGGCGCCGGACGACAGCGAGGTGACGCCCTGCAGGAGTGAGCGCTGCGGGGGACGCCCCGGCCGGGGAGCGGGCGGGGGAGGAGGAGGACAGACGCCCGGGCCTCGCTTCCCTGCTTATCGTGACCCCAAGCCGACGACCCCGGCCGGCGGCGGGAACCTCAGGGCCAGCGGGGAGGACGCGGTGCCCTGGGTCACACCCCGCCCCGCGCAGGGAGGTGGCGTGGGAAGTGTCCCTAGGCGTCTGGTGGAACGGTGACCACGGAAGCATGTCCTCCTTCGACCTTTCACTTAGGTGCGTGTGTTGGGGGTGGGGGCAGCAGCTCCACTGGCTTTAGGAGGAAAAATCATTTTTCCTAATTTTCTTCTTCATTTTTTAAATTCTAACAATGCATCCCAGCCCTGCGATCCTCAGTTGTAACGAGGCTCATCTCTCCGGGGCTGAGGAATGAGGAGCAGCACAGCTTCTGTCCGGCTTAGTCCCTTGGGGGTCGCGTGGGGTAGCGGGCATTTTTCAGCGGTCAGCTCTGTGGCAGGGATGCGTGGGTCTCCATGGCAACTCTGTGGCCCACAGGGCTTCTGACACGAAATGGCAGAGTTCCCAGAAGGCGGTCCAACTTTCCCGATTTAAAGGCCAAGCTCCTCCCCCAGCGAAACACACACCTGTCCCTGTCTTGACCCGTCCGCCGCCACTCACGCCGGACCCGCCTGTCACCCGCCCGGGAGCGGCGCGCCCCAAGGTCTCCCGCGGTTCCCGCCAGTGCGGGTCCTACGATTTGGCCTCCTGGCTCGTTCGGTGGGCTTCGCATCCCTTTTCCTCGAAACACTGCTCATTCTCCACTCTTTCCTCAGGACATGGTCGTGGCTTCGAGGGCTTCCTCGGCCGTCTCCCCCTTGGACAGACACTTGGCAGAGAAGGGACCCGGCCCTTCCTGGCTTCTGTCCCGCCATTAGCTCCTAGCAGCTGCCCCGCAGGAGAGCTGGAGAAATGTTTATAGATGACGTGAAGCAACCAAATGCCCGCTTTAGCTGGTTTTCAGACTCTAAGAGGAGGGAAAAGAGAATGTTTTCCCCTCGTAAAACCTGAAGCCAACGTTCCTGAGCTAGCGTAGTCGTCCAAGCTCGACGATTCACTAGAAAATGTCCAATACCTCCGATAACTTTAGATTCTGTGATTTCTCAAATTGACCCCTAACACGAGAGGTGGGCCCCGTGATTCCAACGTCTCACGAATCATCAGTGATGATATTTAAACATGGACACAGCACGGGCGCCGAAGGATCCAGATACTTACTGGCGTCAAGAACCCGCGCGGCCCCACTGCTAGAGTCCACTGATATAAGCTCGCCAGGGACTGGACTCTCCCTCCGAAGTACCTACGAAGTCTGACCGTGTGAAGAGACAGGGCCCTGAGGAGGTAACTCAGGTTAAATGAGGTCACGTGGGGCCCCCATCCGACGAGACTGGTGGCCTCATAAGAACAGGAAGAAGGAGATGTAGCTCCCTGTCTCTCTCTCCAGCTGTGGTCACAGGAGACGTCTGGTCAGCCACGAAGACAGCCATCACCAGATAGTGGCCCCGCATAACCTTGATCTTGGACTTCGAGCCTCCAGACTGTGAGATGTATGTAGTCTCTGTCGTCCGAGCCCCCTGGTGCCTGGTATTTTGCTGTGGCGGCCGAGTTGGCTGTGTAGAGAAACACACAGTTCTAATGAATGACGACAGTCTTACTGACAAGGATCAGGTGCGCGCGTCACAGACGGCCATCGAGCTTCTCTTAAAAAGCTGCCAGACAGACTCTGTCATATCTATTTAAAACTTAAAAGTCCATTGACAAGAACCATCTTCCGGATACCCCATACCAGCTCTCACAGTAGTAACACCTTATTTTTTGTAGTACTGTGTATTCTGGAAAAAGCCACGTGGTTCCCTTTATTTTATAAAAGAAAGCATCGTGTACGACAAGACCTTCCTATTCCTGTACCAGGCGTGGAATTCTGCACGCCACACTGTAGTTGTTAAAAACAGTCCTGCCCGGTGCTCCACGAAGGTGAAAAACATCCCTCGATGGAGCGAGTGTGGGAAACGAGGCGTGGCTGGGGCCAAGTCCAGCGCGCACCTCGCAGGCCCCGCCCCACACTGGTGCGGTCAGCAGGTCCATCTCATGCGCATTGTGATTCTCTCGGCAGAGATACCCAGTGCGGGGCGCACCAGGTACACGTGCCAAGGGGACCTCTGATCCAGGTGACACCAGTTATAAACCCCTTTCATTGCTGTTTGCAGGACACACAGCTTCTTCAGTAAACAAGTAAAGAGCCCTATGCAAACGAAAGGACCTCAGAGCCAGATTTCAGAGCAGAAAAAGAAAATGTTCTAAAAATCTCAGGCAGAGGAGGAAGCTGCTCTTGAAATCGACGCCGACGAAATTTTGAAGAGGCAGCGGGAGCGGGGACGGGTAGGAGGTCCTGCCCCCAGGCCCTCAGCGAGCTGCCCGTAAACCGCTCCCACCGGTGGGGAGAAGCTCCAGGAGGCCAGGAAGGGGTCGCCGTGTCCCTCGCCCTGGTGGGGGCTGTCGGAGGGCATGGAGTCCGGCCAGATGGCCCGTGCTCACGCGGCGGAAGACGGCGTCCCGGCCTGCTCTGCCAGCCTGCCCTGCCGGAGCGAGACGCCACGTCCCCTCACGTCGCTCACACCTGCACAGGTGCGTCCCCCTGCGGATGCAGATGGAACCTGGAGCCCGAGCCGTGGGGGTCCGAGCTGCGTGACAGCCAGGCCCCCAGGCCGGACTCCGCTGATCGTCAGCGAAACTCACCGAAAACGGGTGCTCCGAGGTCCACCGCCCCTTCCCCTCATTCCTCCAGGGAAAACAGAACAGTCTCTTCAACACTCTTAACGCCCGGAGGAGTCGTGGGCGCAGAGGGGCGTCACACAGCTCGGCCAGAGAATGACGGACACGAGACATCCACGGTGGATGGTGACTGAACGGGGCTTCTGACGGGGACACCGGTCAGGCTTCGGGGCGGCCAGCTCAGTCTCCTTAAACCTGCCTGCCCGGCACCCCTGAACCTGGCTGTGTGCCACAGGGCGCACGCTCACTGGGGACGGGGACACAAGGGTGGCTCAGGAAGATAGCGATGGACGATGATGCTCCACAGACGCTCCCCGGGCCCGGCCCCTGTCTGGCGGTCCAGGCCGTTCGCGGCCCCACGCGCCTCGTGCAGCCCTGGCCACTGACGGACCCTCGGGGGCTCCGCCTGGAACGTGGCCCGGACGTGCAGGTCCCCGGGATGAAGCCAGAGGCTGAAGTCAGTGCTGGCGGTGCCGCATAAACAGTTAGTGCCAACGCGCGTGTGTGTGCGTGTGCACACACGTGTGTAAGCGCTTACCTCTCAATGCACCGTTTCATCATAAGATCCAGGCAAATGAGGGCGGGTTCTAATTGCGGGGCGTCAGGCGCTTCTCCCTCAGGCGAGCATTCCGAGAGACCAGAACCTCCTTCCGAGTGTCTTCTTAGCCAACGCAAAGCCATGTTCTGACCTTCAGTTTAAGAAAAGTTCAACTCCCTCCCCAAACTCCGAAGGGTAGTACAGCCTCGGTTTCTCCCCCACCCCCAGGAAAAGCGAGAGCCAACAGAGATGACGGACACCGAATCCTATGATGAGATCTGACACCGGACATAGCGTTACCGGGGACACCAGATATTCAGTCCCCTGTCATTGTCCGGTTTCTCTCACAGGCGAATGTGGAACACGTGACAGCTCTGTAAACGACACTGACATTCGCGCTCATGCCTGAGGCGGTTAATCTCCTACGTGGCCTGCTGTTGTCTGTCTCTCCCGGGGTTGCTGTGACCTTGCAGCCACATGTCCCACCAGATGTCCGACCCCATGCCGGACCCGATCAGAGAAGACACACACGCACGCACACACACGCACGCACACACACGTCGTGCTACAGCTCTGGTTTTAGGATTGTCTGTTTCAGAAGCTCGTGTTCGCTGCCCTGGCGCGTGGCGGGAGGGCATCTTCTGAAACTCAGGTCTCGCAGGTGTGCTAAAACCCAGTTCGCCTTCTCTCCATGCGCGGAGGCGTTGCCGGGGAGGGCGAGGCCCGTCTGACCCTGAGCGGTCGCCTCTGGGCTCTCGCACTTCAGGGTCCCAGAAGCCTGGCGTCTGGGACCTGGTTTGCAAGAGGCGGGCATGTGGCAGGTGACGGGGGCACAGGTGAGGAGGGTGAATGCTGAGACCGAGAGGCTCTTTCGATCATGCAGCGCCAAGGGATTCAAGGGAACAGGGAAGCCGGCCCCGGGAGGCTCTCTGTGGCTGGATGCCTTTTGTCTCCTTAAGTGTGACTGCCACCCACGGCTCTGGAGTGACTTTGGAGGTGAAACACATCTTACACTTACATACAACACACTTTACGCCAGCGGGTGGATGCTACCGCTGGCACCCCCGTGCTCCAAGGGAGCATTTCAGAAGGGTCCCCAAAGATGTCGGAACTGCACTGACTGTACTCAAAAGAATAATCGTCATAACACTAAACTCCACGATTAATGTAACAGAAGTAGAAGCATGGAGGGTGAGACTATTTGTTACTTTCTCTCTGGGGAGATATCAGCCAAAAATGTTTTTCAAAATGCACTTAACCCTGGCAAGGATAACCGCTCCGGGTAGACAGATTTCCAGTGACTGCTCAAGTTGTCACTAAACTGCACTTAGGGCTCAGTAGCTGCCCCTGGACGGTGAATTGTGTTAATGAAGAATTGTCGAGAAGTTCTGGCTTCATTTGAAAGCAGGAGTCTTCTCTGAAGCCCGGGTCTTATTTTAGGAAACCTACTGGGAATTCAGCGCATCAGAGTTCAGAGTGAGAGGCGTTGTATTATTATTCCCCAAGTTTTCGCAAGTGTCCCCCAGAGCAGAAAAGATTAAATTATAAGGTTGTGATTGATCTACTGTTTCAGAGCACCAACCTATAAAAGGAGGAGGCTGACACCCTTTGAGAAGGGCAGAAAACCACTTTTAACCGACACGAAGTGCTTTGGATTGTTACGATTTGCTGCTCAGATCTCAAAGCACTGCTGTGTCTCACTGAACTCGACGCTTCACTGCAGGCCAGAACGGCCGACAGAGCCGCGGACGTTTGCTCCGCATGCTTCCTCACGCCTCTCCAGGGGGAACGGGAGACTCTGCGTGTCTTCGTGGCCTTGTGAGTCTTTGCGGGGGTCACTTCTGTGCGTTCGCTTTAGGGGACCGCCAGCAGTGGTCTGCCACAGAGGATGGGAGGCGGGGTGATTTTGAAATGAGCTACGTACGCCTTTTCCAAATCCACCCGTCCAGTCCCAAAACGGTGTCTGAAATCTACGATTCCCAGAAGGTCAAACACTCTCACGCGAGAGTCGTCTTTGTTCTAGAAAAGTGTGAGCTTCTACGGAATTGTCAGAACCTGGAGATCGTCACCGCCAAGTAGGAGCGGCGCCTTATCCAGACGCTCTCTGCAATGGCAAGTGGACATCGCAAAACTATGACTTCATCGCTCATCGTGAAGGCGAAATATGCCGCAGTTTGTAAAGAGCCTAACACAGGGCACGGCGCAGAGTGAGCGGGCGGAGCTGACGCTGTCATAGGCACCGGCGCACCCCGCGGCCTGTCTGCAGCGGGCGTCACGTCTAGAGTTTCATGTATAAAACCCGAAAGTTAGCGGACTCGTTGTCCTTGCCGTTCATTCCGTTCTCCTCCCCACCTCCCCCTCCCCCTCCCCTCCTTCCTTCCTTCCTGGCTCCTGCTCCCTTATGTTGTTTTTCATCCGGTCAATTACACTTAGTAGCACCTATTCATAGACACTTTCGATAAAATAAAGGTCAAGCTAAACACAATCATCGAAACACGGGATTTATATTTCAGAGGCCAGAGACCGACACTAAGCCACGACTTTCGCGGATGGTCAGTGCCATCTGCGGTATGGATCACAGCACGGCAGGGAAGGCACCGGCGGCTGTAACCGGGCGTCTGTAACCGGGCGTCCGTCCACGAGAGGGGAAACCAGCGTCTTCTCCCTCATGACGCTCCTCAGTTTCCAGATTGTTCTCTAAGGAACTCTGCGGGTTGCCCGTGTGTTTTCCAGCGCCGCTGGGCTGCACAGCTGACACCCACTCAGCTGCGACACCCGCGGTCCCCACTTGGCACAGAGCCGTGTTAACACAGACACGCGGGTGTGCAAATCCTGAAGCGAGTCCATGCTTTGCACAGCCCCCACTTGCCTCTGGTACGCACTGATTTCAGTTCGCTGGGTCCCACGTCAAGAGTGGCCTCTCGTGCATGTCAGCAAAGGGCACGCCGTTGAAAAGAAATGACCGTCAACCATTGCTTTAGGTCTCATCTGGGAAAGAAGTCTCCAGCGAAATAACCCTCATAAGGATGGATGGCCCCGAAGGGTTATCCCGTTCCACGCACGCTTCCCGAGCTATGTGTCCCGTTTCCTTGACTTTTCCTCAGGGAAGACGTGGACGTCCCTCACTGCTGGTCACTCCTGTGCATACACACTAGTTTGCCAACGTCCCTCTTGATGCTCGGGACTCATTTTGCAACCGCGTATTTATCTGTGTCCCTCTCCAGACCGTACGGCCTCTCGGGGTGGGTGCGCGTCTCTGCACTTCCCCACCGGGACTCGGGGTGCTCGCACGGCGCCTGGCATCCCGCGGGGCTTCATGCTGTTCCCTGACTGCATCCTCTGAATGCGGTTTGGTCCCCACAGTGTGGGCATCTACCTTATAACGATCACATCGTGTGAGCTTTGCTGCCAGCCCCCCAACATGGCTGCCTGGTTTTGTGTTTCTTGTCCATTTGTCATATTAGCTGCTTTTCATTGATGGAGATTCTGAGTGAGCCGACATGAGACAGGTACATTTTGCTGGGGAGGGATTATGGGAACGAAGAGCAGAAAGCCAGGCCCTGACGTGGAGAGTGTGACGGCTTCTCTCCCGTAAGTGCCTCGTGCTGGGAGGCTCGAAAGAACCAGAGAATCAGGGACGGACCTTCCACATCATTCTGGAAATGCCAAGGAATAACGCAAAAACCTTTATGGGTTTGTATTTTAAAGGTTCTGCATTATACTATTGATTCGAATGATTTGAAATTTCATAAAAAATGATATGACCTGTCAACTTGATGAAATTCACTGAAGAAAGAAATGTTACAGCAACGGGCTGTACTGTAATGATGTTCGCACTCACGTGAGGCTGTCGACGCAGACGACCGGGACCTCGGCTGGCATGGGGGGTTGGGCTCTTGGAGACCAAACCTGGGCAAAGCTACTTGGCACTTACATGGCCAAGCTTCAAACATTCACAGTCAATTAGAAATATGCTTCTGGGCCTGCAGCCTAGAGAGATAATTAGAGGACAGAGATTTATACACAGAGTATGTCTTCATGGCATTCTTTATAATAAGGAAAAAGAGCCTTAAACGTCACCAATATGGGATCGGCGAAACAAAGTTATAGTTAAATCTATATGATGGAAAACTAAACGTTAGACTTCCAGGAAGATGCAGAACACTATTTATAGTATATAATAGTTAAGCCAAAAAAATAAAAAATGGAAAGGCAAAATAAAACTAATAATAATGGCTTCCTACTGGAGGAAGGAGGGAAGAAATAAGATAAGAGAGACAGCCTTGATCACTCTGGTTTCGGATTTAGAAACAGATGAAAGTTTCATATAGTCATATAATGTGAAGGAAAACAATCCTTATACTCCAAAGGAAAATGCAGCAAAAGAACTCGTGTGTAAATTTAGTGGCTTCATGGTGCAAAAAAGAATTATTTCAAGACACTTTGAATTCTAATCATTTCTATAAGCTGTATGGAATACATCTCGGTGACAAAGACATAGTGAAAAATCTTAAACCGTTACCTGTAATAGTGTTTTTATAATTTCAATATTGTTATTTTTGAATGAATGCCCGCCTATTTTAGGATAAAGCAAATATTTAACTTTTATGTTATCAGGAAAAATGACTTTGTTAAAAGAAAGGAAACCCAAATATAAAGTCAAAAAAGTCAAGCGAAAGCCCTGTCATCCAGCATCTGAACTGAAATTGTGAGAATGAACTCGTGACGCGTTTTCTCCAAACAAGGCATTTTAAAGATCTGTCCATGAATAAGTCCTGAGACCATGGCCACCACGGTGCCGCGGACAGCCCAGCACACACACCGGTCCCCAGATGCCTTTTCCTAAGTAAGGGATTGGGACCCCTTGGAGAGAGGGCCAAGTCCAGGTTTGGGGCAGAAATTGTGTAAGACAAACCTCAGATATCTTTCTGAACCCCGAAGAGGGAGCCACCGCTGCTGGGATGACATTAAAAGGAAATCATTGTCACTTTTAAGAGCACGGTCCCACCCTGGAAAACACGGAAGCACGAACATGAAGAACAGTAATAATGGCCATGGTTGAAATGCGCCAAAATATACAAGCACATTATGATGCAAAAAATGGTCAATAAAGGGAAAAATAATGTACTTTTCTTACCTTTCCTATGCAAATCATACCTCGATGTAGCCGGTTTCTTTAAATAGAATTATTTCAGCTAATAAATGTAGAAGGAATGATGATTTAGATTCCCATTTTGTACCCACCGATGAGAAAATGATAATTAATAGTCGCTGAAATCAAACCAAGTATTGAATAGCTGTAGAAAGCTTTAGAATGAATGGACCAAGCTATCAACACCTTTCAATCTTAGTCACACGTGCACACACACACACACACACACACACACTCACTCACACGCACAGCAGAAAGCAGTGTGCCTGCTGATGTGACACGCTGGGAATTATTCAGCGTCACCTGCAACTGTAAGTGGTCTGTGCCCAAACATTGAACCTGGATCGGATAGGCTTCGAGAGCCCCCGACCCGTTAGCAGGACTCATGCAGCACACACAGCAGTATCTTGAGGACACCACAGAGAAATAACCAGCAAATTTCAGAATCGAGACATTCTTCAGAACAAATGCCGGATTTCTTCAACAAATTGATGACATGAAAACACATAAAGGAAAGAAAAGAACGGATACTCTGAGACCTGACAGATGTCTCAACCAAGTGATAAGTGGTGGACATATAAAAGAACCCAATCTAAATAGACAAAAGTGCCTGAATAGATGTTTTTCCAAAGACACGTGAATAGCCAACGGGTACCTGAAAAGATGCTCAACGTTACTAAACGTTAGTGAAAGGCAAGTTGAACCACAATAAGGCATAAGATCACATCTTTTAGTATGTCTATTATGACAAAGATGAAAGGTAACAAATGCTGGCCAGGAAGTGGGGCAAAGGGGACCCTCGCGGGAATGCAAGAAAGTGCAACCACTGCGGGAAACAGTACGGAGGGTCCTCAAGACATTAAAAACAGAACACGAGGTCCAGAAACCCCTACTCTGTCTCCAAAGGAGACACAATCGCTATCTCGTATAGATATCTGCTTTCCTGTGTTCACTGCAGCGTTATGTGCAATAGCCAAGATATGCAGGCCACCTTAGTGTCCAGCGAGTGACGAATGCATAAGGAAAACGTGTGTGCGACAGTGTATCAGTCAGCCTTAAAGAAGAAGGGAATCCTGCCCTTTGTGACGACGCGGATGAACCCTGAGGGCATTGTGCCAAGTGAATAAGCAGGGCTGACAAGGGCAGGCATATGTGGTGTCACTCACGTGTGTCATCTCAAGGAAGTTAAGTCAGACTCGTACAAACAGAGAGTAGAAAGCTGGTCGCCGGTGTCTGGGGCTTCGGGGAAAGGGGTACGGACATTCAGGTTTAAGATGAGTTCCTCTGGGCCCCTGACGTGCACGGCAGCGACTCCAGTTGATACCGCCGCGTTCTGTCATTGAAGGTCGGCAGGAGAGTAGTCTGAAGTAAACTCACCCCCAAAAGAAGGTCACTGTGTGAGGGGCGAGTTTGGTCAATGTGACCGGGACCTCCCACAACGCGCAGCTTCTACAAATGACCGCATTTCACATTCTAAATGTATTACAATTTTTGGTCGATTATACTTCAATCAAACTGGGGTAAAGGAGAAGATGTTATGCCTAAGTGTAGTTTCTTTGGCACGCGTCCTGCTCAGGGGTTCCCTGGTTCTGTGGTTTGGTGTCTGTCATTAACCTGGGGGAAATTCTCGGTCATTGTTCTTTCAAAATTTCTTCAGCTCCTTTCTCTCCTTCTTCTCATCAGCTCATCCCACGACAGCCCCATCACTCCCTTCGGCCCACCCCTCGACTGCAGATGATCTGCTCACCGTTCCGTAATTCCCTTCGCTCTTGGGGTCCAAGATTCTGTCGCCGCATCCTGTATCTCCGTCCCGCATCTCCGTCCCACTCATCCCCACCTCCATCCCACCTCCATCCCCCATCTGGTCCACATCTCAAGTCGCGTCTCTATCCCCCACCTCCATCCGCATCTCCATCCATCCCGACCATCCCGACCCACATCTCCATCCACATCTCCGTCCGCATCTCCAGATCCTCATCTCTGTCGCATCTCCATCCTGCATCTCGTCCGCGTCTCAGGTCCGCATCCCCGACCCCGTCCCCTACCCACATCTCCATCCGCAAAATCTCCGTCCCCATCTCGTCCAATCCCTGACCGCATCTCAGTCCCGCATCTCCGTCCCTCATCTCCGTCCCGCATCTCCATCCTGTATCTCCGTCCCGCATCTCAGACCCACATCTCCGTCCTGCATCTCAGAGTCTCTCCCTGGCTGTGTCCATTCTGCCGGTGGGTCCAGCAGGCCAGTCTCCCTCCCTCTCCTCTCTCTCTGGAGCTCTTTTCATCCCCAGCATTTCTTGCTGCTTCTTCGTCAGGGTCACCATCTCTGCGGACATTGCCCACCTGCGCTTGCCCCTTGTGGCCGTTTGCTACATCTGCCCAGGAAACCGATGCACTGTCCCGGTGCCCGTCTGCTCTGTGCTCCCAAGATGCCCGCTTCTGCTTCTGTCCAAGCCTGACCCGTCGGGTGCTCCGTCACTGTCCCGGTGACCCCACACTCTTTCGACACATTCCTCTAAACTTACGTCAGCCTACGCGGATTTCTGTCGCTCACATCGGACCGTCCTGTGTAACAAGCAAACATTTCTCGCTGTCATTTGGTCTTGGCAGCTGGTCAGATCCAGTTTATTAAGAACGATGACCCAAACCCCAGAGTCAGGTGAAGGGGCAGCAGCGTGGACTCTTACGGTGACATCGGATGGGGACACTGTCCCACAGGTCTACCCAAGAACTGCGTGATCATCGGCACTTGAGGACAGCACCATGGTTTGACTTAATATTTACTGTGAACTCAAGGCCCAGAGTCTGTAAAGTTACAAGTGAACGCCTGGATTTTTGTCTGGCAGAGATGCAGATCATTATGTTCTGGTAGAAAACGTAACTCAGGAGTTATGGTCTCGTGCCCTGTAGGGCACTGACTGGTTTCGTATCTAACGACCCCACCCCACTTTCTCGCCCGATGCCTCCAGAACCCTTGTTCTAATAATTCTCATTCGAATCGACTTCGCCTTTCTGCTGATCACCTCGTGAATGAGGGGAATCGGATTCGCTATATTTGTATGTAAATCACATTTTCAACTTTTAGATAATTATACTTTGACAAGCACATACGGGATTATTTGAGAATACTGCTAGTCTCGGATTAGCTGAATGACTATTTGTGAACGTAGCTAAGATGCAGAAGTTAGGATGTCCACATAAAATGGAAAATATGAAAGACTTAAATGTGCCGAGAGAAAATAACTATATACATAATTCTAAAAAGCCTATTCGCGCAGAAGGAACTGGCTGGGACACCACTGCGTGGCTCTGAGGGTCTGTGAGAAGCACTTTTCACCGAAGACCTGGGCACTCAGAGTTATGCTAAATATCTTCACGCTATTTCGCCTGGTTCTTTGGGCAGCACTAAACTTGGACACTAAAGCGTAAGAACAGTAACTCAACTCTAGAATCAGTGAACGCAGCTGAAAACCAACTGGAAGTCACCGGAATCCGAGACGAACATTAGGGAATTTCCCACAGCAAGCTCGGCCTCGGTTTTCACTGCAACAGCAACGTGAAAACAGAAACGACAAGGGATGAGCAGACCGCACCCCATAACGAACACCATGCCGGGCCAATACGGCTTTTTAAAAAGGGCCAGACATGTCCCTGATGGAAGAGAGTGTGTATATGGTGAGTGTTATTATGTGCCCGGCGCTAGAAGTCTTTTTAAAAATTAAAGTTTTTAATCCTTGCCTCATGAGACCATGCGGCGTTAGGATTCTCGTTTACAGATGACACTCGAGGGGTCAACTATCTTCCTCGGGGAGGCAGCTCGTGCAGAGCCAGGATTCAAAGTCCTTTCTGACGCCAACGCTCCTGGTTTTGGGTTTTGGGTTAAAGGACACCGCCCGTCAAAACAAGATGGACCTTTTCAGTGGACATCGGGACTCTAGTAGACTCCACAAGTCACAAGTAGAAACGATGGCCTTTCCGGGATGGCACGTGTTTGATGGAGAAGCAGGGGTCGGGGGTACAGGAGGGATTTCTGCCAGCATCCTGCCCTTAAAATACCTCAGGGTCTTGGCAACATGCCACTTTTTTCTTTTCTTGGGCCTCGTTTTCCAAATCTATAAAATGAGATTATTGGACCGGATCCGTAAACTTATACCTGTCTTTTATTGCACTGGTTTTCCTGTAAAGTACTTCATTAATATTTCAATCAAGAAAAATTACTGAAGCATGTAATGTGAATAAACCCGAGATGCTATTATTTGAAGACGACCATTATTTCATGTACTCTTGAGAAAGAAAAATGTTACAACTTAAACCGATATAGTGCTTTATTATCAACTAGTATTCTATCTATACTAAAATTCTTTCTGACTTGTTTAGAAATAGATGTTTTAGGCATATACCACAAAAAGAGAACTATTTAAAAAGGACTTGTAGATGGCCTTCCTAAATTTTCCCATTGGGAACGATTTTCCAGAGCTTTTAGACTTAAGTTGGATGTGTCTCCCCACATTCAACTACCAATCAACACGTGTCAGCGCTTCCAAACGAGTGGAAATAAAGCCTTTATCAGGCGGATGGTAGACTAACATCCCTGAGGTTTACTTCAAAGCCAATGACATTTTTATTTTAATTTGATGCTGGAATCTATCCGAACGTGTACGTCCATGTGTATGTGCCTGTGTGTGCGTACCTGTAAAATTTGGGTGTATGTAGAGGTCCCACGGCACGTCCCGACGATGGCCACCTGAGAGGGGACACTGGACTCTCTCCGATAGCCCCTTAAACGCCCACTATATTGTCTTTCACAAAATAAAAACTCAGGAAATATTTTACAAACAAAAATATTTTACTCTGATAGTTACAATTTTTAAATTATTTGGCTTCACATGTAATAAATTTATTAGAGTCAATTGTCTAGATATATTAAAAATATATTCCAAAATGCTTACCATTTATTAGAAATGGAAAACCAGTCAAGATAGCAAATTGCAAGACGTATCAGGGAAGGAAAATTTTCCCTTAGGAAAGATCATACAAAATTATAGTATTTTGTGGAGTTCTGTAGTTTTTGTTGGTTTTTGCCTAATTAAATGCAGATTATAAAGCAAACATCTGCTAGGCTCATTCCCACCGATCAGTTGGGTAAATAAAGGTAGGAAAATTGATATGTTTGGTTTTTCAAATAACATAGTATTTGTTTCACTACCAGCATTTGAGAATCAGATTTTTACTGCCATTTTATGTGCCTCGTAATGTATACATTAAAAATAAAAGTTTCAAAAAATAATGATCACTTTGCATTTTATTCAATGGAAATGCAGTGTGTAAAATTGTGCTTTGATTGGCTACTGAGTTAGAGTCCAAATTTCTAAGTGCCTGATCTACCGGCCAGTCTTCTCGAACACTCGTGTGCAATTTGAAATAATTTTACTTAGACATGTCCAAGAAATAAGTTTGCATATCCTAGAACAAGCTGTTCCAAATGCAGCACTTCATCGTATCAAGAACACGGTTTCTCTAGGCTACTGTGTATCACGACCGGTGATCCGGAGGTGGCCCGTCAGCTGATGTGCCTACTGTCCTCGCCCTCTCCAGTTCTGGGGACGTTTGCGATCAGTCTTCTGACCCAAATGACACACACACTCATGCATGCGCACATGCGCACACACGCACACACATGCACACGTGCGTGCACACACACGGTATCTTAACATAAGAATTCGATCACCTGAGCAATGCGACCCCGTGGTTAGTACAGGCTGTGGGGCACACGGCTATTCAAGTCCCGTCTCAATCACCTGCTCACTGAGAGGCCCTGGGAAGTGACACAGGCTAATTGATAGTACCTAATACTTAGTATAATATTTATAAAGTATTTAGAATTTACTTGCCGCATAGTAAATGCCATTTGTTAAATTAAAAAATATGAAAATTGATTTCTGTTAGTTGTCACATGACATACTGGAGGATTTTATAAACTGCTGACTGAAAACGAGATAAACTATCCACCTATTTTTTGATATTTGCCTCTTCTCTTGACTCACTATAAATAAAACATTTTGCTTGTTATTACGCTCTCAAAAACTTCATTACAATGCATAACCATATACAAAATACCCAAATAGCTGGTTAATTAAGTGAGACATAAATCTAGCCCCAGCCCTAGACCCGCACACGACCCCCTAAATGATTAAACGCTCTTCTTTTCTGGGAATAAGTAGAATTGGGTATATTTCACCGAGCGGGATTTAAAGATTACAATAAAGCCGATGCTATGGAAAGATTCTGGCTCCAATATTCTCATTGAGGAGTTTTTATGGAAGGCACAGGAATAAATATATTTACGAAGTTAAAGCGACGATGCAAATGGTCGGCCAGGCTTAGCGGTCACCGGTCCAACCCAGATTCACCGTCTTTACCTGTGAAATCTCACTGGACGTGCACAAGGAGCACTGTCTTTGACTCTGAGGCATGAAGGACTTCACCGTAACCCTGACACGTTTCAAACTCAGCAGGCTCCAAACGGTCACGCGTTCCGTCTGTCCGTCTGTCCGTCCGTGTGTTCCAACTGCAGGAGAGCTCGAAGGTTCGCTAGCCAACCCGAGACTCGCTTCCTGTCACGAGCAGAATTCACTTCACACGAACATAGTTTTCATCTGTCCTCGATCTTTTTTATTAGCTTATATTAAACAGGAATGGGAGTCTCTTCAGAGCTGGGCGGTGTTAGGACGTAAAGTCAAGTAATTATTTAATAGATGCCGGTGTCACCTCACGCAGACGTGAGGATCCCCCCAAACCGTTCCGCTGCCCCATTTATTATGGCTCTATTTACGCACTGAGTTACGGGTTGACTTGCACCATGGTCTGCGTTTCCCACACGGCATATGCTGAAATATCCGTCTTGTATAATGTTAAAAAGGTGTTGGGAGAAAGAAAAAGTTTGCAGTGCAATGTGAGGAAGTGTGAATTAGACCGAGAGGAGGGGGCTTCTTTACTGCAGGGCTCAGGGTCACGTGAGCACACAGGGTCAGTTCGCGGGAGGGAGACACGGGACGGTGAGTCTTCCCAATATTTTTGCCACTTTTTTTTAAACCAGCTGTTTCTCAGGACGGGCGTTCTGTGACGTACCGTTTGGGAATGGCTCCTCCGGACGCTTCTTATTCCTGAAAACTGAGACTAGGAGACCCGTTTCCTTCCGATCGCTCGAGTTCTCTGGCCAGCTGGCCCTCCCTCGCTTTTGCAGACAGTGGGGGGCAAGGAGAGCACTGTGCTTGTGCACAATTCTGGGGACAACTATGTGCCACTTGGCTCGTTCCTCCCCCCGGGAAATGTGAGTGTAGCTTTGAAATGTCCTGCTTCCGTCCCCAGCGTAGAACTCGACAGCACCGAGAGCATCCATAAGGACAAGGCCTGGCGGGACCCGCCCGGGCTGCTGCTGGCACAGGAATCTCCAGGCGAATCTCCAGCTGTTGCTCAGCCCGACGCCAAGCCGAGGCCGGGGCCGGGGCGCCTCTTAAGTGGCAGTGGGGAACGGAATGAGCCCTTCTCGTTAAAACCCAAATCAAGTGAGGGTCAGTGAGGAGGTGCTCCAGGAGGTCGCCTCTGGGACCAGCCAGAGGGGAGGCGTGTGCTGCAGAGGGGACAGCAGAGGTGACCGAGTAGACCGAACTCGACGACAGTGTGACCCAAGGCCGGCAGGCTTCTCCGCGGACTCAGAGCGTGTTCCCACGGGAAGGAACCTTAGAGTGATGACGGATCGGGGTGCTGCTGGCTGACCCCACGTCCGGTGGCAGCCCGCTTCCTGGTTCACCCATGGCTACCTGGTCCCTGTGCCCTGACATAGCAGAGGGGTGGGAGCTCTGTGGGGTCTCTTAGATGGTGCCCCCCTCCATGAGCTGGTCAGTTCCCAAGGGCCCAACCCCCCAGTACGATCATGTGGGGGTCAGGATTTCGGCGGATGCATCTCGAGGGGAAACATTTAGCCTGCAGCGGAGGCCAGATCGAGTTTACCTGCCATGCACGACTTTCTGATGCTACGCAGAGGACGCGTCAAGTCCCCAAGGTGAAGTGTAGGGTCGACAATGAGCTGCAATTGCGTTCCTAGGACCTGGGGTTTTGACAGTGTGTGGGTCACACACTTGCCATGCCAGGTTTAATGCAAGTGAGCATTTTGCAAGAAGGTGGCCGCGATTCACGAAACTGGCGTAAACAGTTCGGTGACACAGCTAGTTACGGGGCTAGTTACGAGAGAGCTGGAATTTGAGTCAGGTGTTTGTATCGTCTTTCTTAAAAATAGACTTTGCTGAAAATTTCACCCCTCAACAGCTGCCATTGCCCCTTTTGCTTTTTAAAGTCCTAAAGGAGACATCCGATCACGCATCGTTAGCATTCACGCTTCGCAGTTCGGGCTCTTGAGAATTTCCCCTTGAAACCACAAGGGTCTTCCACATGACACGTTCAGATCTGAGCATCTCCACGGAGCCACAGGCTGGAAGGACGTGGCGAGGCCATCTCGACTTGCAGAGCAAACCGAGGTGGAAACAGCATTATCGTGTCTGGTAACGAAGGCACGTGGCCAAGGACGGAGAACCATCCTGTGCGAAAAAGGTCTAAATATCACAGTTCTGTTTTTGCTTCAGTGCAAGCGCAGAGCCTCTGGCTCCTGAGCCCCCGGGGCCTTACGCACCAGTGTCCACGTGCGGGAGCTCTTCAGAAAAGGCCGCGGAAAGCTTCCTGCCCAGGGATTCTCCCCGCTTTCCCTTATCTTTGTCTTCAGGTTTGAATTCAATAGATTGTCAGTCATCCATTTACTTTTATGGAGATGCTTGTGAACTGGGCATTTGGTAGAAGATGGTAACAGGACTGTGTGCTTTCTCCACAGAGGGCGGGAAGCTCGTGGACGATGACATGTGCTAAGAACATCTGGGCGATGTTCAACGCGGAAAAGCACGGTGCTCACTCAACATTAGCAGAACGTGCTCTGAGTGTTCCGATTCATTACGCCTTTTCCAGAGTCCAAGTAACTAGAATCTTGGATGCCCTGGGTGACTGGTGTCAGCCTTGATGTTTCTGAGCTTGGGAACTCGGCCCAGCCTTTTACTGACAGGACACATGAGCGCGGTGCAGGAACGCAGGAACGGGTCCCGTAAACATCAGGGGGCCTCACTCTTAAGGCAGAGAAACTCAGAGCTGCACGTGGTAGTAAAATCGTCTTTCCCAACAAGGAGACGGAGGCCTCGGGAGGAACAGTGACGTGTGCTGAGCTCTCGGTTCTGTCTGCCGGAGACAAAGCTGACATTCAGACTGTAAGCTGACATCGCGTTCGTGTCCTTCCCACCTACCCAACAGAAGTGATTTTAAAATGACAAAATCGTAGGGTGGAATAAACAAATTCCATTCTCACTGGGGATTTGCAATGGTGGTCATTTGGACGGTCGAAGGTCCAAAGGCAGGTTGTTTATTTTTTCTTTTTCGTCATTCTGCAGGGACCGTTCACTGACACGACTTGACAATTTCACGGAATGGGGGCTTTCTGTCACAACTGCCGAAGAGGAGAACGTTCAGACTGTTAATTTTTGAAGACACAGCTATTTCCAAAGTGTTTTTATTTTCGTTATGTTTTATCACTTACTTTTTTACACATCACGAAGATTAAGGTCTTTGTAATTTAAGAATTATGCAACAGCTGCCGCAAACGGCTCCTTACTCTGGAACGTGAAATTTGTGTTGGGAAAATACCTATTACTAGCTATCAAATATGTATGAGGCTCTGCAGCCAGCTCTAGAAAATGGAACGATGGCCGAGCTTGGGGGTCACCGTTAAAGGACAATCTACTGATCCGAGTTAAGCGTAGCGGCAGCCACCCACTGTGACACTCGGGACTGGGGAATTATTTTAATGCTATTTTATTATTTAGACATTTATTTATATGCTGCCTTTTGCAGCCAATCTTACTTCCTTTGACAGAATGCATAATTGTTTAGATATATGTGACAAACGAATATTTGTGATTAATTTTTGTTCTGTGTTTCTACAGCTAATTAGACAGACATGTTTTATATACTCCGCACGCTCTTCACAGTAATCTCAAAAAACCATCGTTATTTTCGAGGTGTTCTATTTTTATGACGAGTGTCAAAAAGTAAGCTATTGGGGATTTACTTTAAAAATTGTTTACCGGAGCAGTTCACAAAAATAGAGAAAAAAGCATTTTAATCGTGTTTTACCCTAACGTTAACCATTTGGGTTGCGCAGCGTTTGATCCGTTTGCAAAGTCAGGACACGCGGTGGTCAAACGGCCTGACCGATCGCCCGCGTGCCCTGCAAGCGGCAGCCGGAGCTGAGTGTGTCCCGCGACCCCGCGCAGGGGACGGTGCAGGGTCCGGGGTCGGCGGCCCAGGGGTGAGCGGCAGGGACGCGGTGCCCACCCGCCGGACGCTGGCCCTGTCCTCCATCTGTCCCCCCGGTCCCCGGCCCTGTCCTCTGCCCTGCTGGCCACAGCCCGGCCTGACCCCGCGCAGGGCGCACGCGCCACCCCCCAGGCCCTTTAGGTCCTGCACGTGCAGAGCAGACGCCCTCATCCCGGACAGCCTGACCGCCTGTCCACTTACGGGATTAGACAGTTTGGATGGGGGGTGGCGGCCTGGCTGCCCCGGAAAGCCTGTCCTCGTCCCTGAGGTCCAGTAAAACGCGCTGGTCAGTGTGTGGCCGCAGCGCCAGGCTGCTCGGGTCCCCACGCCACCCCCACCAGGGGACTCAGGGCCAGCGCCGTGGCCTCCCCCCCGCTCTCACGGACATGCAGCCTGGGAGACGCAGCGACAAATGTTTGCTCCTCACAGTTCTGCAAGGTCCAAATTCCAGGCGCCAGAGGTCCAAGGAGGGCGCCTGCCTGAGTCTCCTGGGGCCTGGGCCGTGTCCTCCCTTGTGAGGTGGGGCTGGTCGCTTATGACAACACCGACCCACCCTCCCGCCCGAGGCCCCTCCCAGAGGCCCCTCGCAGAGGCCCCATCTGCTAACACCATCACTTGGGGGACTGGCGTTGCATCCTGTTGAGTTTGGGGACACGAGCATTCAGGCCTTAGCAGTGCCTCAGTTTCCTGAAGTGGACAAGGAGGGGACCAGGGACATCTATGTCACATGTTATAGCCACATGTAGCTGCAGCGCCTCGCACAGGGTGGATGAGCAGTCAACGTTAGACATTATTACAGAAGAACGAGGGGGGGACTCAGTAGATATTAACAATGAACTAGTGTGCATCACCTCCTGCCTGATTGTAAGACATAAACATTTTTGTCACTAAGCAGCATTGACATGCTATTTTCATTCCTATGTATCCAAACCACTGATACCAATTTGGCACTTTAAATAGATACTGTCACATGCCAGAAGTCAAAAAATTCTTAGAATCAGAGCCAAATTCTTGATTTCATATGGAAACTGAGAAAAACATTGACTTTTGACCACATTTTCTCTGTCGTAACCTTTTCATCACAGGCAGGACAGACGATGTCATAAACGGCTCGGGTTTTGAGAATTTCCAGGAATTTATTAAGGCGCGCGTAAGAAGCGCGTAGAGATCTTGCGTGTTTAGTAATGTGTCCTCAGTTTTCAAACGGAACGCCATGCCCATGCGATTCTTGACACCTTCCTGGGAAAAGGTGACGTGCTCCCGTCAGTCAGTCACCGAACTCCGCCTGAGCGCGGTTGCTCGAAACGGGTCACAGATTCCAAACGTGCAGGGAGCTGTGCGCGGCCCTTGGCAGGGTCCCGGGCAGCCGGTCCCATGCGTATCCTGCAGTCCAGCTGGACAAAGTCTTCTCCGTTTTCTGTAAGTGTGTTAATTTGTCCCGAGCACTCACCAACAAGTGTTGAGCACGCTGGGCGTGACTCTATCCTGACGATGTGGGGAGTTAAGGACGGCGCCGCAGAAACGTCAGCCACAAGCAACGAGGAGGAGGCACGCATCACTCCAGTGCCCAGAAACCCGAGTGAGTCTGGCCTCACTGGAAAAGGTATTTGATGAACCGAAAGGGTGAACATGAGCCCACTGCTTAAACAGCAGTAGTGAAGATCCAGTAAGATGTGTAGTAAGTATGAAATCACAAACACACCATTAGGAATCTAACTGATTTTTATTTAGTTGCCAGGAAATATTCAAATTTGTGAAATAGTTTCCAAAATATCTCTAGTTGGAAAACTAGTGAGATAATTCAAAACTTTAAATATTCTAAAGGCAGTACATATACTTTTTTTTGCTTTGGACTTATTACTTTTTTTTCTCCCATAATTACACTTTGAGCCCAACTTAACTTCTGCTCCATTAATTTAAATTGTTGCTCTAGTTTTAAATATGTGCTAATTTGATCAGAAACCAGACGTAAGGTGTTTTTAGCAGTAAAACGAGTGCCAGTTTCCTCCTGAAAATAACGTGCAGTCTGTGTGGGATTTTGATGCATATTTTATCATGGATGCAAGTTAATAACTCCTCTAAGTCTGGCGTTTTCTGCATCTATAAAACATTTTCACAGGTTCACCCAATTCGGGTTTCAACTGGACCATGCTTTCTCTCTCCTACTTTCAATTACGACATGTTCTTAAACGTAATAAAAATAACCTTTGCTTTTCAAGTTCAGTCATTAGTACTTTTAACTAACTCGAGGTCACCTCCCTGCAGTAAGCGCCCATTGGCGAGATTAAAACGAGATCCCTTGCCCCTGGTCTACGATGTGGCTTCACCACACCTCATCACCGAGACATTAGGGCAACAAAGTGCTGTATTGTCCATTCTCAGTGAAAACCTGGCTCTATTAGTTAGGCTTGATAGATTTTTTTTTCAGCTTTTAAAAATAATTTAAAACTGGTATACATTTAAAAAAAAAAAAGCCCCGTTGGTATTTATGAAATTTCGGCCACATGTACAGACCTTGTCTCGGTGCTAAACTCTCCCTCTTTCCTACGATTTGAGGATAAAGAGACCTGGTGACAATATGGGGGCTCAGTCGGCACAGCTGGGTGCTGCTGCAGAGCCAAACCACCCCCAGATCTCGGGGGTCGCGAACCCCAACGTTTTCACTTTCTAAAGCCCCATGTCCGACAAGGGTTGGCAGATTCATCTGCCCTGGAGGATCCGAGTATCAGACACTCGTTCCCTTCCACAATCACTACAGCAGGAAGAAGGGACACGGTCAGCGGTACTGGCTTTATGGCTCCCCCTGGAAAACGGCGCCTGTAACCTCTGCTCCCACTGCGGCGGCCAGAGCCATGCACAACCCCGCCGTGGGCTGGGGCAGAGAAGAGCTGGACGCGCGTGGTTTCCCTTAACGACCACCCAGATCTGCCCGTCTGGTCACCACTACTGACGTACTTGCCTTTCCTTCCTACACACACATGACAAAAACAGCAACGGCGAACGTCTACCTGCTCAATAAGAGAGATGACTCAAGTCACACGACGTCGCGGCATCAAGATTAACGTGTAGAGTCCCTGCGTGATGAGCCGTGGTTCACGGTGGCCACCAACAGTTCTAACTATGTCTGGATCCAGAGGTCTGCGAAACCAAGGACCAGTTCCCTGCTCCAGCCTACGCAGGCCGCGCCCTGGCGGGACGGAGGTAGAGCACCTGGACTAAGTACTTCCACTTAAAAATGTAGGAGATGCATTTTTGACTGAAATCCCACTCGACGGCCCTTGGAGATGGGGCACAGCCCTGGACACACGCTGATTCTGTTCTCTGGGGATCCTGCCTACGGTATTCTCTGTGGCTTCTGGTCCAGCCCTCTGGACGCTACTTTTCAATCTGCTAACAACCCCCAGGGCTACACTCGAAGTAGATATTAGGGCCTGTCCCATGCTGGGGATGAGCAGCTTTCTCAGCCCACCTCCCGCCTGTGATGTCCGAGGCTCTCCCCAGCCATGGTTCACGTCCAATACCTCTTAAGACAGGAAACTATTTTTAGCAGCAATTTATGTATCAGTTCATGTATCTAGATGGAGTAGGTTCACGTTTCAGTAAAAAAACACAATGATTTAATACAACACAGGTTTATTTCCTGTTACATTTCAAACACCGATCATCAGGGAAGCTCTGCTTATTGTTTTATTAGGGACTCAGCCGATGGGACCTGTTTTAACACAGCCTTCCACAGTGACTGTGGCAGGGGAAAGAGGAGGTGGCAAATATGGCACGTGGCTTAACGCTTTTTCCTAAAACGGCATTTGTCACTTCCATTATTCTCGTTGGTCAAAGCAATCGCTTATTCATAATAAACGTGGAAGAGTACAATTTATCTAGAAATGAGGAAAGTGAGAGTAGCAGTTAACAATATTCAATGACTAACATAAGGGAAACTCTACCTCACATTTTTAGCTGTTTGAGAAATCAGTACTGACAAGATTAGAGTCAATGGACGTATTCCCAAATATTCTGTGGCAACAAATAATTAATACGACCCTATAAAAATCAACTCGATAGCATAGCAAGTCGCCAGTATATAAAAAGAAGTATATACAATGACCGAGTAAATTTTATTCCAGGTAGGCGAGACTGGTTTAACATTGATGATTAATCGACACTATCTACCATATCCACAAGTTGAGGAAGAAGAATCGTATGATTGTATCAATCAGTGCAGAAAAAACACTCGACACAATGCAATTTGTATATGATAGAAAATTCAGCAAACTAGTACTAGAGGGGGAAACTTTCCCAATTAACAAAATTAACACAAAATGGATTGTAGACTTAAATGTAAGAAGAAAAACTATAAAACTTTTTAAGAGCACACATAAGCAAAAATCTTTGGGATCTAGAGCTAGTGAAAAAGTTCTTAGACACACCTCAAAACTCCGTCCATTAAAGAAAAGATTAATAAGTCGAACCACATCAAAATTAAAAACTTGTGTCATATGAGAGAATCTGTTCAGGGTTGAAAAGACGAGATGCAGAGAGAAAATATTTGCAAACCATATATCCAAAATCAGACTGGTATCTAAATGTATATACGAATAAATTTCCAATTCGACAGCCCAAAACCCAACAATCCAATTAGAAAATGGGCAGAGGATATACAGAGTCACGTCGCCAAAGAGGACACGGAGATATTATATAAATGCATGAGAAGAGGCTCGACGTCATCAGCCACGAGATAGATGCGGATTAAAAACACAGGGCGATATCACTGCACCTATATCAGAACGGCCAAAATCCCAGGAACGATACCAAATGAAGACGACGATGCAGAAAAAATGGATTATCTATACATTTTGAGGCGACTCTGGGAAAGAGACGGGCAGTTTTTTATAAAACTGTATCTGCGATGATAACACGACCCAGCGAGAGCCTCCCTGAGCATCTACCTAGAGTCACGGACACGTAACTCAGACGTCTGCACGCCGAAGTTCCTGTGGGCTTTATTAATTATAGCCCCCGATTTAAAGAGCTTAGCTCCCCTTCCATCGGTGAACGGAGATACAGACAGCTACACATCCTTATCACGGAACAGCACTTAGCAATCGAAAGGAACGAACTATTAATACGCGTAACAATTTGAAAGAATTACAAGTGGATTATGTTGAGTGAAAAAAAGCCAATTCCCAAAGGATGCATTCCGTACGACTCCATTTAGATGACACTAAAAAAGACAAATTTTTGGGCTGGAGAACAGATCGGCGGTTGTCAGGGGTTATGGAAGCGGGGGGCAGGGATCCCAGTGGTGACGGAACCGCTCTGTGTCCTGACTCTGGAAATGAACACGCAAATCCACATAGGTGAGGAGGGTATAAAACTACACACACACACACACACACCTCACACTCACACACACTCTCTCTTTCTCTCTCTCTCTCTCTCTCTTTCTCAGGCAAGCACAGGTTAAACAGGAGGAATCTGAATAAGATCAGTGGACCGTGCCAGTGTAGTGATCTGGTTGTGACGTCTGGTGACAGCAACGGGTTTCCGGGGTCTCCGCAGCGTTTCTTACGGGGCACGACACTCTACAGTCATCGCAAATAAAAATGCTAATTAAAACTATTTGGCAATATCGAACCTTGACCTTAAGAGGTTTTACTACAGACGTAACTTGAATTTCTACTTTGGAAAACTGACTTAAAATCGGCAATCTAATAGCTCATGAAGTTCTCAGGTGTAAGAACGCGGTTATCATACAGAAACACACAAAATGCCGCCATAAACCTAGGTCAGGCAACGTTTGACCCAAGTCTTCACAAGTGTGCCCGGGCAGGTCACACGCACTTCAGACGAAGCGAGCTGTGTGGGCGTGTGCCGTGGACGTCCAGCGAGGCAGGCGCACTCCGGCGATCAGCCATTATAACGTGGGGCATTGCAAAGAAAAACGAAGTCTGCTTTATATGCAAAGAAATTCTTATTGAGGTTTTTGTAATACACGTGTGTAAATTTTATAATTAAGCTATTTTCTTTAGGAAGAAAATGAGCTCGTAAGAAATAGCGTTTGTTATGTAATTGAATAAAGCAGAGTACATATTAGTAGCTCATAAAATGTGATGTGTGCACTAGATATTAGCCCTTTTACTATTTAGGCCACGCTTTTTTATTAATTCTTAAATTCCTAGTTCTACTACCTACTGAAGAGAAAGGAATAAATATTAATAAACGTAGACTATGCATAACAACATATGAAGGAGAGGCGACCAAGGATATTTAGAATATAAAAAAATTTTCATTTTAATCCTATCTGCAGATGATTTCATTGTTTTTCATATTTTCACTGTTCAAGGTATTAAAATTCCTGTGATGGGAAAAAAAGAAAACAGCTCTCACTTTAGCTCATGGTGACCTGATTACCGAAATATGTGAGAAATGCAACCGTCACTGTATCATGAACTTTACTTAAAACCAAAAGCCTGCAGACCCTCGGGTTACATGTGATGCCAGGCAGTGAGGGTCGTGTATCAGGAAACAGCAGCGCCTCCCGGTGGTTTCGAACTTGGCCTTGCGTGGCTCAGAGTACAGACCGGACGGCAGATTAAAACCTCCATGCTAAGTCACCTCTCTACATGACATTTCGGTTGCCGGACACGTCATGGCGTTTCTCCGTAATAGTCTCTTACTTGCTTCTTCAATATACGTGCTCCTCTTAATCAGTCATCCATCCCTGAAGCGGCCAAATTTAAATGCCATGTGTATTTACTCCGAGCGCACGAAGTCGGTCTCATTATGCTCCTGAACGCACGGCTGGTACGAGGAGGCCCTTCTTCTAAGTCAAAAAAAAAAAAATCTTATGTTTCACTGGGGGACGATGTCCTGAGTGATGGAGGATCGGGCGTGAGAGGAAGGGCGGGGGCGACTCGGTCTGGACGGCCGCAGTGCCACCCCGTGGGCACCGCCACGCGAGGCGGGCAGGCAGCTGACTCACTGTCAGACCCGGTCCTCGCCCCTTCCTGTTCGCTTCCCTCTGGGTCACGGGCCTGAAGCAGACGTCGTGCAACGGAGCAGCACGTGGGCATCCACGGCACCCATGGGCGGCACCCCAGGGCGTGCGTGGCGGTGTCCCTGCTCGTCACCACTCCCAGGGATCCACGGCTCAGACATTGGGACGAGCAGGAAGAGTTGCTCTGCCGTCCCTCACATGGACACAGCTCCACACGACCAGGGACCGGAGCGGCCGGAGGGACTCAGGACACAGAGCGCACGTCGGGGCCCGTGGTGCGTTTGCAGGTGGCTCGCTTTTCCTTCTGGCTGGCATGCTACGATTCGCAAAGGAATTCCCCGTGCAAGGAAGTCGTGGAGCTTCCCAGACGCGCGAGATGGAACCGTGTCTAACAAAGCGTGTGCCCGCACGCGGCTTCGGGCGACGCACGTGAAGGCCTCGGAGCAGCAGACCGACTCGCTCCCGGCGAAGGAGCGCGGTCAAGTTCACACAGCAGGAAACATGCCAGATGGCACTTTTGCCTACCGATGGGACGAGGCCCGCGTAGACATGGGGACCAACGGCCAGACAGCCAACTCCGGGTCCTCTGACAAGTAACGCAGCGTCACGCCTCCCGAATCATGTACCATTAAAGGCTTTCTGCTGCCCCAGAACTAGCAGTCGATCTTTATGCATTAGGAGGGAACCTTCTAAAGATGCGTCGTGCACGAGCCTCGGTGAAACTCCTCCTTTTGTGAATAAATGATGGGATGCGTCCGTTTAGATAGAAAACAAGTCCCGTAACTGGCTCCGTTGAAAACTCTCAGCTCTGTCCCTACTTGATGGGAAGAGTGACATCCGGAAGTCCAGAGGGACGGCAGGAGGCATCCTGGCCTCAGATCCGTGAGATCGCCGTATCCAGTGATTTGACCAAACGCTAAGAAACCTCATGGCCATTCTTATCATTGTGGAGAAATAAAGGTCCTTGGAAACCTTTTTAACCAAGCAATGAAAACCTGGAACTGTCCACACGCATTCACTTTCTAAACTGAGTATCGTCAATACGAACTCTGTCGTGTTGGTGTCATTTTTACTAACTGCCACATGTGATAACTCAAGTACATTTTAAGCTTCAAGAATATGCTGCTATGCTCGGTTATCTTAATGAACATATTTTTATCACTTGCAGCACATGTACTACTTCATTAAAGTTTTTACAAACATCGATAGTTTATACCATGAAGAAAAGGGCTGGGTATGTGAATGTATGTTATATGTTTTAAAAATTGTGGGATACAGGTTTGCGAGGCTATTTTGCCTGCCACCGTCATTAGTTCATGGTATCGCCATGAGTTATACCGTGCACGTGTCATGGCAGAAGGAAATGATGCGCCTGTTTGCATCGAGGAAGTGCGAGCTGTCAATCATGAATCATTCTCTGCCTATCGTTAGGAAAACTTAAGTACGGATATCGCTAACCAAGATCTGGTCTTGCTCAAGTCTCAGGCTATCGCCAGCTCTCATCACACCTCCAGTGACAGCCCCCTAGTTGAAATGCCTGCACCCACTCTGTCTAGCCTCAAATTTAATCTACGCTCTGTAGCCAGAGGGATTATTAAAACTATATTCTTAAAATATAGTTATTCTTAAAACTATAGCATCTACTCCATTGCTTAAGACCCCTTGATGACTGAGAATTTCTCTCAGCATGAGACACTGCATTTCTTAGAGTAGCTACTGTAACACATGGACCCCAAATTTTATCGTCTCGCCACAATGAAAGTTTCTCTTCAATCATGTAGCAGGATAAAAACGGGTGTTTCTGGTAGGCGAGATTCAGCTTAGCTACGAAACACGAGAACTCAGGTTCCATCCCTGGATGAGTCAGAGTTCCCCACATTCTGGTGGGATGGGAACGAGGCGGAGGAAGCCACAGGACTTCAGCACGATATCCAGATGTGCCCATCCGTCCCAACACATCCCACTGGCCAGAAAGAGTCCGCCGGCCGCATCTACCTGAGTTCGTATCTGGGATCTGCTCCTGCAATAGAAACTCACTTCTGGGGGCCATTTACGTTAAAATGGTGAAGCAGCTTTTCGGGGACAGCTGTCTCTGCCACGAGCCCACCCCCGAAGACGCCACGCAAGCCCCTGCATTTCTGGCTTGTCGGGCACGCCACCCCTTTGGCCCACACGGATGTCCCTTCTCTCTCTCTAATGCCACACATTTCCTTCCCATACGACATTTCGCAATTTCTCTTCTTCTTATGTCTGGATCTCAGTGTACCTGTGATTTCCTTGTGAAACTCACGCCCGGCCCGAATCGATTCCCCTCGTCCTGCAGTCTCACAGCTCCGCGGCATTGCCAGTGTCAATTTCTGCGTGTGTTTGTCTTATTATGAAACAAAACACCCCCCAGCATATGATCCTCACGAGTTGGATATCGTGTCTGCTTCCGCCTCTTACATCCAGCCTCTAATGCAGTGCTTCGCATGCAGTCCGCATTCGGTGAGCACTAAATAAATCAACGGCCTTAACCTAGCACTCTTCAAGACCTTTTAAACCACTCTCATGGTCTTTTAAATGCAAATAGTCACCCAAAGCGTTTTCCTCCATTGTGACAACAGTTAACCCTTCAGCGCGGGTTCCCTGGGAGGCAGACACTCACCTGAACCTTCAGGTGAAAGGAGTTCATCGCGAGGGCCGAGGGACGAAGCGGGAACGGGGAGTGGTACAGCCGAGCGTGGGCGGCCAGCAAGGCGCACTGGACTGCAGCTGGTGATGGGCGCCTCGCCCTGTGGGGCGCACCGGGAACCGTGCGAACAGACACGTCGGAAATCCCACTGGCTGGGCTGGGGACTTGGGATTTTCAAGTCTTTCTCATGATCATTAGGTTAGGATCGGAGTGGAGGAACGCTGGTTTTCAAGCAGGGGCACGTCAAGCAGAGCGGCCTTCTGAGGGAAGCTTCCGCATGAGGATACGCAGATGTTGACAGCTGGAAGCCTGTGTCTTGTACAGAAAAACGCTATATCCCCGTGAGGGTTACGTGTGAGCCGTTTACGGCCTCCGCTACCGCCGACCTGAGGCTCAGGCCTCTCTCTCTCTCTCGCCTTTGACTATCAGTCACTTTGCTGGTCTTCAGTTTGTTTTTCTCAATCTATCTACAATCCCACTGACGGGTGAGTTTTCTTAAAGTGCGTCATCTCACGTCATGTGCCTTCTCGACAGTCCTCACGTAGTATTCTTATTATTATAAGATCCAGTCTATGGCCATGGCACCCTGAACACGCCCGATCCCGTCCGATCTCGGAAGCTACGCAGGGTCGGGCCTGGTTAGTACTTGGATGGGAGACCGTCTAGGAAGACCGGGTGCTGTAGCCGTAAAAAATAAAAGATGAGGGATTGTAAACTGACAAGGTCCTTGCAATCTGTGAGGTCAACCAAGCGTTGCCTCGTCTAAAAAAAATTAAGAAAAGATCCAGCGCAGACTCTGAGCCCCCATTCACGTCGGCTCGTCTCACTGAGCTTTTCCTCGCTCTGGGCCCCATCTGCACACTCTCCTCTTCGATGCGTTCTCCCGTTTTCCCACAACATCCTCGATCCGCGCTCCAGGAACAATCTCGGCGTACAGGGTTCCCACTTACCCTCTAAGGAAATGTTTCGTCTTTATGCAATGCTCTGTCTCAGAGCCGTCCACGTGGACTGCCTCGGGAGGTGACGCTCTGCCATTTCTGCGTGTGTTTAAGGTCAAGGTGACCGCTCTGCCATTTTTGTGTGCGTTTAAGGTCAAGGTGACCGCTCCGCCGTTTCTGCGTGCTGCAGACCAGGTTCGGAGTCTGGCGGGGTCCCCGGGGAGGCCGCACGCACGCAGGGTCAGCCACCTGGCCCTCCGCATGCCGTCTGTCCCCGTGAGTCTGCGAGCCCCTTCCTCCCTCGCCCACCAGCACCGGTCATTTCGTGAAATGCCTGGGACGTGCGTAATTTTCACTGGGCTTTTGCAACTAATGACACATACTTGTATATTGTCTGGAGATTTTCATTCATCATCTTCTCACTTTCCCTGCGTGATGAGACATTCTCGGAGGGCAGAGAAGCACCGCGATTGAACGCAAGCTCAGAGTGCCAGTATTGTGCCTATGGTAAGAACGGGCAGCATCTAAAACAAGTGGCCACTTTTCAATGAACTTCGGGAAGCCTCATTTTCCTTCCTCAACTGAACCGCCAGCTGGCGTGGCCCGAGCAGGCAGCGAGCCAGCCCGCTGGCCCCGAGGGCAGGCGGCACGGTGCCACGTGGCTCTACAGAGTCAGCAGTTCGCTCGGAAAATAAGCTAGGAAAACCCTTAACGATCGTATTCCTAGAAATCACGTTAGACGTTTCGATACTGAAGGACAAATAATGTGCATTCTCTTGGGTTAGTTGTGCAGGTGAGCTGGCAGCGGCCACATTCGCATAGGGGCGATGCCGAGGGAGCTTGTCCTTGCCTGAGCCATGTGCACCCGCACGTCCGCGCTCACTGCAGGGGCAGGTCCCGCGGAAGCCATCGCATTGAGTGTCTGTACCCAACCCAGCCCTCACTGACGGGGCCTGGGCGTGAATTTGCAAAATGGAGACAAGATATCCGATTTTTCTATTTTATATACACAGACACGCATGCACACGCACACACACAGAGACAGAGAGAGGGGCAGAGGGGTGGGAGGGGCAGGGAGAGCGAGTGCTAAAGTACGAGTTTTCAGCTACGCAGAGAAAGAATAGAAAGTCCAGCGTGTGGCCGGGCGGACGCTCCCCGCCGTCTCTCTTCTGCCCGGTGAAATGTGCTGCTTCCTCAGCTCCCACGGGTCGGAATGTTTCTTGTCACCCGTTGTAGCCTGTGCTCGCCCACATGCCACCTCAGCGCGACGTCCCCTGTTCTCCGTTCACGTTGACGTGAACTGGCTCAGAGGCCAATAAAGCGCACGACGTTCATAATGAGAAAATAGATTGTAAATTTTGTTGCACAGTCTACTTATTTCTAAATTTGTTCACAGAGCTGCTGTGTGTGTGTGAGTGTGTGTGAGTGTGTGTGTGTGTGTGAGATGTGTGTCTGTGTGTGTGTTTGTGTGAGTGTGAGTGTGTCTCTGTGTGTGTCTGTGTGAGTGTGTGAATCACAACCAGGTATGCGTGTGTCCTGTGAGGAGTGTAGCAGTGTGTGAGTGTGTTCTCCTGTGTGTCTGTGTGAGTGTGAGGTGTGTGTCTGTGCACGTCTGAGTGTGTGTGTGAAATTAATGTGTGTCTGTGTAATGTCCTGTGTGAGTGAGTGTGTCCTGTGTGTGAGTGTGTGTCCTGTGTGGCAGGTGTCTGTGATGTGAGTGTGAGTGTGCAGAGTGTCTTATCTCGACATGTGTCCGTGTGTGAGTGTGTGTCCTGTGTGTGTGTCCTCTCTGTGTGTCCTGTGTGAGTGTGAGTGTTTGTGTGTTTGTAGGTGTGTGTCAGTGTGTGAGTGAGTGTGTATGTCAGTGTGTCTGTATGGCATGTCCGTGTGTGTGTGTGAGTGTGAGTGTGATGAGTGTGTGAGCGTGTGTGTGAGGCAGAGTGTGTCCGCTGTGTGTGTGTGAGTGTGTGTCTGTGAGTGTGTGTGAGTGTGTGTGTGATTTCTCACCACCTCCATCACCATCCCATCCCACAAGTAAAAAAAAAACACAAAGAGGCAAAGCACTACTAACCTGAACAGTGTGGCCTCTTTCAGATTTGGCTCAAAAGCAGTTCTAGGTAAGAAAAAGGCTGGAATCTTGAAAGTCAATTATTCGCGCTCAGCATCACTGGGGAGCTCATTAGGACACAACCCCTGACGCCATCGCAGGTGTAATGAGTCACAGTCGGCACGTTAACAGGTGTTACAGGTGAGTCTTGGATATGTGAGCCAGGGCTTACTGCAGCAAGGATGGCTAGATACCCACACTCTCCCCTCTTTCTTTGATGACAGAAGTTCCTAGCCTTAGCCGGGTATCAGGTGATCAGATTAGCCATCAGGTTAACGGAGAGAAGATAGTTCTTAGCTCCTCTCACGCTGGCGTAGACAGCAGGACGCGGCTCTGGTCGGTGGAACGTGAGGACAGCTCTGCCTGGGGCTCCCACGTTATGCTTGGAAGGGGAACTCGTGTGACACACACTGCCGCCTGGTCCGTGGTGACCATCTGAGCAGCTAAATGAAACCCACAGAAGGAAGCTATGTGTTAAAAATGAGTAAACCGACTTTGGACTGCTGAACGGACAGAAATGCTCTGTGCAAAAGAAATAAGCTTCATCTTGTTTAAGGCATTTCTGTTTTTATTATTATTATTATTATATTATTATTATTATTATTATTATTATTATTGTTATTATTTACAATGGCACGATATCCAAAATTACCATCTCCATTACTCCATTTAGACCACAACTATGACACAAAACAAGATCATAGTGAACTGTATTTGCAAACCCCTATCGTGACTTTTCAACGGTTGAATCATCCCACTACAATCTAATGATTAATTCAAGTCAATGACCATTTTTATCTCTTTTGCAACTTCTCAATTTATACTATTTAGCAGCCTTTGAATTAAGGATATGTCACTCTTTCTAACAGGTAAAATGATTCAAATATTACCAGAAAAAGTCATAAAACGAGCCCTAGAGTGTGCGGCATAATTAAATTCATTTTTCTGATTTCGAATGTTAATTTTGGTCTTATATTTTAAACCCCACATAATTGCATTTGTTCTGTTTTTCCCTATCATTAATATCTTGCATTAGGGTGAGACACTTGTTACAATTAATGAACGCATATGGACACGTCATTCGCGAAGCTCCGTAATTCCTTCGCGTACCCTTCGTATTGACTTCACGTCCTTGTTTGGTGTTGTTCCAGGATGTCATCCAGTCTCACTAGTTGTCACGTTTCCTCAGATGTTTCTAGACTGTCGCAGTTTCTCATACTTTCCTTTTTGTTTTGGATAAACTTGGCATTTCCCGCCCCCCACTTCCCGAATACTGGTTAGCCATTTTTCTGGTTTCTTCTCTACTGCAATTTGTCTGATGTTTTTCTCATGATTAAACTGGGTGGGCGGGGAGATCACAGATATAAAGTGTCATTTTCGTCACATCATGTCATGTGTCCATACCGTCAGTATGACTTGTGACTCGACAGTGACCGCCTGGCTGAGACAGTGCCTGCCAGCCTTCTCCACCGTGCAGCTGCCCTGCTCCCCGCCCTGCCCTGTACTCTGGGGTGAGCCCACGCTTACGAAGAGGGGGCCATGCACCGCCTCCCCGCGGGCAGAGCGTCTACGGAATCCGAACAGAGCGTCCATGCTTCTTTTACTCTTTATAGTTGTCTTAATGTTCATCTCGTAAGATAGTGCTGTTTCTGAATATTCGGCAAACACATTTCAGAGAAACCTAGTTGTGTGTATCTTCAGATTCATGTTTAACTTGATGGAGAGAACTGACCTAAATTTCTGAGTGATTTAATTATGAAACTGACTTTTGTATCTAGTGTACTGGTCTAAGGAAGATCCCGTAACAAAATAATTTTAACTAATACTGATAGCTTGCTGTGTGGGATAAAAAAACCTGTTCTCAGTGGTTTGCGTGTATTATTTAATTGACACTGAGCTCACTGCATTCCGCGGATGTGCGCATTATTATTAATCTACCACTGGGCTCTTGACCTAACTAAGTTCCCGAATTTCCAAGATTAATAGGTGGTGGGTCGGGGAATTTGGTCTAGTCTTATTCAAGTGAGTTTGGTGACAGTTGTGAGGTTGGTTATTTCACATTTAAATGTTATGTTAGGCGAAACAATGTATTCAGGGCAACGTAACATATTTTCAAAAAGTTTCGGCTGTAAAGAATTTATGTCGATTTTTATGTATTGGCGGCTGTGTGGTCCCATCTGATTCTCTACAAGGAAAAGGTTCAGATGCTGATCCGCCCACGTAACACTGGTCATCTGCACATACACCTAGATTTAGGTTTTGGAATGTGCAAGTATCCTGGGTGAGTCACGACCTCCACTGAAAAGAAAAAAAGTGTTCCCTCAGCGTGCCGTCAAAGGGGAATTTTAACAATTCATGGCAGAGTGACAGTCGGTAGGTAAGTCTGTTGATGGACGTGGACAGTATTCCATATCCAACTGAAAGCTTTCCGTTTGTGATCTCTTGGACTACACAGTGTTTCCTGTTTTCACTGCCTTAATCGTTCTAGGATAGAACTGCATGACAGAAATCACAGGCAACGGCGAGAAATTTCACAATGATATCAGGCCAGGCATGGCAGCCTGAGAGCACTTTTGTGTGCATGAGATTTAACAGCCATAAAATTTTTACTCTGAATTCAACGTACTTATAACTGGCACGAAAGAATTAACAAGACACCAGTCATTTGTGCAAGTTTTCAAACACAGTGACACTGATTAGAAATGCCCTAGCTTCAGAGACAGCAAATAGAAGGGCTTGTAAGATTCTGCCTTAATGGAAACAGTAATGATGCATTTGATAGGTACTGCATCCAGAAAATAAATTAAGGACCATTCGCCATCGTTTCAATTTTTACAAGAATATGCTCTTTGGCTAAATCTCATGTTAACGATGGTTCTCATTTATCTCACTCTTGCAATCCCCATCGCTCTAAAATAAAACTTAGATAAATTCACTGGACTGCCTCCTTCGACATACGCATTGTAAACCTGCAAATTCTAGAGAGACTTAAATGGCCTTAAATAGCTTGTTATCAGCTACATTGTGATCACGCTGTTAAATCATTTCAGAAGGACCAGCCTTAGGTAGCAAGTCACTGGAAGAATCGAAAGTCAAGGTTTCTAACACGTATCTTTCCAACTGAACTGGCAGATATAAGTCTCAGCAACGGCTCATCGAGATGTTCCTAAGTTCAGGAGATAATGTTTCTCTAACATACTGTTAAAAAGAGTCAACAGAGTCTATAATGTGGAGCAAAACCCTGGTGCAACACAAAACAGGAAAGCTGTTCCCCCGAGTCTAACGCCGACAGTGCGTGACGCACGTGACTTTGTGTCGCAAATTCTCTCCTGTTGCCGCTAATGGGGGTGGCGTTGTTTTGCTGTTGACACCATCGTGTGAAGCTGATCAGTCTAACCGCGAGGGCGCACGTGCAGGTTTGCCATCCTGTGGGTGGGCGTAGGCTTCTGCAGATGCCGAGGCCATGGCAAGATTCACATCCAAATCCTCACCCCAAAACGACCAGACCTACAGAGTCAGGGCCCTGATTGTAAGATGTTCGTGATTCGATCCGACGACTGAAATTTCACTCGAAGGAAAACAAATCAAAAGTCAAAATGTAATGCACCTATTTATGAAGTAGGCACTGATTAGATCGTTGTGGGACACCTAATCAATGAAATACTGTAGGCGTGAAGAGTTTGTCATGATAGAATACAGAATCACATGGAAAAATGTCCGCCATGTGTTTTAGGTGAAAACGGAGTCCATTAAACCTTAAGTCCCTAATTTCAAAAGGAAATAGTTGAATATCGGGAGAGGTAGACAGGCAGGTAAAGAAAACGGGTAAACCAAGGGAAAGAGAAAAATAGGTAAAGGAGTTGAAGAAAACGGAAATAATGCCAATGATATGAGTCTCGATTTATTATTTGTTTCGGCATGCTTTCAGACATTCCTAATGCATGGTGTTCGCGCGTACTAAGGACAAAACAATGCTCTAGTTATTAAAACCATCAAGGATTTGATAGTTATCTCATGTCCACTCCCTTCATTTTGAAAGCACCTGAAACCCGGAGGGTGGTGACTCCCACTCAGGTGACAGTGTGTGTGTGAGGGGAGGGGGTGGGGGCGCAGACACCGTGAGCCTGGGCTCTCGCCGGCTGGGTGAGCGTTGACCTCAAAGGCCAAGACCCCTGGACTCCAGTCTCATTCCCATCAGCCCCTTGACATGATTCTCTGGCCACACGGAGAGAGGCACTGTCCCCACACGCGCCACGCGGAGAGAGGCTGCCTGCCTTCCGCACGCTGTTCCCTCTGCTGTAAGTTTTGTCGTCTCTAGTTAGAATCCCACACATTTTTCAACGTCACGTTACAGGACACACTGCGTGAGGCGTTTCCTGACTCCACTCAGTGAAACCAATGTCTCTGCCTCATCTCGTTTGACTCTTTCTTGTTTCCATGCCGCTTTTCATTTTTCCGTTTCCCTAACAGCGTGCTCTTTGAGCGAAACGCTCAAATTGTCTTTCGCTTCCCTTCTTAAAATCCATAACCCATTTTAAGTTCTTTCCGCATAGAAATTATTCATGGACTGTCTGGTTACTGGATATAAAAGGTAGACATCTCAAGCTGCAAAATATCATTACACATTTCTGTAGTTGTTCTGTATATCATTAGCCAAGCACGCTATAATATATATAATAATTTTATAATATAAAATTTCCATAAATTTTCCTAAGCATTTTACTGTCTTGCATATTAATTTTAATTTGTTAAAACCATAGTTGTACGTATTTAGTTTGCCTCAACCATCCCTTTTAACAAAATCGCTAACTTAACCACAAGCGAATTCCTAGCTACTTGGTAAATGATGCTTGTTCCACAGCGGACGGCGGGAAGCCACCGCTATCAGCGGGACCGATGGAGCCACCTGCGTCTGTGAAGCGGCTGCTGCTGCTGTGGGAGCCGTGGGTCCCGGGCTAGATTTTATGTACAGAGAGTTCACACGACACTGTCGACGGCAGGCAGAGGGCGTCTGTTGCTGGTTTTCGAGATTTAGCGTCTGCTCTCTGCCCTGCGCTTGGAGAACTCACCGCTTAAGCCCAAAGCGGGGCTCATTCCTGTCGCTGGAACTGAAGACAGAAGCGCCGACGGGTTCAGCCTCCGCTGCAGGTGAGGACCGCTGGTGGGCACGGTGCTCCCATCGGGGCGTGATGATGCGGGCTGGGGGGCTGGCCGAGACCCTCCCGCAAGGGACATGGGCGTAGTGGGATCTCCAGAGGCCACACCCGTGGCTTTACCATCTGCAGCAAGCCCCGCTCTGGGGGACAGCTGTGGTGTCACTGAGTCGGTTTCATGGAAAGAGTTTGATCACGATCTTCTCCGCCACGGAGACTTCGTTTCTGTCCTCGTCTGAGCAGAGTGCTCCTCCCGGAGAGCACACTGAGCTGCTCCCCCCGCCCCCCGCCTCGGTGCCCCCTGGGGAGCTGGGCGCAGCTGGTTTCCGTGGCTGTGACTTTCAGCGCTCGGGCACTGCGCTCCCTTGGTGGGGGCACCGATGCGCAGTCTATTCTCCTTATCCGGGCATTGTCTCCCCCTCCAGCTAGATGAGGATTGTTTATACTCTCATATATTCTATTCCCTGCATTTCATAATTTGAACTCTCTTCCGAATCATCACCTTACGTCTCTTGAACAGGGGAGGACAAAAAATACAGCGCCTCGCAGAGCCTGGAGATCTGAAATCAGCTCAAGACACAAATTTAAAGCCTAACTCTACTACTTAGTAGTTGTGTGACTTTCAATGAATCAATGAACTTTTCTTTTCCATAGTGAATGCAAATGGGCACAAGATTTCCAGATTTACGGAATTGTTCATAGAATTCCATGAGGTGACACTGGAGAGGACTGTGACCCAGCCCTCGCACACAGCGGGCGCCCAAGGAGTCGGTGGGTGGTCATCGTTTTAGTAACACAGTCTCCGCGTTGCCTATGGACCTGACAGTATTATTTCTGATTCCTCTGTGAAATACCAATCTCTGCAGTCAAATTTCAGCTGGACACTTATATTTTTCTTGCTTTTATTTTCTTCAAATGGTGCCTGTTGACTTAGTTCTCGCTTTTAAAATGATATTCACCCCGGCTTTCACATCTAGTGACTAGACGTGTGCGAATAAGGATCTTTTAAAGCCTGCTAGAGTGTGTTAGGATGGCACTCAGTCAAGTTCTAAGAGTTTTATGATTAAATAAACAGATAACCTTTTATTGCCACTCATTTCTGTAGGATTTTATGCGCTTCCCGAGACGGGAGTCTACAGGCAACTGATGACAGGGAAGACGTGACTGTGACGGAACCCAGACGCCCCCAACTGCACGCACCCCGGATCAGCAGGTCACGCCGGGGCACAGAGCGGTGGGCACAGTGCTGACATCTCATGTTCTGGACCATTCGAAACACCAACGGCGTTTTATTAACAAAAGGGACTTTGTAGCGAGTTACACGTCAGGATCCCTGCTTCTTGGAACTGATTCTTGAGATTTTACCACGCATATCAGCTATCAGAGATTTGGAAAAGTCAGAGAAAGAATTCTGTCTTATTTTTCTAAACCTTTATTTCTCCCAACCTACCGGAACTTAACTTTTTAAAAGTAATTTGTTTTGATTTGTTTCTACAAAACACTTTGTGATGATCTAAGGTATACAATTGATATAATCCAGTAATGACACAGCAACCTGGAAAAGCAGGTTGATCAGCTGTGCACTCATAGAAAAGGTCTAACTATTTGGAGCTGTCTCCTCCAGGTCCCGGGGAGCTAGCAAAGATTTTTGAGGTAGAACGATAAAGAATTGGTGAATTAGGAATATTAATTGACAATGATATGTCTACTTTATTAAAAATAGGGAACAAAGATGGAGGCATGGGAATCTGTTGATGAGCTATCGTGATATCTCAATTTCGGTAAAATAATTAAGAATTAGAATGAAGTCATTGAACGTCGAAAGGAAACCATCAGTAGAAGGGATTAATTCACAAGACGTGGGCGACTAGTGGACGAGGATGGGAGGGAGAGAACACATGGAGGGAAAGTAATTCAAACTGGTGAGAGGGCCCGAGCCTGGATGAGTGGATGAGACGTGGTGTCGCGTCATCCGGAGCTGATCAAACCGAGGGCGACACTTTGTCGACGAACCCGCAACTATTTTAGGAGCTTGAAAACTGGGGGACTATTCTGAAGCTTCCACTGCGGGATAACACGGCAAGAACTGACTCTGCCCCAGCTCCCTGCCGTGCATTTTCTAGTTCAGTGAAGAGCTAAAAGGTGGCGCACGCTCCCTCTGACATGGACCGTGTCATCTGTCACCTACTTGTTATGTAGAAGCACATCCCACTGAGTATATGTCTGACCTATTGATGATTGACATGTAAGAGGGATTCACACAGCAAGATAATGAGCGAATCCTGGACGCTTTGTGCTTCTGGTAGAATGTGACATGTTGTGAGCGCACAATGTCAGGACATCAGGGGTCGCCCAAGGACAACGTTCTGAATAACGGGCAAAAATAAGCTGGGGCAAGACAATTTTTCTCGCTCTTATTGAAATGTTTCTATTCGCTCCCTGTCTTCACCTTGGGATGTTATGATGCTCAAAAGGAATTGAGCGAACGGAAGAAGGCGGTGTTAAAATCTTTGTTCAAAATAAACATCTGAGTGAGACAAGACCACCTCATAGTTCTATAGACTCAGCTCCATCGGCAATCCTTCTGCAGAGGCTACGCCTCGGCGTCTTGTCTTCTTTAAGTTACTTTATGGTCCTAAAGAGCCATAGATGTGCAGCTGGTGTTTTGGCACCAGACATAGCGAACTTGAGAGAGCCACCGAATAACCGAGGGGGATCGTCCGAGACAATCATAAGACGTGGAACTGGGGCGCGGGGCGGGGAGAGAGAAGGAGAAATAGATAGATCGGGGCTAAAAATACACATTTTGGAATCATCCGCATAGAGTGAAAAATCATATCTTTATATGAAAAATAGAGAATTTCTCCCACAAAAGGGAATATGAGGAAAGGAGATTGTAATGTCGTGCAGAACCTCGCAGAACACCCACGACGGAGTTCCGAACGAGCAGAATGGCCAGCAACGGAAACTGAGAGAGAATGAGGTAAGAATGAAGAGAATAGGTCCGGCGGAGAATTTCAAGGGAAAGGAAGTCAACGGAGGTCAAGAAAATCCAAGAGGAAAAGAAAAAAGATCATTAACTTCGGTGACAGGAAATAGTAGGTCAAATAACATGGCCCCAGAGATGCCCCGTCCTTGTCCTTGAAACCTGTTCGTGTTACCTTGCTTGGCAAAGGGAATTAAGGTAGCAGATGGAGTTACGCCAGCTCATCAACTGCCTTTGAAATAAGGAGATTTTCCTGAATTGTCAAATTAGCACCCATGTAATCACAAGACTCCTTTATATGTGGAATCACGAGGCAGAAGCCTGAGCATCAGAGGATTGCGGTGTGAGAAAGCCCCATCTGGCCATTGCTGGCTTTGAAGATGGAAAGTGGCCCTCAGCCAAGGAATGTAGTTATCCTCTAGAGGAAAGACATGAAGCCTGATTTTCCAGAAAGGACCACCGATTTTAGTTTAGCGAGACCCATTTTGGACTCGTGAGCTCCGGAACTATAAGATGTTTGTGTTTTAAGCCACTGAGTTTGTATCAATTTGTTACAGCAGCAATAGGAGACTAATGCAGAGGGTTATTGTTGACAGAGACAGATAGTTTCAGTAAAAAGAACAGAAACCCCTAATAGTGTCTTAAAAAATGAGAGACGGAAGCAGCAGGTGTAGCCCAGATCTCAGCAAATTAGGCAGTGGAATAAGGAAGAGAAGATGTCTGAGAAATGGTTAATCGAGGAAAAATTCAAATGAATCTAACTAAACAGAAATAGCATTGCCTGAGAAGGATGCTTTATTATATTCCGTTCCTTCTTTACCAGTAATCAGAACATTCTTAAGACAGCCGTGTGGACATTATTGACAAAGCAATGAAATGAAAATCTCCCAAACTAACGAATGCAATAGGAGATCCAGAAACTCACAGAAATCTGTTTTATTTACTATAAAGAATAAGAAAACGTCATCTCTAAATTATATGAAACAACGAATACTGCCAATTATAAATGAGATGAAAATAGACACAAAAAATTCTGGCAACTTCATAAAAACTTCGATTTTACATATTAAAAGAAAAACATATTATGATGTTGACATGTTAAGTGCATTTTTAGAGAAAACAAATATGAGCATGCTAGATCAAGGCATATCCAGAAGAAATCAGAAAACTGGGAAATTGTCAATTAAATTAGTATGTATAAAGTCAACGTGGCTTCCACAAACGTTTGTATGAGAAAGTCTAGGAGCATTTAAGAGTAAAGGTAACTGAGCTGGCTAAATGCTAATATTGATGATACCAAACATCTTTATGCAAAACTAATATCATCGTGAAAATACAAAAATGATGGAAAAAAAACTCCAAATCATTCTTCACATCGAGTTAACTAAAAATAAGTTTAAAGCTAAGAATGCGGTTTTAAAATAAACTGTCCTAAATCTAGATGAAGGCACTCAACTGCCAAACAAATGATAAAGACCAGATACCCGCCAGATCCCATGCAAAGTACCGGTTCCCAGAAGTCCGGAGCCTGAGGTGGAAACGAGCATCACTTGTCAAAGGCGTACTGGGCCCAAACGTCTGGTAAGCGCGTCGTTAGACTTTGCTTGGGGGCTGCTCAAACCCTTTAACACATAAACCTTCAAGAAATATTTCTAAATGCAGTATTTTCCCAGATGTGTATTTTTTAAACTGAAAATATTTTTCCCGGAGAACCACAAAATACCAGTATGCAACATATTAATTAAACTGTTCTGCACACGACAGACACTGTGACTCACTTCTTTCCAAAGCTGCAGGCCTGGGGGCCTTTGGGGCTGTCGCGGACTGCTGTCCACATTCCTGCACGTGTCACCGCGGCGCTCACCTGCCCGCCTGCCCGTGACCAGCGCACAGCCAAAGCGGTCTCCAGGCGGCGGGACGCTCCTGGGACGCGGGGGCTCGGGGACCTGCTGCTCCGCCCCGGCGGCCTAGGCACCTGCTTGTCAGGTAGCTCTCCGCATGCGCGATCGTGCTTTTTAAACACTTCTCCAAGTTCCTGCAGGTTTTCTCTGTTTCTAGGAGCAATCACACCAAGAAGTGCTAAGCGCCTAGGCTGCCATCCGCTGCTCACGTCTCCGCCCGAGCGCCTGCGGCTGCTGGTGTCCCCGCTTCCCGGACCTCGGACGGGGACTCAGAGCCCACAGCCAGCGCCCGCCCGGCCCCGAGGACCCTGTCTGCCCGCGCCCCAGCCCGCGCCTCGCGCCCGGACCCGGCACGGCGTGCAGCCACCCTCCTGTGACCTGGCCCCTGCCACAAATGTGCCCTGCGCTCCACCTGTTCCTCCTTCCCGCACGCCCTGGCGACCGCTGGCCTTAGGCCTGCCCTTTCCAGAATGCCGCAGAGTTGGAATCGCACGGCCTTTTCAGACTGGATTCTTTCAGACTGGCTTTTAAAAACCTTTTGTATTTAAGGTTCCTCCATGTCTCATCGCTTGGTGCTAAATAAGGGTCTGTTGCTGGATGGACCACAGCTTACCCATCACCTAGTGAAGGACATCTCAGTTGCTTCCAAGTTTTCACAATTATGAATGAAGCCGCTATAAACTACGGAGTGTAGGTTTTTGTGTGGACATGTGTTTTCAACAACTAGATAAATATCAAGGAGAATGAATGCTGGATCATGGGATGAGGATGTGTTTATAAGAAACCACCAAACTCTTCCATTGTATCTGTACCATGTGCGTTCCCAAGAGCAACGAATCAGAGATTCGCGTCCACATCCTCACCGGCACTTGGCGTTCTTAGCGTTTCGTATTTCCTGTTTTAATAAGTGTGCAATGATCTGATGCTGTTGTTTTCATTTTTATTTCCCGTGACATGTAATGTGGAGCATCTTTTCATGGCAAGAACGGTTAGTTGCCATCCTCGTATCTTTGGTCAAATGTCTGTTCAGGCTTTTTCCCTCTATTTTTTAATTGAGTTGTTCATTATTGTTGAGCTTTAAGAGGGATTTGTGTGTGTGTTTTGGATAATGGTTCTTCATTGGATTTTTCTTTTACAAATATTTTCTCCCAGTCTGAGGCTTGTTTTCTCATTCTTTTGACAGTGGCTTTCACAGAGTAGAGTTTTTCATTTTAATAAAGTCTAGCTCGTCAGTTCTTCCTTTCATAGATCAATTTGAATCTCACAAAAACCTTGTGATATAGACTGTGAAGACCTGGTAATTTAGGGAGATCAACTAATTTTACTATTCCTGACGTTATTTTGCTAGCATGATGAAGGCATATATGAATATGGGTTTTTAAACTCCATATCTGATATATTTTCTACTCTTTCACTTAACGGAGCTTAAATGGACCCATTTGTTTGCTGTGCATTTTTTAAGAACTGTGAACACCGTCAGGCTCTAGAACAAAAGCACGATAAACGTTCCCGTGCTTCGAGGTAGGAGGAAATGTCTTAGGGTTCGCCTTAGCGACTCTTTCTGAAGCTTACAACACACGAGGAAGTCCCACCTCCTCGGTTTCTAATGGGAAAGCGGCCCGGCTGGGTCCCCGGCTCGTCCGCAACCGAACTCTTATTTATCATATTCAAATCTGCAATCTCGATGCTATTTTCATGATCGTAATTCATGCTCAACAATCTGCTCCCATTCTCAACTCAGTAAGCTGGCAATCAATTTCTCGGTGCTATTTGGAAGAAAGCAAAATCTAAAAATGAAGCTATTAATATATTACAAGTCAGCCCTAAATCTGTTAGGTCGGGCTGACAGATCACATTAGAACGGGTGCCCGGGGGCTCTGTGGGCACGGAAAGGAGCTTGTGATGCATGATGCCATTATTGACCTTTGAGTTACACAATTTATCAGAAAGGAAAAAAATAGTTTATTCCATGCGGGCGAAAACCACTAAGTGAGCCCTTTACCCTAGGTTTCCAGAAGCAAATCGGTCATTGCAAAAGTTCGCCAATTAGGCGGTTTATTCCTTCAAGCAGAAACGGGGTTATTACAATCTGACCAGCATGCGTTTAGCATTTGTTCTTAGCTTAATATCATATCAGAAGCCAGGATGCAAAAACAGGCTGTACTGTGAGCACTGTTGGAAGTGTCGGGTGCGCATTTTAATTAAAGCTTTCCACATCCATTGTACACACAGTGTCCTAAACATAACATTACCTCATGGCCAACGTAGCATCATCAGAGCGCGCCTCCGATTATGCACGATCTGAGCTCCAAACTCGAATTCTCTTACTTAACCCTTCCAGTACTTTACGGCATGAGTAGGAGTGTCCCCACTGTGCCATGCGGAAGTCGAGGCTGCGGTGAGTGAGGCGGGCTGCCCGAGGTCGCACCGCTCAGCTCGTCAGGGGCAGGACTGGGACTCGCCTCTGAGGTGGATGGATTCCCACTCGCCGTTCTTAAGTAGGGCTCTGTGCGCAATGTGTCTGCCGTAGGCCCAGACTGCCTGCCACGAACTCCTGTCACCCAACTCCACGTGCCATGCGCTTAAGTCCATTACAAGTGCTCGGTCGGGTCCCCGACATCGCGCCTCCAGGTGGCGCCACACGGCGATGTCCTTTTACTAGTCCGTCGCTGCTGTTTCAAGAGGGACACGACCCGAGGTTTTCCGCTTTCGCCGATTTCCTGAGAGCCACATGCCGTGGGGCACTTTTTTAGTTTATTGGGATATAATGCACGTGCAGTAAATGTCACCTTTTCCGTGCGTACAGCTCTGTGAATTCTGGCACAGCCGTATAAACACCATTAGAGTTTAGCACAGACCATTTCCAACACACCCAAGAGATTTGTCATCGCTTTAAAATAAACTTTCAATTTAGACTAGTTTTAGATTTACAGAAGAGTTGTGAATATAGTGTAGAGAGCCCTCGTCTACCCACACTCGGTTTGCCTTGTCATCAGCCCTGCCTCCGTGGGTAACATTTTCCAGAGCCCATCCAGAAGCCCACGTTACTTTTCGCCATCATGTCTTACTTACTCCATAGTCTTCCTCCTACAAAGCTAAAAACATGAGAGAAAAATCTCAGTTCAGGGACAGTTAACAAAATATCCGACAAACAGTTCTCAAACATTTAGAGCCTAAAAACCAAAGATAAGAAAGTGTGAGAGACTAAGGGCCTTAAGCATACCCGTGGATGATCCTGCAGGTCCCATACGTACCGACGCTACGCTCAAGTGCATGCTGATGTCTCTAATTCACTCTGATGTAGACCATTCTGACTTCCTCCCTTGCTGTCTAGAAGCCCCCTCTCCGACAGTGACAAGCCTGGCTCCGGCGGTCTGCCATGTGGCTACGTAATTGTTCGATCCCCGTATACACACACGGGGGTTTTTGCGTTATTAACGTGTACCCTGATGGGGAACGACCATGCCAGTTCGAGTGGAGGACATGTTTGCAGTTCACTTTGTCTTTGGTTGTAGAGCTGCTGACGTTCTCAAAGATATGAGGCCGTCATTGCTGATCTTTGCACAGAGAATATTTGAACTCAGAATAGAAAAGTAAAATTTTCATTTAATGTATGACAATATTATTAAGAGTTTTAAAAATCCTCAAGTTTCTTGTAATCATGAGTATATAATAGTGTAATTTTAGGTCTATGGTATTCTTTGAATATTCTGATATCGTAGTACCTATTTTTAAGTGAACTTTTCTTAACTTTTATGTTTTTGGTTTCTGGTTTCTTTCTAAACTGCATATTATTAAAAATATAATTCTGTCAATCGGTTTAATATTAAGATGAAGTTTAAAAAAGTTTTCGATAGGCTCCTATATTTATCTTTTCGTGGACTTAAAAACGCATTGAAATGTATCTTTAAACATTTAAGCTGGAGTCCAAGTATCAATTAAGAAACTAGCTACAAAAATATGACTTTAAAAATTGCATCTTTAAGAGAAATAAATGTCCCCATTCTTAGTAATAAAATGACATTCTTCCAAAAATATGAAGCTAATGTGGTTTACCATCAGAAACAGAAAACCCCTCCAAATACGGTGCTCTCTGGTACCAGAAGATTCTTATAAGACTCCCTAACCCACTGGAACTTTTAAAAGAGAAACCTCATCTCGAAGTAAACATTCTTTCTAAAATTCTCTTCGGACGTCCGAGGAGGTGTTCTCAGTGAAAAAAAGTGAGAAGGCTCGAGCTGCTGGCTCCCCCAGCAGGGCGGGCTGGTCCGGGAGAGACTGCGGTCCACAGAACCGGTTCTGTGCACAGGCGGTGGCGTTGGTGGGGCGGCGGAGGGAAGGACAAGCAGGGGGGACCGGACCCAGGACGTGATGGTCGCCAGGAGCGTGCCTTCCCTGGGCATCGGCCAGGAGACGCTGAGGGGCCTGCGCTGAGGACATCTTCATTTGATTAAAAATTCACGATTTTTATTTATAAAATGACTAGCTTGGAGGTTTTATCTATTCATAACTTCAAGGGGTTCTCGGCTATTTCAAGTACATTCAGGCTTTTGTAATAAAGATTCGATTTAAATGAATGATTTATTATGGCAGGAACCGTCTGTAGCGGCGACGCGGGGCTCCGGGGGTGACAGTTGCCTCGGGCGGTCTGCCAGGCGGCCCCCTCCGTGCTCACGCGTCATGGAGCCCGTGCGGGCACAGAGACAGCAGGCCTCTCTGCTCTGGCCTCGCAGAAGGTGCTTCGGGCCTGGTTAGGTCCCAGCCGGCTGAGCCCGGATTCGGAGCCCAAGTGCGAGGGCGAGCGTGCGCCTTTCTCGTTCTCACCAGGCGAGCACTGTGCCGAGGGGCTTACGATCTGCTCGCACACGCTCGTCAGGCGGGATCCCCTTTGGCCGTGCTAAACCAGCCTGTGGTCGCACAAATCCAAACCCACCGCGGACAGAGGGCAGTAAAGAACAAAACGCTGAAAACGAGCAGAAACGGCCCGCTGTGTTTCGTGTCCCCCCTTCTTCCCGCGTGTGCTGAGAGTGACGTCGGGCCGCCCAGGGCCAGTCACTTCTTGATTGACAAGCGGTTTCAATGCTCTCGTTCCCTGTGGCTCTAGGACTTCACGTGACAAGTCGGTAAAGTTAAGTGCCTCTGAAAAGTACAGACCCCAAGGTATGGATATTCAGGGCAGCAGGAAAAAGCGTTTTGTCCGGGGGATTAGGCCACGTTGGACATTTATTGGATGACATTGCTTTGCAAAAACAAAGGCAGGACAGAATTTCGGTGGAGGACTATGGGCGGAGGCTCTAGACCTGTCAAAGAGAGAGCATGTGGTGTGCGAGGGGGCAGAGGACAGGAACAGCTGGGTGTCCCCACAGAGCAGCTCTGAATCTGGGGCAAGGATGCATGCGAACTACGTGACGAAGCTGAAAGTAGGTGTGAGGGACATACTCTCGGGGTCAGGCGTGTCGGGGTGAGTGATTTGTACATATTCTTGAAGGACTAAACACGTCAGGTTTTATAATCCAAGAAGTTAGTGCAGGAGCCTGCTGCGTGGAGCCCTAACGGGAGGCAGTGCGCAGACACCCGCTGGAGCTCGGTGACGGTCCTCCGGCTGAGAACACGGGCTCAGGTTAGCTCAGTCCTTGACACCAGAGCGGAGGGGGTGAGGAGCTAAATACTGTGATGCTGTGACCAGTAAAATTTGGTGACATATAGTGGTGACCTGTGAGACCAAAGATGACATGGACATTCCGATCCCAAGTGTCTAGGAGAATAAGCATGGTCTTGACACCGAAATGAGGAGTGAGCTTCTAGAAAGGTGTCTGGAGGAAGGAGACGGGAGGGCAAGGTGTCTGTGTTTGATCATCGCAAACCTCTCCACCCCACCCCCGATATTTTACTATTTTGAATAGTCGTATAGCTCCCAATCGGACGTAAACCCTAGTCCTAGTTTACGATGGTTATGACGGTGTCTCTAGGATTGGTTCCTAGAAGCGAAAATACAGTTTCGTTTTCTTTGTTTCCACCCTTTTTTCCTTCCCTCCTTTCCTCCTGCCCTTCCTTCTTTCCCCGGTGGAATTCTGCCTGAATCTTGATCCATGGAATTCTACAGAAGAAATCACCAACACCGCTCTCACATTTGCAGGGGGTCCCCCTGACTTCTGGTGCCATTGTGAAGGGTGGATTTGTCCCCATACTGGTTGGCGTTCTTTGTATGGAGATGCTAAGTGTAAACAAAGCTCTGCCCTTGGAATGATGTATGTGAGGTTCCCCGTGCACTTTGGCAGAAAAACGTCATGTAGATGGTAAGAGTCGCATATATCTTAAAAGAACACATGAGTTTATTCCTCAAGGGAAATTGCTAATTTATGTACTGTGCTTGTTCTAAAGGTCCGTCCATGATTCAAGTTACTTTAAAAGTAATTTTCTACTGTACAGAGGAAGCTAAGAGGACACTTAACTGTTTCCAAGTATTCGAAAGATTTATTTTATGTTAATAAACTATTTGCCAGTTTATTATAGAGTAGAAAAGAATGAAATTGATTTAAATTTCACCTATAAAAGTTTATGTAAGATACAAATCTTACCTAAGCATCCTGATTTGTTGTGGATCTTGGAATAGAAAAAAAATATATTTTTGTTGTTCTAGTTCTTAAGACAGAATATTCTGTGTTCTTCACATCTACACTCCTGAATTTTACCAAATAATTTAGAACAGGTGTACTGGTACCAGACCGTGGCCTGGACCGGTACCGGTCCATGGCCTGTTAGTAACCGGGTCACACAGGAGGTGGGCGGTGGACTAGTGAGCGAAGCTTCATCTGTATCTGCAGCCGCTCCCCAGCGCCGGCATCACCGCCTCAGCTCCACCTCAGGTCATCAGGCCTTAGGTGCTCACAGGAGCACCGGCCCCCGGTGCCAGACAGGTCGGGGACCGCTGCTCTAGAGAACATCGTCCCATCATCACCTGTTAGTCATTTTTAATCCCCTCAAAATAGTCAATTGGTTTTATTTACTCTATTATTTTATCTACACCTGTATCTTAGCACCTATTCTGGTATTTGTATATGTAGCATGCCTAGGACAGTTTTAGTTCATCACAGAGTTACCTGAAAATCACACCTTATTTCTCTGTATAGCTCAACATTTGAAGGAAAAGAACAGTTGTTTTAAAATATGCTGTGTATACCTACTTCTAATGCGAATGAGGTTGGCAGTTGTCATTGTTTTGCTCTGTTATGTTTTGTTTTGAGTCACCCATATCAATCTTTTTTTAAACCAGCAAGTGACTGTTTTAAAAAACACAGTTTGCAGAGATGGACTTTGTCATGTCATTCTCTCTCTCTCTCTTTTTTCTTCTTTGTGATGTACTAAAAAATCCTAAGTGAAGTGACGTTATCTCCAAGAGGCAAGGCCGTTGATTTTTGCCCCAAGGTAGCGACCCCTTCAGACCCCTCCCTCCACCGCCTCAGCCACCAGTGCGTGTGCAGTAGGAGCTGGCTGACTGGACATCACAGAGCTAGCGCCTGGCTCACTGTTTCCACCGCAGTCCCCCACTGCCAGTGAAAACAGGGACACCGGGAGTGACAACATGCATCTCCCTGTGCTCAGTGGAGACGAACAGGAGGCTCGGGCTGTCCCTGACAAGGCAGGCGGAAAAGTCATCCCCTTTGACGCCCCCGAGTTAAAGGTGCCCTGGGCTGTCTTTGCTCCGCAGCTAGGAGCCTGATCAACTAAGAGACGAAGTGTACGGCAGAGATGAAGCCCTGGGGATATGCGCGTAAGTCACGGGCGGAGAATCTGAGGGAGGAAGTGGAGGTAGGGCCGGGGCAGGTAGTATGAGGCGCAGGAAGTCAAAGAGCCGGGGCGTCGCGCCGGGAGCTGACAGGGCGCAGCCGCGGGGTCCACTGCACAGCCCTCTGCCCCGTGCATGTCACACTGTGAGAGTTTCCGCCATCACGTGAAGGCGTGATCCATCTGGACTTAACTGGGAATGACAGAATCGATGTCACTAATTAGGGGCAGTTCCTAGAGAAGCAGCATGCTGGGGAGAACGCTGGGCGAAGAATGAGCGAGAAACGTGGAGGACAAGGGCGGCATTTCCTGGGAGCAGGCACGCGGCACGGCGTGTTTAGGATGCTTTTATTTTTTTCTATAAGGTCCATGTGTAGTTTTTTCTTTTCTTTTTTTTTTTTTATTACAGACAAGGAAACTGACATTCAGGCCTATTTAAATTATTTGCTAAACTTCGTTACTCATTTGTCCATTCATCCCTTTGAAAAATATTTTTATTTGGGTACAACTTCTCGGATATTAAGAAAAACATCCCAGACTTTGAAATAAGGTGAAAAGTGAATGGCATATTTTTCAGTATTTTATATATGTGTGGGTTTGCATTCGCCCAAGGTTAAGTGATGTATTTTGTTGAACCCACTTTATTACTAAATACAGGCCCACACTTGGTGAATTGGCATATTAAATTGCAAACTGTAAATATTCGTCTGGTAGAAATACATATAACTAACCGGTGGGACAAATAAAAAGTTATGGGTTATTGCTATCTGGAGTATTAAGGGTCTATATTTCACCCAGCATTTTTATGCTATCATTCCTTCACTGAGTTGTCTATAAATATCCATTTCTTCAAGTGTTCTTAGAACCAGTTTTAACATCTTACTTGTTTTCCCAATAATTAATGGGTTAACCACGCCTTTGAGACATTGCATTATTTGCCGGAGAGTTAAAAATGAGAAGAAAGACGAATAATGCACAGTAAGGTAAACAGCACAAACGCCCAGCCCTGGGGTGCTGGCGGGGAAACCCATGCTCGCAGGACTAACTGCGGAAACAGTTTGCGGGGTCTCCTGGAAGACCAAGTTGTCGGAATCCGAGTTAGACTTGGGATGATGCCACGAGGCCGCAAAGGCAGAGTCGGTGGTTTGGACTCGCCTTCTGAATAGAGATGGGAACGGTCGAAGAGACGGAGGGGAGATGGGCCGCGTCTCCCCACCGGGCCGTGCTCCTCCTCGCAGGCTCCAGGGGGCTGGGGACGCTAGTCACGTCATCGGCTCCTCTGCCCTGCATGTCCCTTCGTTAAGAAACGCTTTGGGAGCGAGGGAACGCAGCACCTTTGTGACCACTAAGCTTTCTCCTCGTTGTCCTGTTCTGTCTCTTACAGAGTCCAGATCATTAGCGTTTGGTTATCGCCTTCGGAACATTTTAAAGGTAATGCGGAGAAATTCCCAGCACACATTTATCTTGGGCCTGTGTGTAGACGCACAGTAAAAACTCATCTCCTGTGACCTGTGAGCTTGAACTGACTTCTCCCGATTAAGGAAGTCGATGAACACATAGAAGTTTAATTTTAAATTAGTTTGTCCTTTGAGCTTCGCTTCGGGTTTAAACTAGTGGGGATACACTCTGTGTTCACAGAAGCATCCCTGAGAGGGGCTGCTTGTCTTCTGCTCCTCACGGACCCCTCAAGGCCATGGTCTTTTCATCCTGCACATGCCAATCTGTACTGAAAATGTGACGTATGTTTGTGAAGGGGGCTGGAAGGGAGGCTGGCAGCAGCACACTTACTGTTTCCTGGTTCGTGAACTGTCCCCACACCGCAGGGTCTTCTCCAGCCCATCCAGCGGTCAGGTGGCTGAGAAGGTACGAGAGAAACAATGCATTAGGGTCCTATTAGAGCGAGCTATGTCCGCTATGTCAGCTTCATGCTCTGGGAACGTCACTTCCCCCCTGTGATGCGTAATCGAATGGAGTTTCATTCATTCACATGGTGATTTGATTGAGATCCAGGGCCCTCAGGAAGACCGAGGTCCTGGAGGACGCCAGCTGAATCATCAGCATTGTTATGCGGGTGGAGACTATGTGAATAAATGAGTAAACATATGGATAATTAATTGATTAACGAAAATCCCCAGCTGTATGTACGTGTGCGTATATAATGCGTGTGATTTCAAATGAAAACGAATTTTATGTGGTTCAGTCTCTTGAATCGGCTTTCCCACGTCTCGTCCCATGCTATGTTTTAGCTGACGAATTTTAGTATTGTTTATGTGTGAAGGGTTCGGAGGACTTTTTCAAACCCACTCATCATCTTCTTTGCATTGTGTTAACATTTTTTACATGAATTATGTATCAGAATTTAAATTTTAAATCTACTGTTAAACTAACCTGCGGTGTCTGTCTTCCGCTAATCCTGCTGGGAGAGCAATCACGAGACCGTTCAGACCTGGCCCCTGAAGACCCCGCCCCTGTAGACTCCGCCCATTCAGGCCCC
>NW_024349803.1:25333930-25397843 GCF_902729225.1 Pteropus medius | reverse complement strand
TCCCTTTAGACCCCACCCCCTTCTTCCTTTCCTGATAATTCGAGACGCACGGCTTCCTGGTATTCCAAGAGCGTTACTGTCCAATTATTATTCTTCGCTTCATCATTTATTCATGCTTTCATTTATTCAGTAACTATTATAAAACACACAATGACATTGTACCAGATATTAGCAAGATTCTAAAGATAAAAGATAAATTAGGTGAATTCTTGATGTATGGAACTTACCAACTCTTAGTTACAATAAGGTAATAAAATATACGGTGAAGATCATACTTGATATCGAATTATCGTTTTGAAGTTATTCGATTTATGGGAAGTAATTAAATATACCTCTCTTTTCATCGTCATGCATTTTCCTCGAGCATAAGGCCATGTGAACATCGTAGGTAGATGGTCCATGAGCGCGAATGAAATAATACACTTCTAACCGTCAACAACGTGGGGATATTTGAAGTACAAAGCTGTCTCCTAGACGAACTGGAAGTCACGTAGTCACCTGTCATTCGAGGTCGCCGCCCCTGTTCTGCGCGGGGGAGGGCCCAGGCACAGCGCCGCGGAAGGCTGCGTGAACCCCGTGGTGCGGTTATCACCCCGCGGACCCCGGGGAGTGCTGCGTATGGCCGCTGTCCGCCTTCGCCTTTGTAACAAAGAGCAGCGTTGGTACCGTGGTGCTGGGGCTTTCACCTGGGGAGTCACACTGGCTGCTATTACCCTATGCCGGTTCGCTCTGTTGCTCTGATACGTAAGTGAAGCTCTACCAATCACGACACGTTTTATAAAATAATCTGTAAGGCTTATTGCTTTGCAGCCTCCAAAATGATTGTTTTACAAGAGCAAGCTGAGACTGATTCTGATGCCCTTCATGGTGTTTCGAGGTTTCTGTGGCTTCCAGCTAATTTTAAGATGAAAATTCTAAAGAAATTTTTCATAAGAAAATTTAAAAACCATGTATATTTTTTCCCAAGTTTTTGAGATGGGGTGGCGTTCAGTCACAGATGTTTCTCTATTAGCATAAACGACCAAGGGACACAGTCATAGTTTTGTGTGTCTGTCATCGTCTAATTATTTGGAGCGTTCCTAGAACGTTTTTTAAGATCGTTTGAGACCATTTCACTTACGTTGCTATGTAGTAAATGTACATGATGATACCATCACAATCTAGGTTTAATATCAGTAAAAACTTAAAAATATAGTATGAAGGTTTCATTTTTAATTTTAAAATAATGTCGGCTTCAAACAATTCAAACACTACAGAGGTATATAAAGGGAATAACATAGGATAAACTTTCCTTCTCTGCTCCAGACCTTAAATCTCGTAAAATAACTGCCGTTAACAGCTTGGCACACACGCTGCCAGGTTTTCCTGTGCCTCTAGCAACACGGACGCATTTCTCTGTCTTATAAATTTTTTTTACACATAAATGTGAATATACTAAAATTATTACTCTGCAACTTGCTTTTATTTGCTAACTTATCACTTTAGTACAGTCAATTTTCTAGGTCAGTACATATGAATCTTACTTATGAAAAGCAAATTGGTTTATATTCCATGATTTCTTACTCAAAAACATTCAGATTATTACAAATTTCTTTTCTATGACAGAAATGCTACACACAGTGGTGGCCTTAGGGCATTGTTATTTTTATTAAGTAAAAATACACAAAAATACAATAGAAAGTTATCCATAGTATCTACAGTTTACTAATACATAAGCAGAGAAAAGAGTAGCAGGCTTTTGGGAAATGTTAGTTTTGTCCGTCCTGAAATCTTTCCCTTTCTCTCTTTCTCTTTCTCTTTCCTTCCTCTCTTCTTATTTTCTTTTGCATCTTTTCAACGTTTTCCTCCTGTATATTTCTTATAGCTTCAAATCTGTATTATACTTACAAACAAAATTTGTTTTCAAAACGAGGAAAATCTCAGAGCCTCTGTTTCGAACGGAGAGGGAGAAAGAACTTGAACGTATTTGTTTCCTGTGGCGTTTTTAACAATCGAACTCTGCCGAAGGGCTGGAGCTGCTGTGCGTGTGTCTAGGGCACAGGTGTGAGAAGCAGATCGCGATGGAACTGTCTTGAGGTGGGAAAGTGGAGATAGGGCCCGCCAGGACGCTGACCAGCTGTGGGCCCTTGGCCTGCGAGTTTGGCACCCGAATACGCGACGTCCCGCGTTGGCCCAGGATGTCTCGGGTGGAGGCCAGACAGCTCATTTAAACGCTCTCATCTGCTCCTTCCCCTCTGTAAGCGAGAGGAAAGTGGTCACATGCTACCACTGCCAGCGGGAGTCAGTGCCTGTCACAGGGCACGTAAAGGGAAGTAAATCTGGGCATTGGTATATTCATGACTGCCGTCAACAAACAGGAGAAAAACTATCAGAAAACTAACATTTATTATCGCAAAAGAGATAAAGGCTTAAAATTTTACTCTGATCCTTTTTAAATGTGTATAACATCAAAACACCGGGCATCTCTTTGAAAGGGTTTTATTGTTGTGTCTTTGTGCTGGTCTTAAATGAATATCATTTAGATCAGCGGTCCCCAACCTGTCTGGCACTAGGGACCGGTGCTCCTGTTGCCGGCGCTGGGAAGCGGCCGCAGACACAGATGAAGCTTCATTTGCTGGCCCGCTGCTCACCTCCTGTGCGACCTGGTTCCTAACAGGCCACAGATTGGACTGGTACTGGTCCGCGGCCTGGGCTCGGGGACTCCTGATTTAGATGGCCATTTGAGCAGGATAGATGCCAGGTGGTGGTGGTGTTGCTCTGAATGTCACTTTTTATTTCTTAATTTGGGCAAGATTCTTGGGTTTATATAAACAAATGATATGGAGCACTCAGAGGGCTCTGTGACGAAAGAGGCTCTAGTGCGTGATTCCTACGGCTTTAATGACCCGCGTGTCATCCATTCGCTGATAACGAATGAGTTCTGTCATGTGATGTGCTAGGTATACAATATTGACCAAAACTGGTATGAGTTCTGACTTCATGGGCTGACAGTTTAGTGGAAAAAATGGACATTAATCAATGCGATATAAATGTACATTTAGCGAAGTTTTGATCGTACCATAAAAATAAAAGGGGTGACTTTGCTCCATATTAAAATTCTTTTATGGTCAAAAGTCTGGTGCTGCTCTCAAAAAAGTATTGGAAGAAATGTAATCTCTACTGAAATCTCCCCAAATGCCCAGAACATTCTGTTTAGAACTCCTAGAAAGCTGCGTCAGAAATGCCGCAGACTGAATTCAACTGAATTCTGCTGTTTGATGAAACCGTTGGTCCATGTCTCTGCTTTCTAGCTGGTAAATGGTAATGCCTGGACAGAAGCCTGCATGGGACTGTCTGTATCCGCCTCCGCGTCATCAGGAGGATTAAACCATAGAAAATCTTAAACACAGTCCAACCCTGTGGCCCAGTCGCCAAGTTCGCTTGCCTGTTGTATACATTACAAAATGTGACCTCAGTAGATATTGCTGATCCGTAACCCTGATGAGCTTTCCTGTTCTTCGTGAGAGCTCAGGATTTATGGAAACATAAGAATGACGCAAGCCCGCCCTTCCCCTGCTGAACACGTGTGCTGCGGCCGAGCTGGGCCTGCCCTGTTTCTGCACCATCGTCCAGCGTGAGGAAACCTGGTCACTGTCTTCCTGCCCAGCGTGGAAGCAAACTCCATGTTTTCATGAAGCGACTGCTCACTGAGGAATCCTGTGTTATCAGCTCGTTCCGCAATCATCTCAGAAATGGAAACAGACCAGAATCACCAGAGATTATCTCGAAAAACGAGAATGGCGGTCGATTTGAGATTGGAGGTATGTGTGCCTGCAGTACAAATGAGGCTTGCGTTCATGGGGCATAACCTTTCCGGCGGGAAAATCCACTTAGTTTATCAAATTATAGACCAGAAGTTTGTTTCGTGAGCAAAGAGGTTTGGGGATTTTGAAGGATGTTTCTGAGTGAGCAGGTGAATTGAGCTTCCTGCGCTGAATGCGTTTCTCCTGCGGGGTGGAGGACTCACCTTCGGGCTCTGGTCATCTCCACGGAAGACTCCCATCAAACTCTCTCCAAAGGTTCTGTATTTCCGAGGTGCTGGGAACGTGTTTGCTGCCTGACCGTGCCTGACGCTGAAGCCTCCCAGTGCCACGCGGTTTGGTGTCTGTCACGCCATGTCGAGGAAGCTAAGGGATGCGTGGTGGCTGCTGTCCGGGAGATGCCAGATTTGAGCCAAGTCTCACCTAGCTCGGCTCTCTTTGGCTTCCAAGATTCTCAAAACCGAGGGTAATTGTCATAGCGGCAAACTGGAAAGATGACCCCAGAGAGTTTCAGGACACCTGTCTGGTCACTAAGAAGCACGTCATGTGGCTTTCTGTGTCCTATTCTCTCAGATGTGACATGAGGAGATGGGGTGTGCTGGGTTCTAAAGTTAAATTGGAGGGCTCAGATTATTTAAAACTCCTTACGGGTTGGGATGGTTTCTTCCTGATATTGAGACTATTATGTACATAATTAGCATTTGGCCTCATCAAGTAGTTGGATTATTTTCAGAGTCAAATGACTTTTTCTCCAAAAATGTGTAGATTTAGGGATATTCCTTACTTCGTGAGTCATTAAACTTAGTCGCAGTCATCGGCAGTGGACAGATAGAACTGGCAAAGTGAAGAATTGTGAAGCTTGATATTGATGCCGCAGAAGGGGCTTTTAGCTTAAATAATAGATTTCAAAATATTGATTGCTATAAATAATAACATTGTTACTATTACTATCTTCTGTAATAGAAAAAAAAAGACTTCCGTGTCATTGGTAAACTAAATAAAAAAAAAAAGACATCACAAATGTTTGAGAGAACAAAAACTCACAATTACAAGCTTTAAAATAGTTGAACGACCTTTCATTTTACAATGTAAACCGTCTCCCTATATCCCTATGACCGCCATATCCCCTGGGCCCGCAAACTCCCACCCGTTCACAGGCTCGCGTGTTCACAGCGGAGGCTCGGGACAAAAGCAGATGGACATGAGAGGTCTCGGCCCCCGTTGAAACGATGGGTCTGTGCTAACTTAGGGGCAAGCTCTTGAGACAGATGGTGGGCGTGGGATGCATCGATCCCGCTTGCTGGGAAGAGTCACCCTCATAAGCCCAGGAGGCACGGCGTCCTTTCTGCTGACCGTGGGACGTGACGCTTGGCAGTTTAGGGCCAGCCCCTCCGTGGGCAGTGTTTGGCCTGCCCCAGCCTGGTGACTCAGCGGAGGACGACTCCACAGTCTGGCTCGTTTCAACGGTAAATATTTTTTGTTTTTTCTCTTCCTACTGCGTATTTTTAATTATTTCGAATACACGACGACCTGGTCCAGAATTTTCTCCTTTTCTTCTCAGTCTTATGGTCAGTGAGATAATTGCGTGTTTCGTTTTTGACCAAAAACATTTATTGCTCACTGAAGCTGTTCAATTTTAGCCTCTGGCTGTGTGACTTTAATCAGAGGTGTTTGTGATTTAGAGCCCTGTAGCATGTTTATTTTAGCAATTCATTATAACAGTCAGCCCTTGGGGAAAATGATAGTAAACAGTTTATAATTGTTGTGAATAGAAAAATGGCTTGTGACCCAATATTGAAAGGAAAACAAAATTAGTGACTTTCTGTAGCAATAGACTGTCATTGTTTGAAGAATCAACACTTGTTAAAATGCCATCTATTTTTAATGCTCGGCTGTACGTGTCTCTGTCAAGGACCCTCTGAGTGTCATCCTGAGACTGCACAGGAAACTGGAGAATGTCTTCAAAAGGAAGGATTTCTTATTTACCTTTATTTATTTTTATTGTGATTTATTTTTTTGTCGACCGAACTGGTGATTCAGAATTTGTCTGTTTTCTCTGGCTTTATTAAGGTACAGCTGACATAAGACACTGTCTAAGTTTAAAGTGTAGAACATAATCTGAAATATCATAGGTTGCGAAGTGCTAGCCGCGATGAGGCCAGCGCGTCTGTCACCTCTGCAGTCCCCGTCTGTGGTTATTGTCGCGCTGAGAACTTTCAGGATCGACTCTCTTACCAGCTTCCAGGTGTGCCGCAGGCTCTCGGCCAGGCGCCCTGCAGCAGGCCAGACGCCCAGGGCTTAGCCCTGGCGGTCGCCGTCCCGCTACCGTGTCCCCGGTGACCGTGTCCCCGGTGACCGTGTCCCCGCGCCCTCCTGGCCCTGGCAACTGCCGATCTCCTCTCTGCTTCTGCGACTTGACTTTTGTGTTTCAGATTCGACAGTGAGTGAGACCGGACAGCATTTGTCTTTCTCTTTCTGACTTTTCTCGCTTACCCTAATGCCCTCGAGCTCCATCCACGACGTTGCAGTCGGCAAGAATTTCTTCTTTCATGGCTGCGTGCGCCGTGCGTGCGTCCTTCTGCCTGGGCCCTTAGGCGTTTCCATCCCATGGGGGTCGGGAATAACGCTACAGTGAACACGGCAGTACAGTAGCTTTAAGGATCGTGATTTCATTTAAAGGTGGAATTCTTGGAACCATCCAGAATGACTAAATGAGGACTTTTGAGCAGACTCTAAGGCTCTGCATTTTTTTTTTTTTTTATAAACTCCCCAGGTAGTTCTTATGAACATTAAGGTTTGAGGACCACTTTTCAACGTAAAAACTATTTTTTTTTCACCTGAAGAACTTGTGCTCCGGAGAAGATATATAATTGTCCCTTAACGTCACAGTTAGTTAACGAACGGCGGGACTTAAATCAGTTTGTGTCTCTATCGCCAAGACAGTTTCTAGAGAGAAAATGAACTCTATTGTTTATTCTACGTAGCTGGTGGGAAAATGAATTTCATCATGAAAGAACCATTTTCATACTCACGATAAAACTAGCATTTTCACCAACTGCACGTTCTGAGCTCCGTGTGTCACCTCTTCGTAGCGGCTCTCTCCTGGCCGAGCGTTCCTTCCTTCCTTGGTTGGGGACAGCTTTCCGTCAGTGACTCCTGATGGGCTCACCAGTGTCGCGATGGCTTGCTTCGCTCTCGCTGTGCCTTTCTCCTTCGTATTAATCAAGATGTACCACAGTAACAAATGAGCCCGCCAGAGCCACAGTGGCATGTCACAGCAAAGTCTAATTTTTCACTCGGGCACATGCCCAGGCTGGCTCAGCAGCTCAGCTTTATTCCAGGCCCTGGCCCCCGCCCCCCTCACTCAGCGAGTGTTTCTGGTCCTTCTAGCCCCTCCCTCTTAAGGACCAGCAGGGTCGTGCCACAGGTGTTCTGTGTTTGCATCGGGAAATGTGGCTGCTTCATGCCACCCTGTGAGCAGAAGCTGTGGCCAGTGCACTGGGACACGTAAATGCTGACCCGACCTCTGACCTGTCCTCTGACACTGTGGCGGCTGGTGACACAGAAGGCGGAGCCGGTTCCTCGGAGCCGCTCCCCGAGGCGCCGTGAGGAGCGGAGCTTTGCCGCGGGACCCCGGGAGGTACATTGTGCACGGAGAGCAGATGTTTGTTGTTTTGGCCCCTGAGACTCTTGGGGTGTTTGCTACGTCACTGAAGGACAGAGGGCAGGGACTCGAGGAGCCAGCATTCTGGAAGGGTTGTTCAGATCAGTCAGAGCATCACGGAGTGTAAGGGCAAGCCGAGTCGGGAGGAGCAGCGGCCGTCTGCTGCTGGCACCCTCGGGGCGGTGGCCGCCGCTGGGGCGCGGCAAAGGGCCCGGTGCAGAGTCAGTGATGTCATCTGTGAAGCAGAGAGAAATCGCTGTCAGAAAGAAGCTTCAGGGAGCAAGGGGGACCGAGCCCAGGCCCAGGACGACCGGGGTGTGTGGGGGAGGACTGTCCCCGCTCAGCGAGGGGCGACCGTGGGTGTGGGACGGAGGACTGTCCCAGACTACAGAGGTCCAGAGGGAAGCCATGTCCTCAGGGAAGGGCCAGGACTCATCCAATGAACCGGGTGAGGGGCGCCCAGGGAGGTAGGGGGTGCCCAGGGAGGTAAGGCTGATAATCCGAGTGGATTTCCCGGGGCGTGAAGTCCGCAGGCTGAGGCCACGTGGGCTCTGGGCTGCGAGGCCAGTGGCGGATGGTGCTGGGAAGACAGACGGCCGAGATCCGAGGAGAGCCGTGCTGGGCCCTCGTCTCTTGTCCAGCTCGTGGGGGACCGGGGAGGGGACGGGGAACTGCACACGTCCCTGCCAACACGCCAGCGGGCATTATCGGCGTGCGTGTCATGCGTGATGATGGTTTTCTTGTTTCACTGAGCCGTTTTACGTAATGTCCGTGAAGTAAACCCACGCCATATGTACAGACCGATAGATTCCCATCTGTTAACTATGCCTGGAAGGGAGGAGACGTGGCAAGAGCTCTGAGCACCTGATGTCATTTTCAGGAACAAGTTCTCACATCTCTGTTTTCCTCTACCGTATTTTCCAAATTGCTTGGCGAATACCAAGCCCGTGTTTATGGGGAGAATCGTCGTCACTTTACCTGAAGCAGCTGGGACCTGAGGCTGAGCGGTGTCCGTCGCGTGCTTCGTTGTGCCAGTGGTCAGACGCCGAGCAGCTGCCTCCATCGCTTCTCCACGGTGACGTCTGGGGAGGTGTCGGGAGATTTAAACTTATGTGTGAGCCACGTAGCGACCTCCTCGGAGTACTGTTCCCCGCATAAGATGTTTATCTTGGCTGTGTTTTATGTCTCTTAGTTTTCGGTTCTGGAAAGTATGAAACTCTCCTATTTCCCAGTCTTTAGGCTTCTGGGGGAGATTATAAGCTTGAGCTCTAGAACTAGGCTTCTGGTGTTTGTATATAGCTGGTACCTCATACACATGATTTTTGCCCTCAAGGAAGTCACGGCATAATCATTGAAGAGAGGCATGTGCACCAGCTTCTGCAACGTGAAATAGAGACAAGGAGCGCGGAAATAATATTGGCGGAAATGGTAGACATCATGAAGCGAATGCTATGCGAGTGGATTTTACTCATGGGGCGTTTAGGGGTGAGAAGCGGCGTTAGGCAGAAGGGGATTTCAAGCGGAGCGGTGATGTTAGTGAGCACGTGAGGGTGACAGATGGCTCCAGGTTCAGGGGCGGGTCTAGGGTGGCGGCAGCGTGCTCTGCGTTGGGAGAGCAGAGACGTAGTTAAGCTATCTTGGTGGGTGCCGAGTCTCAGCCCGAGGACTCTGATTTGCTTTACTGTCCATTCGACTTGATGGATCTTTAAAAGGAATTTAATATAAATGCCAAGAGCTGGCCTAGCTCACTCTAAGGTTGTTTACGCTCGTGAGAGCAAACGGTAAAACGTTTTCATTCAGCCATTTATTTTACCACAGGGTGCCAGACGAATGTTTTCCTTGATTTTTTAATCTTTAAAATTGACTAAATTAAAAAAAAAATAATTGCCTGGTTTCAGGCAAGTATAAATGCAAGCTAAACACAGCATATTAGAGTGTGTGTGTCTATAGCAGGGACACATATCAAAGTAATAAGAAATCTGAGCCATCGACATGCCGTCTCTGGAGGTTTTTGTTGAAAGAACGTCCCTCTTTCACTAGGAGAGAAATTAATATTTTAGAGCAAGGGTTAGTAAACTTTTTTGTAAAGGGTTTGATGGTAAATATGTTGGACTTTGCCAGCCAAATGGTCTCTGTGACAACCCTTTACCCTGCCTTTGTAGAGTAAAAGAAGCCACAGACAGTGCACGAGTGAGTGGGCGTGGCTGCCTGCCATTCTACTTGTGCTTAGGAAGGCGGGCAGAGGGCTGCACCGGAGCCAGGCCGTGGTTAGCGGAGCCCCTTCTGGGGGGTCATTAGGAACAGGCGTGGAAGAAGTCGAAGAGAACACTAGACATCGTCACGTAAAGAGACTCATCAGACGTTTACTCTGAACAGTCAGCGGTCCACGCAAGGGCCAGGCGTGACTGAGGTTCTGACACTTCCAGCTCAGGGCCGAATCCGTGGTGAGCAAAAATCCTGTTTTTTTATACCTTTCACTGTGGCAGGGCAAAGAGAAAAATCAATCCAACTTAAATAAAAGGTAGATGTAATTTAATGATAAATACATCCCGTAGAAATATAAGCCCAGAACTAGCTGATGCTCATGAGAAATAAAATTTGGAGTAAGCAATGAGGATAATGCCAAATATTTTTCTCAGTTCCTCCCGCGGATGATCTTATTTTTCCTTCAGGAAAACCCTGTGAGAATAAAATGCCTAGGAATAAATGTAACGAAGGAGTTAAAAGGTCTATAACTGAAAACCGCAGAGGGCACAAACGAGTGGAAAGATGTTCCTTGATTATGGACTGGAAAAATTAACATTGTTAATATGTCTGTACTACCCAAAGCGATTTACAGATTCCAGGCTATCCCTGTGAAAATTCCGTCGGCATCTTTCATGGAAATAGAACAAATAAGCCTAAAATTTGTATGAAACCAAAAAAGACCCAGATAGCCAAAGAAAACTTGAGAAAAAAGAACAAAACTGAAGACAACACACTTCTCAATTTCAAACTATAATACAAAACTCTAGTAATCGAAGCGGTATGGTACTGCATAAAAGCATACACGGATGAGCTGGAACAGGATGGAGAGTCTAGAAGTAAATGCACACATATAGTCAAAAAATTGGCATCGAAGAACAAGACTATATGGTGGGGAAAGGCGGTGCGGGGGCTTTCACCTGGGGAGTCTAATTCTAGAGCCAGTATTCTTAACCTTCGGGGCGAGAGAAGTAACCCGAACAAAGACTAAGGATGTGCAGAGACCAGGCTGCTGATTAGAGGAGGCAGATGTTAACTGGGGGGAGGACCAGAGACTGATTTGCTAGGTACGGTGGTTCCCAGATTACGGAGCCAAGTGAAGGAGTATTAGTCTGGAAATTCAGATTCGAGGATGCATCCACATGACAGGATCAGTGACATCCTGGGAGGACTTGACTCTTTGAAGAGAGGAAGTGGAGAGTGGGCGCTGAGGGTGCTGAGCGGGGTGGCCGTCCTTCAGAGGCTGAGGAGGAAGGGAGACCAAGAACAGCATGGGGGGACCTCTCAGAAGGGCAGAAAACAGCAGTGGTAAGTAGCCCGGGGGACTGAAGCCTAAGGACACGAGTGTGCGCGTCGCAGCATCTGACACTGTCGCACGGTCTGGGAGGACTGGGGAGGCGCTGTTACGCATCATACAACGCTGACCTCCGGTTGCATTCAGAGAAATAGACAACGAAGATACCTGTCTACAGGCGAATAGAGAAACATATTGGTCAATTCACACAATGGAACAGCAAGAAAAAAGAGTGAACTAACCAACGACTGACCCATGAAACAGTATGGGCTGATCTCAAAATGATTGTGCCAAAGTATGCCAGACTAGAAAAGCATATACTGTATGATTCAATTAGAAATCTAAAAGCTAACTAGCCTCTGTTGACTGAAAGCAGATGGGTGATTACCTGGACAGAGAGGGTAGATTGTAATAACGAGGTGTGAAAAACTGTTCATTGTCATAGCTGCAGAGGTTTCGTGGGTGCCCGCACATGTCCAGTGCAGCGGAGGTCCACGCCAAATGCGGGAAGTTCGCCGTATGTCAGTTACCCCCCCGGCAGAGCCGTCAAATCGTTAACACAGAGCAATGGTGCTCACTTAGACTTCAAGCTCAGGGACCAGCGACTGGAAATGAAGCCAGCAGACCACGGAATGCGTTTTAGAACAGTGTCCGTTACCAAAGAAAACTTATTGGAAAACTAGGGAAGGTGACAGTTTTCATCTTCTTAAAAGATGGCGAAGACCTCGCTTTTCCTTATCTTCGGGTGACTTTGCCTCCTGTGGCTCCGAGGTAAAATATGGAAGTGCCGTTTGTTTTCCCGTCGTTTTGTTTTGTTTTGTTTTGTTTTTTTCTCTCAGAAGCAGAAAGATGAGTTGTGGACGAGGTATATTTTAATTATTTATTGAAAATATAAACTACTTCAAGCAACGTAACACCATAAATAAAAGTGGTTAGTTTGGAAAGCACAGTGTACACGAGTCTGATAATTCCTACTCTGTCGACTCAAACTAGCAACACGAGAGCATTTCGCAGTCTTCACTCTCCTTGTCACCCATTTTATACAAAAGAAAATTAATCTTGGTGGAGAATTCTGTGTGTCTGGGATGGGGGAAAATGCACACATGCGTATGTGTGTAACCTCGAGATGAAATTTTAACTACGATTTTTGTGAAATGTTGGCAGCCCCACTGAAAATATAGCTTTCTTCCAGTTGCTGCAATGTAGTTATTCACGACCTTTTTATTTTATTTTATTTTATTTTATTTTATTTTATTTTATTTTATTTTATTTTATTTTATTTTATTTTACTTTACTTTTTTATTTTATTTTATTTTATTTTACTTTACTATTTTATTTTATTTTATTTTATTTTATTATTTTATATTTTATTTTACTTATTTTATTTTTGGATCCGTGGAACTATTTTCAGACTCTCCTCTGGCCAGCATTTCCATTTTCAGTGGAGAGACCCCACCGTCTGCTGCCGATCGCTTCTCTGCGTGGAGCAGGGTCGGCTTCGCTGGCCGTGGCTTCCGGTGTGTGCGTGTGGGGCGGACCGGGCTCCTGGCCAGTCCCCGCTTCCCCTCCAGGGTGTGGTCCGCCCCTCCGCCGGCCGCTGAGTGTTGCACGGAAGGACAGAGAGGTAGGTGTGTCTCGAGGTGTGTTTAGAGGAGGAAGAGCAGGGAAATCCTCATTGAAAACCCTTCTTGCCTTTGCCCCTAGTTCTTCTTCTATTTTTTTTTTAAATCAGCTAAAATATGGAGGCTAAGTTTGACCCGACAGGTTCATCCTGTATGATAAGGGGGCCCAACAGATGTATCATCTATGTCACGCATCTATGTTATAGTGATGAAATTTAACGAGGATGACGGTGTGCGACTTCCCGACAGTGGGAATGACTCCGTTCCAGCCGGCGCTGATGGATGTCGACAGCGCGGAGCACTTTAGGTGTGTTTGCTTCGTCTTCCTCGCCGTCCTGGGTGGCGGACGGGCCTAGCCTGACCGGCCGGGGCACCAACAATGAAGCACCTGGAACGTTTACCGGAAGTCACACGGCTGGTACGTGGTCTCAGATTCAGGTCTCCGATGCCGAAGCTCGGGTTCCTGACCGTCACGCTGCTGTGCGTCAGCAGCTCCCAGCACATACTGAAATTTATTTAGCAGCTATTTGGTAATTGCCCCACGATGCGTGGAACTAGGTTTTCAAAGATGGCAGAAATATGGCTTTTGACTCATGGATGAGCAGCACGAATCTCCCCGCTCACCGCCTCAGAGGCTGGTCTCATTGTGGTCGCTGGTGGCCACCCCACGCTTTCCCTCCGCTCTGCCGCCCGAGGCGGTGGGGACTCAGACGGCGATGTGGCCTGCGTTACCGGCGACCCCCAGGGCTCGCTCCATGCTCTCCGTTTTCCTCCTCATCAGACGGATGTAAGTCTGCCAGGAGGAGGTCAGACCAACAGCCATCACACTGATAACAAAAAAAGAGGGACTTTTACTTTCTGACTATGTTATATTTTACCTATATCCTTGGTTTGTTATTATTTAACAATTTCTACTTTCTGATAGAACGTACACACGTAGTCAAAAGTTGTATTTGCATAGTCCCGAAAGAAGCTGGGGATGCAATTTTTAAAACGTAACACTAAAAAAAACATTTCGTTTCAGAGCAGGAAAAAAATCCATGTCAGTTGAATAGTTTTGCATTTCAGTTATTAGTGGTACCATGTGAACAGAGCTGAAGTTTCTTTTGTAGTTTTAACGTGTGGATTATTGTTAGTACATAAATGTGATTATTCAGAAAAATACCAATTAAAAGAACTGTATGTGTGGTTTTATTACTTGCCGCCACGTAACTCTAATCCTAACACACTCCATGTTATTCCCAGACACACAGCAAGCCGTATTGCATTATTCTGGCTTTCTTGGGTAAAACATTCACCATAAATGAATAGTATTATCATCATCTTTCCCACATCATTGTCATGTGCATATATTTAAGTGCGTGTCTGTGAACTGTTTAATTAGATTTGTGAGGCTCTTGTGAAACCGTCACCAGCAGAAATGAAAATAACAAACTTGTAAATTATATTTTTATATGTGCTAAAATCGAGACTCCTAGGTTATGCCGAAGAAATTGCCCTATTAAAAAATAACCTGTGTCCTTACAGCAGAGGGTGTGTGAATCATAAGGGTGGCGGGCTCGCCTCGATTCGGGGTGCCTACAGATATGCCCCCTGTTTGTTTATGTGCTTATTGGCTTCTCAAGTTGCTGCCGGTGTGATGTGCATGCAAGCTGGAACTAATAATCGTGATGTTGCAAAACTTGCTAAAGTAGTGTTTCCCTCCAGCTCTAAATAGGGGAAGATGTGTTTGAACAGCGCAGACTCTTTTCATCATCCGTAAGGCGCCCCCCCGCCAAAACTCTGTGAATTGCTCCGCGCATCTGTCTTAACAGCATGGAGATGAGTGAGCCCGCTTTCCCCGTTTCCGACATGCTCGAACGAGAACCCAGCCCCTCCACCAGCCCCCACATGCAAAAGCCTCCCTGCGCTGGATGGGTTTCGAAAAATAAAATCACAAATCAAAGCCTTCTAACGGCACATCTGTTCTTATTTACAGGAATTAGACGTTTCAAGCTGCAGCTTGGGATCAGAGGTAAGCATTGCGTTTAATCTGCCGTGCCTGCGGGTCTTCATGGAGCTCGAGCGTTTCAGCGGGTTCCGTGCGACAAAACTCCCTCGTCAGGCTTCTTGCGGCAGCATCTTCCGCACAGCGTTCCCGGGTCAGCAGCCGCCGACGTCGCCCATTGCGTTTCTTTTGATCCCAGGCTCTTTGATACTGGAAGACGTGGTGTGCCCACTGCTCCTTCGGGGCTTCAAACCATCGGGGGGACGGTGCACCCAATTACTGTATCATTAGGCAGCTCGGAAGTGCATGGCGGGTAGAGGTTTATCACCGTGCCGTGCTTACGTGAAGTTGCGGCTGCGACACACGCCGACAACAAAGTCGGGAATTCAGAGCACGAAATGACACTTTGTCCTTCGCTCGTGCGGCTCTGCAAATGAAGGACGTTTAGCAGAATACGAGGTAAACGTGAGGAGATTGGGGAGTTTGCTTTGTTAATGCTTTGTAGATGCATCACATACGAGGTAGTAATGACTACGCTTCCATAATGGGAGTTTAAAACCTTTCCAGATGCGATCCCACTTGAATATTAAAATGGCCCTGTGGGACATGCGGAACAGGTGTGCTGGTCTGTTTTTCCCCAAAGAAGACATGGAATCTGAGTATTTTCTTCACAATTTTAACGCGTGTCGGGCCCGGTTTTTAGTTGTCGAGGCCGGCGCCGTCTGCGCACGCTGCCACGCTGTTGCCAGTACGTGTGCGTGTGCATGCATCGGTACACACGCACGCACGTGCACACGCACTAGTGGACAGCAAGAGGAAGAACAGGATCGGAGATGGGGCAGCGTGTGTACACCGTGCTCCGCACGCTCGCACTCCACGTGGTTTAAACGTGACGGGAGATTCGTCACCTGACGTAGACGCGAAGTCGGAGCCACTGCTGTCGTGAGTCTCCTGGGTCTGTCCTTACTTACAGACATCCCTCGTGTTTGCAAAAGATCCATGGCGGTTTCGGAAAATCTGTCGTCCAGAGTGCCCAGCATAAATCCCAGGCCCCTGTGCAGGTTGGATCAGCCGAGGGACCAGCCCTGTAGCCAAGGGTGGGACAGTTAGCCTTGGGGTCACTGCGGTGGTCACCGTGGCACTGGTGAGTGGGACGCGCTGTTAGCAGTTGGCCAGTTCCGTCTCGTTCCGTCTGTCGTACCGTGGGGACGGTGCCATCAGCTGACGCTGACGACCACAGTGCGTGCGACCGCGGGCTTGCTGTGCGTGACCGCTCTGCGAGAGGCACGTAGAATGCTAACCATTGGACTGTAGGTATAGAGGGACGGATTAATGTCCTCCTACGATGCCATAGGAGCCACACCCATGAGAGAAAGAATCGAGAAGCCGGGACCCAAGAATGGCCTTTTCTCATCCTGGGTCCCCCTTTGCCCTTCATCTGTGACCCAACCGCTCACACGTACGGTGCAGTCCTCACGTGCAGTGTGGTGAAGACAGTATCAGAAAATCAAAATAAAGATACTTTAATATGTAAACCTGTGAAAGCATAAAATGACCTATTTCGAACCTGCCGACTTCCACCGGAAATTCAGAAAGACGGTCGGACGTCTGCGGTCCTTACTGCAGCCCCAGGTGGGAGAGGCGTCGCCCCCGGTCGCCCTCCGGGGTTCAGCCCCCGCGTGGCTGGCGACTCGCAGGGTGGGTCCCTGCAGGTTTCGGGGTTCAGTGAGCGGTCCGCAAAGGCGCGAGCCGATGGGAGCCACGGCAGAGCCCCGAGCCCAGCGCTTCCTGTCGTGGGTGCTGATGCCTGTCTGGAGGGGGCGGGATGGACCACGCGGCACCGGCGTCTGCTCCGGCCGGACGCGTCCACGTCTGCAGCACATCAGGCCTGCGACTGCGGTAAACACCCACCTCCTGGGCGAGGGGCTTTGTTCAGAACAGAAATCCAGCACGTCCGGGGCAGCTGCTGTCGAGTGAGCCTGGGCGCCTGGCCGTCACGTGTGAGACTGTGCGCAGGGTCCCGCAGCCTGCCGGTCACACTGTGTCCCAACACCATGCAGAGATGAAGCCTCCGACTGCAAGGTCAAAATGTGGTTTTATAGACGCCTTTCAGGAGTTGGGGCTAGAGAAACTGAAAAAAATGACAAATGATAAAAGCATTTAGGCTTATCTTAGAATGAAACTTGGGGCATCATGAAAGTAAGCTTAGGAAAATTAATCATCGTGTGAGGTGTTCATCGACTTTCTGTTGGAAAAGATACTGAGGTAAGTCTAAAGATGTTAAAAAAAAGATGTTTAAAGTCTGGACGTCAGCCATCTTGCCTGTGTGTATGTGTTTTCCTTCCTAAAAATGATTATCTTCATATACCAGAAAGAAACTGAACTGAAATAAATTTCCTGTAGCAACAGAACGTCAGCTAACTTTATATCAGAGAATAAAGTCAGACCTGACTACTTGCTTTGTGGAGGCATCGCCCCTAATTTCTTTAAATTCAATCACGTGACTTGGAGTTCAGTAAAGTCAGGCAGCGAATCCATATGTATTTAGATAATAGATCAATATATTGGTAATGAGCATCAGCCCTGAATTAAAATTAATTTCAGATGGACGGCGAATAATCTTTTAGATATTCCTGAAACTCTGCTTCTTTTGTAGACTAATAAGAATGGCATGCTGATGGGAAGAACAGAATACACATAAGTACAGAGTAAATCTTCATGTTTCATGAAGAGAAACCTGTGTTGGTGATAAGTAAATCAACGGATTTGAGTTTTCCCTTTGAAGGGAACATGAAATGTTGCAACTCTCAGGAATTCCTGGGGACACTAAGTAGGACTCGAGAGAGAGAGAACAATTACACAAAATAGTGTTTTATTGGATAAATGTTTCTTTGTCGAACTCTGATGCCTGAGTGAGAACCACGGTCCTCATTCTGCTCGTATTCGTCATCGTCTGTTCTGAGATGACATGATGCCGGCACATTGCAGGTAAAACCTGGCCATGATTCTCTAAGCTGCATTCATTATCTTATTAAATCACCTTTTCTACTACATTTTATGAATGACTGACTATAGAAACTTCAAGGTTTTAAAAATGCTTTATATAATCTAATCATTCATGTATAATTGATTCTACTAATTTGCATGAGTGTTTCAGATCATTTTGGAATAATTAGCCATTGTTGAGTGTTTCTTCCCCATCAATTAAACTAATGGCTTTTCACATAGGTGTAGATTAAATATCGATCCCCATTTTTTTCACTCACTTGCATAAGCAAATTAGGCCTAATTGCCAGCTTACCACATCATTACACAGTTACCATCAATTAGACATAAATATACTCTATTGACTAATGATTTCTTTGTGGCATTTTGAAGGGCTTTTTAATTGTGATGCTTGAAACAATGTAATGTTAAAAATATATATTAAGCGCAGTGTTTAAACCGATAACGCATTAAGGCACATTATTGGTTAACAATTCTACCAGCTCTTGTCCGGAGTCACCTGTCTTGGAATAGGAAAAATTCCTTGGAACAAGTGGAAAGAACCTCGCTGTCGTTATTGAGTACAGCGAATGCACACGTGCGAACCTCGGGTTACGTCGGTTCTCATTTTCTTTAGCGCCGTCCGTCTCGCTTCATGTGTTTATTTATTTTCTACCGCATGGAAAATCTCCGACAGGATGTGCAAAGGTGGGGGATTTCGAGGACTCACCGGCGGAAAGCGCGGGGCGTTTTAAATGTCACGACCTCATGCGCTGCACGCCACGCCACGCGGTGCCGTCTGTGGAGGTTTTACTGGGTCTTTCTAGGTTAGAGCCTTTAAGAATTACGGAAAACATGGAAATAACATAATCTCAAGAGTCTGCCTTATAGGTTTCCACACTGTGTGATGTAATCGGCACACACCAGCTCTTCAGAGAGGCTGGAGGCAAAACCAAAAGCCTGTAGTAAAGTGCCGTTCGGAGCAGGCGGGAGCTCGGCCTCGGCGTGAGCAGCTCGCGTGAAGCTGTCCCCCACTGACAGCTGTGCGACCGTGGGCTGCTTTCTGGGGCGCTGGCCCCCGGGAGGCCCGGCCTCCCTCCACTGGGTGCCGTGGGGACGGGAGTCGGTTTCCCGGGCCGTTGGCCGCACGCATGACAGGAGCAGAGAGTGACAGCTTCTCAGTGGCGCCGATGCGAGCACCGCTGGTCCTGCGTCGTGGGTGATCTGTGGACGTTGTGCGGTCCCGTCTCTGTTTCTCTGTCGGCCTGACCTTTCTCGTCTGCATTCAGTGCGGTTCGGGGAGGCAGAGGAAGCTGGATAAACATCTCTATTCTTTGGGGTCTTTTTGACGCCAAATGGAATGATAGTAGGAAATGGTTTTGTTTTAATCGTTTTAAGTAAATTTACCCATTTTCTTCAATTAGATTTTTTTTGGTGTGTGTGACAACATGGGTGGATTGCGAGGTTGTTATGCTGAGTGAAGTGAGTCAGACAGCGAGAGACAAATGCTGTATGCTCTTACATGGAACCTAAAAATGCCCAACACGTAGAAACGGGGTGGAGTGGTGGTCGTCAGGACTGGGGTGGACAAACGGGATGACGCTGGGTGATGGTGTAAACGCCCAGTTATAAGATGAATAATTCGTGGATCCAGTGCACAGCATGGTGACTGTAGTTAGCAGTGCTGTCCCAAGTACTGGAAGTTCTTAGAGTGTAGCTCTTAAATGTTACCCGCCCCCGCCACGCACACACACAGAGCTGTCACCGGGAAGGCGTGAAGGTGTCATTGGACCTCGTAGTAATCATTCTGCAGCATATACGTGTGTTAATCATCACATTGCGCACTTTGAACTTACATATGTTATATATCAAGAATATCTCAATAAATCTGGGGAGAACTTTAAAAATAGTAAAAAAAAAAAAATACTGTCTTGGATCTAGGCGCGTGTTGACGAAAAACAGATATGGCTTCTCCCCTGCAAGTGTTAATAAGACACGGACCTCATGGAAATAAGCACAACTTATATTAATAGTAGATCTTACACGTTCTCATCACAAGAAAATCACGTGTCACTGCGAGAGGTGATGGATGTTAACGAAACGCACGGCGGTGATCATTTTACAGTCGGTCGTGTTTGTTTCTGAAATCACGTTGTGCGTCTCGCACCGAGGCACTGCTCTATGTCAGTGACACCTCAGGAACCCTGGAGGCACCGCATTTCTGTTCCGCGTATAGAAATGGAGGAAATCGGAGTTCGAAGACCCCTCGGAGATCACGTCTGTACCTGCTCGAGTCCCTCTAGCGACGGGGGCTCGAGGCCCGCCGAGGCAGCACGTAGCATTTCCAGGGAGCGTTAATCAGCCCAGGAGTCTTCGCCCGTCCATGCCCGGTTCCGCAGCACGTTCAGATCCGGGGACGAAGCTGCTGTTCCGCTCACAGGTGTTGGCTTTGGCCCACGCAGCCCCGACGACCCCCTGCCCTCCTCTGTTATTGATCAGACATTCGCAGATCGACATACACACTCTCTGCATGGCGTCAGGCCTTTCAAAAGGTTATCCCTAGAGGTAGTGTATATGCTCCTCATTGTCTACTAATAAGGTTTGAGGGAAAGAAGGTGGCATTTATAGAAATCATGAAAACCAAACAAAATCCCTGGACAAGATAAAAATAATAATAGTTTTATTATTATTGAGAGGAATAATAATAATAAAACTATTATTCTCCCTTTTGCAGTATTTTATAATTTTTTAAAGTTTTTAATTACAGTTGGCATTCTACATTACATTAGTTTCAGGTGGACAACATAGTGATTAGACATTTGTATAACAGAGTGATCACCCTGATAAATCTGGTACCCATCCGACACCATATATACTTACTACAATATTATCGACTGTATTTCTTATGCTATGCTTTAGATCCCCATGACTGTTTTGAAACTACCAATTTGTACTTCTTAATCCCTCCCCTCCCTTTTTTTTTTTACCTACCTCCCCCACCCTCATCTCATCTGGCAACCGTCAAAATGTTCTCTGTATCTATGCGTTTGTTTCTGTTTTATTTATTTTGTTCTTTAGATGCCACGTGTGAATGAAATCACATGGCATTTGCCTTTCTCTGTCTTACTCCACCCATCACGATACACTCTAGGTCCACCCATGATGCTGCAGATGGCAAGGTTCCATTCTTTTTCATGGCTGAGCAATATTCCATTGTATATATGCACCACCTCTTCCTCATCCATCCATCAGTGGACACCCAGGTGGCTTCCACGTCTTGACTATTGTAAATGGTGCTGCAGTGAACATACGGATTCACATGTCCCTTCGAAGGAGTGTTTTGGGTTTCTTCAGATAAATGCCTAGAAGTGGGATTATTGGGTCCTTCTTTGTGTCTTGTGATAACCTTTGTTTTAAAGTCTGTTTTGTCTGATATAAATATTGCTACTCTCGCCTTTTGGTTGGCTGTTTCCATTTTCAGGAAACATCTTTTTTCCACCTCTTTGCTTTCAGTCTGTGTGTGTCTTTTAATCTGAAGTGAGTCTCTTGTAGGCAACACGTGTCAGGGTCTTGTTTTCTAATTTGTTCAGTGCCCTATCTTTGGACCGAAGTATTTAATCCATTCACATCCAAAGTAATTATTGCTAGACATGTAGTTATTGACATTTTATTATTCCTATTTTTTTAAATCTTTTTTTCTTTTCTTCTTCTTAAAGAAGTCCCTCCAACATTTCCTATAATACGGGTTTGGTGGTGATAAACTCTTTTAGCGTTTTCTTATCTATGTAGCTCTTTATCTGTCCTTCAATTCTAGATGATAGCTTTTCTGGGCAGAGTCATCTTGGTTGTAGGTCCTTATTTTTCATCACTGTGAATATATTGTGCCAGTCACTTCTGGCCTGCAAAGTTTCTGTTGAGAAATCAGCTGACAGTCTTGTGGGGGCTCCTTCGTAAGTAACTCACTGCTTTTCTCTTGTTGCTTTTAAGATTCTCTCTTTATCTTTAACTTTTGACATTTTAATTATGCTGTGTCTTGGCGTGGGCCTCTTTGAGTTTACCTTATTCGGGACTCTCTGTGCTTCCTGAGCTTGTATGTCTATTTCCTTCACCACGTTAGGGAAGTTTTCAGTCATTATTTTCTCAGAAAGGCTCTCAATTTCTTGCCCTCTCTCTTCTCTTTCTGGTGCCGCTATGATGCGAATGCTGTTATACTTGACATTCTCCCAGAAGCCCCTTAAACCCTTCTCATTTTTTTTTTTGATTTCTTTTATTCTTTTCTTTCTTTCTTTCTTTTTTTTTTTTGCTTTCCTGATTGGGTGTTTTCTAGTCCCTTATCTTCTAAATCGCCAATTCGATCCCTTGCTTTATCTAATCTACTGTTGATTCCCAAGTTATTCTTTATTGAAGTTGTTGTAGTCTTCATTTCTGACCAGGTCTTTTTTATGTTTTCCATCTCCACCTTTACGTTTTCTCTCTCTTTGTTAAAGTTCTCAGTGGGTTCATCTACTCTTTCCCGATGTTCGTTGAGCCTCCTTACACCCAGTGTTTTGAACTCTGCACCTGGTAGATCGCTTGTCTCCATTTTGTTTGGTTCTTTTTCTGGAACTTTGTTCTGTTTTTCCATCTGGGACAAGATTTTTTTCTCCCCATTTTAGCTGCTTCTCTGTGTTTGTTTCTATGTGCTGGGTGAGACTGCTGTCTCCCAGTCTTTGGAGAGTGGCCTTATATAGTAGGTGTCTCGTGGGGCCCAGTGGTGCAGTCTCCCCGGTCACTTGAGTTGGGTGGTCATGTGTGTCCCTTGTGGGTTGTGTGTGCCCTCCTGCTGTAATGGAGACTTGGTTGCTTATTGTACGTCAATAGGAGGGACTGACCGTCGGGCTGATTGATCGTGAGGACTGGCTCGTTTGTGAGCGGCCAGTCCAACCTCTGGCACTTACGAGTCTTGTGCAGTGGGCTCTCCTAAGCTCTTGGGGACACCTTGCCAATTGGACTTGGCCCACAATGGCGCTCTGCCGGCGTCTTGTCTGCTAGCATCGTGTGCAGAGTGCCGAGGGCGCAGAGGTCTCAGCAGGAGGAGCGTCCGCGGGAGCGGGGGAGAGGGTGGTGCGGTCCTCCTGCCTCCTCCGCCCTCAGGAAGGATGGTAACCGGGATGGGAGCCACGTGGCTGGCCACCACGGCCACGAGGACAGCCAGCTGCTGTTTGGTGCATGGTGCTTGCTGATGAAGGAAGCGTGGGTCGTGCAACAGGCTTTCTACGGGGCTGGCACCGTTGTCGGCCAGATGCTCTTCCCCACAGGGGGGCGACCCTTCTGTGAGGGGCAGGAGTCAGGAACGTAAACGATGGTGCTCGTGCCCCAGGGGCCTTGTAAGTTGTAAGCCTAGACGTTGCTGAACCACGGCCAGTTGTCACGGGCCCTGTCTAAGCCGGAACCCTCACTGGAGCACACCGATGGCGATGTCCCTACGTGGCGGCCCCATCTTCAGAGGCCCAGAGTACAGGCCATCCCAGACATAACCGAGAAGCCAGGTCCTGATGACCTCCATGGGTCCCGTGACAGTTCCACTCCCTCGCAGAGGGACAGAAGCCTTGTCACTACCCTAGCAAAGATCGGTACAGCGATGACGGTCTACTCCTAGCTTACCACCACTTTTAAAATCTGCCCGCTTTCCTGAACGTTATTCATAGATAGAAGTGTTTATTTCTAATCGCATCATTTTCAAAGTACTAGGAAGCATTTTAAAAATAATATAGTTAAATTATTTTTATATAAACATAACTTGCCTGAGATTTAGATTTTAATACACTGTTCTTTCAGTGCAGGCTCGACCTTCATGCCCATTGCAACAGGTGGTGTGACTGGCTGTTCGCAGTGTCAGACATGACTATTAGACAAGAAAACGCTACAGAAGCTGCTTCCATATCCTGTAACACAAGAGAAAACAGATTAACAAGCAGATAGAGAGTGGTCTCCTTATCCTTTAAATGTCACAGTCTGACACATGCAGTCACCATTCGCGGGACCAGAATGTATTTCTACTTACGAGTTATAATAATAATGTATACGGTTTTATATTCTTGCATCGAGAATGTAAAATCTCAACGATGACTTAAGCGTGATGCCACGTCCTGCCACTTCTCAGATGCTTAGAAGTGGCGGACGAAAATCACATCTCTTTTTCCTGTTTACTTGAAGAGATTTAACACGAGAAAAAAAGAAACACTCTATGTATGCATGCATTTTTATGAGAAGAAAAGGAAATAAATTCTGCCAATGTGCTATTTGTAGCTATTTCCAAGTTTAATTTTATGATGTTTTAAAAAGTTTTTGCAGTCCCCCTGAAGATAACAGCTGTCAGGCCTGCAATAAGTAAAATCCAAAAAGATTTAAAATAAAACTAGGGATTTTAAGATGAGCAGACCCTGACATGCATAAATGTTTATCTTCCCAGTTTTCCTGATGCTCACACTGGGAGGTGGCCCTTGTCGTCCAAAACCTGCCTGATGTTGCTGATGACAGGGCCTCGGGCTGTAAGAGCCTCCGGGAGGGGACCGTGGGAGACCTCCCACGCATCGAGCCGCCGTGGCTGCTGTGACTCAGTGGCCTGGCCTCACGTGCTCCTGACGACCACGTGTCTCTTAGGTAATATCTCCATCCTAGACGAGGCTAACGACTCAGCAGCGTGACCTGCCTCTAACCAGCCGGTTTTAAAGTCCAGTGGAACTCCCCAAAGCCCAAGGCAGCGGTGTCTCCCCACACTAGTCTGCTGATCGTGATCGGTGTGCTTAATGGGACATCTCGTCTGTCCTCAAACCTCCGTGTTAAACCAGCACACGCTCAAGCAGGGGACGGCGGAGTCGGCACCGAGCTGGCCTGCAGTTCTGTGCCAAGCGCCCCGGTGGCCGGTGGCCGGTGGCCGGCGGTGAGAGGCCACAGCCCAGGGAGGAGGAGGGCTGCGTGGGTACGTCGCTGTGCCTAGGAAGTGACCGTGCCGCCGGTGGCCGCGGGCCTCGTGCTGCCTGTCGGGGCGCATCTGAGTCACAGCTCACGGCGAAGCCACGTTCGCCCAGCTTGTGACACCGTGGCGGAGCCGACGACGCATGCGACTCTCCCCGCAGAACCCAGGCGGCTGAATCTTGGTCAGCGGCGACCGGCAGATCAACACCCTATGACATTCATCTAGAGAATTCCGACCTGCTCCTTTTGAAAAACCGATTTTTAAATCAAATGATCACAGCTGTGCTGAGTTACACCAGAAAACAGGTTCGGGATCGCGTGTCACCCCTTTCCAGAAAAGCCTTGTGGCGAGAGCTCCTTTTAGCACCGGAGGAGTGGTCAGAAATCTCACCTCTAATTTAACTTCGCGTCCCCATTTATTGATGCAAAATTACCTTCGTCCGGGCCAGGCACCGGGAGTGACAGAGAGGGGGCGCCGTGGCCCAGTGGAGCCCTCTGCGGCGGCACCGCGCCGACCCCAGTTCCGGCTTCTGCGTTTCTTCAGCTTCTCTCTCTCTCTCTCTCTCATCCTCTCTCTCTCTCTCTCTCTCCTGCTACTCTCTCTCTTTCTCTCTCTCTCTCTCTCCCCTCATCGATCTTCCGAGGTTTGTTTCTCTCCTGTTCCACGCAAGGAGCTTTGCTCTAATAAAAAGAAAAATGAGAGAAGTTTCCTCGTTCTGGATATACTTTTTACTGCCTAAAGTACAGCACAGAGAATTAAGTTTTCAAAAACCAAGTGATAAAAAAGGAAGGAAAACGGATTAAAGGACGTGAAACCGTTACAGAGATGGACTCGAGGAAGAAAAGCGTAGTGTTCTTCGCTCTAAATTTTCTTCTTTTGAGGACAAGCATGTGAAAGTACATTTATATCGATCATTTTTTCCTTTCGTATCACCTCTCCACGAAGATATTGATGCATTTATTTTGAACAACACACATTTCTGGTTTTATGTCTTTCTCCCACATGTAGATAAAACTCTCCTCCCAGAGACAAGGTTCTCGCAGTGCACTGGCCGTGACCTCCGCACAGAAAGGCACAGAAGGGACAGGAAAGTGGGGGCTGGGAAGAGTTCGGACAGAGGCATAAGGATACCACACAGCAAAGGGGCTCGTTAACGGAAACGGGCATTTACGAGAACACCTACCGTGATACGCCACGCTGGGCACTGAAGAGCAAAGCAAGCGGAACAAAATAGGTGTGTCCACGTTTCTCCTTCCTTAGTCTCTCTATTCAAGTAAATCTGCCAAATATGTTTATTAGGCAGGACCGGCATCTCAGAAATGGCATTGCCAACTGTCCTTTGTCATTACAAAATTAGTCTTTGACAGCCTAAATTGAAATGCCAGATTATTCTCATGGCAATACAAATCTATTTAAACACGCTCACGTTTAACCTCAGATTTTAACTGGAAATGTCAACTATTGGGGGTTATGGAAGTGAGTTATAATTCAACTGTGCGAAACATAGTGTGCAGCCAAGAGCATAGCTCATGACATGAGCGAAGCGTCATTTTGCTTTGTTCGGTGGAAAAAGCAAGTTATGTAGTTTTATACTCATCGTGCCTCAATTTCGTAGACACGTACAGGTACATAAAAAGATCAGAAGCTCATATACCCGAGTGCGAAGAGTTATTATTTTGACGTGATGGATTTTTCTGGGGGGCTCAGACTGTGGATTTCTACTTCTTTTGATCTCGAAGTAGTTGAACTGTTTTCTTCTGAAAACACTGTACTTTTTCCCCGTGCCTTTTCTCTCTACGTCGGTCTTAACGCTCTTGAACAACTATTCAGATTTTTGTTGCCTTCACACCTGACTTTTGTGCGTGTGTCGGCTAACGTGAACACGCGCTCTCCAGAGCCCCTGAAACCAGATCCAAGCTCCTTAGGGCAGGATGCGAATCTTACACCCCGCATTTCCTGCGGCCGGGGAAGTGAGGTGGGGGACACCCATGGGGGTGAGAGGGAGGCCTCCAGAACATGCCCAGATGTGTGCGCACAGGTGTGCATGCACGCACGCGTGCACACACACACACTCACACACCCTTTTCATTTGAAATGGAAGCTCTTCAGGCCTGTTTATTTCACCCAAATGTCAACAAGTCAAGTCACAAAATCTCAGCTGGAAGGAGTCTTCGAGAACCTTCCACACTGGGTGTAATCTCCACAGTAGCCCTTCTGCTCTGTCTGGGCTTGAGAGTCTCCAGGCAGAAAGAATTCACTTCATGCACAGGCTCCTTCCGTTACTACGTACGGTCTACACCTGGGACCATTATTATAATGCTCAGGCAAAACACATAGCTGCTTAAATTAAAATGAATTCTGTACCACCCATTAGTTAGTGATATCTATAATTCTTTAAATTATTATTTTAAGGGAAAAAACATGTCGGATTTCCTGGTTTCTTCATGTTGATTGCTTTCCTTACACTCAAGAAACTAAAAACCTATTGTATGTCAATTATACGCCAATAACAGAGATTAAAACAAACAAACAAAATCTCTTATTTAAAGTGTTTAAAACTTATCTGATTGCTATTTGTCTGATAAAATTTATGATAATTATAGAAAATAGCATATGAGAACAATGCATCTATATTCCATATTTATCCACATTCGTATAATTTACTCCGTGATGAATTAATCGAATTTTAGTTCTTCTGTCTTGATCTTTTAAGGAATAAGCTTGTGTGGATAAGAACAAAGTTACATTTTCATTATTGTAGACAATATGAAAAATAACTGTTGAGGCAGGAGACAACAAATTGTTTCTGTCAAGGGCCAGACAGTAAACGTTTTCAACTTTGTGGGCCATATGGCCTCTGCTGCCACTGTTCAGCCGAGCTTTAAAATAACACGAGGCGACGGCATAGAACTAAAAAGAGAACTTTGTAAATGCATAATTATTCTGTGGACCGCCGCGCCCTCTCCTCAGTAACTGAGAGAATGAACAGACTGAAAATCAGCAAAGACGTGTAAAATTTAACACTGTCAATCAGCTTGACCTGACCGATATTTATAGAACACTCCACCCAGCAGTGCAGATGTTCTTCGGTCACACGTGGAATGCTCACCAAATGGGCCACGTTCTGGGGCAGGCAAGGCTGGTTCAGCTGTCAAAACTCAAATCGATGTAATCCATCGTATTAGCAGACAAAACAGAAAAAAGCATCACATAACTGTATCAATAAGTAAAGAAAATTAACTCGACAAAATCTACACCCATTCATGATTTAAAAAAGCATCCTCAGGAAACTAGGACTATCAGGTAACATTCTCAATCTGACAAAAAGATCTATATTAAAAAACCAGACTACAGCTAACATCATACTTAGTGGGGCGAGATGCGGATCTACGTAGAAAATCTCAAACTGCAGAAAACGTTCTTAGAGCTAATAAGTGACATTAGCAAGTTTGCAGGATATAAGATTGACATAGAAAATCAAGCATTTTTTTTTTATATGCTAACAGAGAAAAACTGAAAACCAGAATTTTAAGAGACCATTTACCACACTTCTTCAAAAATGAAATGTTTAGGTGTCAATATAACAAGCGATGTGTAGAATTTGTATGACAAAAGCCACACAATGCTGATGAAGGAAACCAAAGAAAAACCAAAATAAGCGACGTCTACGAAGTCACATGTTAACACAGGTTAACATTATAAGCCCGAATGCGTAATAATTCCGTTCTCTTCAACACGGCTGTTCCTCTAGGCCGTGCCGTGGTAAACTCTGCTTCTTAAGACGGAAGTGGCTCTGGTTTTCCGTCATTCTTCTGGGCCAGCGGAGGTCATTGACGTGAAAGGAAGTCACCGTCATCACAATGTTCTGCTTTAAATAAGTGTCTGTGGTTTTTTTTTTAGGCGCGCGAGGAAAAGGCGGCAAGCCTTATTCGAGGTTAGAATTTTAATCGATGTCATCATTCGGTTTACCTGCAGTTCATCTCTCGAAAATATCTCATGTACGTCTTTACATGAAAATAGCATATGAGAACAATGCATCTATATTCCATATTTATCCACAATGAAGCCAAAGTCAGAAAGGTCCTTCGGAAATAATGGAGTGTTAGCTGTTTAAATCATCTTCATAAAAAGAGAGACATTTCGCCAAGTAATTTCTACGAGTAGCTTCCGGTATTCAGTTTTGCTCAAATTGCGATCGACTGCTAGTGAATGGTCGTTCTAGATGGTCATGTCTTTCTTTTACTTATCTGTTGGCCGAGTTCTTGGGCGGTCATGGCTTCTCCAGAGGCCCTAGAGACCTAACTACCGAAGGCGACTTCAACACACATCAACCGCAGGTTGATACAACACCTGTTGTTTCCGACAAATGAGGAAGTACATTTTTAAAAGATTCGCTGCTCTTTGTGGACTTCTTGTTAATATTATAATCTGTTTTTTTTTTTTAATCATCTGATGACTGAGAGACGAATTCTGCCATGCAAGAGAAGGAAGACACTGGCTCTGTTTTCTGCAGATTTGTCACAATTCAGGCCTTCGGTAAACCCTAAAATTAGTAACTGGACTTGCAAAGCCCTGATCTGTTTTCTTTGTTGCTAAAATAAAATAAAGATACATCAGAAGTACCTTTCCGATGTCTCTGAATTCAGGAGTCAGCGACTGACTGTTAGTGAGTAGTAAGTGAATAAGTTGGGGTTACTCGCCTACTGTGAACATCTGACGTCTGAGACCGGGCGGTGGTCCCCTCTTCCCCTGCAAACCCAGTCCTCAAATGGTATGGATGCGGCAAGAATCCATATTTATTTCCACAATAAGAACGATTCAGAATCCAGAATATAAAATACTGACTTTATCCTACGAAGTAAATTAGGGAAGGATAAATAAGATAGACAGCCACACATTATTAAATACTGTTTTAATTTCTAATTGTAACTTTTTCCAGTGTAAGACACGTATAGTGACGTCTGATTAACTCGAGATGGGTTCTCTGTGGCCCAGCTCCTTACTAACAAGTGCTGACTATGAATTTATATTAAATGCTTTTCCCAGTTCAGTGTACCGAGTATTTTTAGAATGTCCGCACTGGACCAGGCGTCGTGCCGATCCATGGGAAAATCCCGTCCTGGAGGAGGTCATGTTTCAAAGCCGAGCCCTGTTACTGTGATGGTTAACACGCTGTGGAGAGGCGTTCGGCGCCCGCCGAGTGACATAAAAGTGCTGAGGATGTTAAAGGGGAGAACAGTGAGATTTCGAGGAGGAGGCGACACTGGAGATGGCCCACCGAGGTGGGTCGGAGTGCAGGGGATGGCAGGAGGGAGTGACTTCGTTTATCTGACGCCTGGGGAGCCGTCGAGGGCATGCAGAGCGAGAAGGCTAGACCCGAGTCCCACGGGGGGGTTTCTGCCCTCCAAAGAAAATTGGTCAGCAATCGATTTTAGAAAGAGTTGGAACGAGACATTTTCAGGGGAAAAGTCACATACACACAGGCACATGTGAACACATATGCACGTATACATGTAAAATATGTGTACATATGTATATGTTTGTATACGTTAAAAGTGCCTTGAGTTAAATGAGGGGAAACTACTTGGACTGTAGTTGCTAGGTGGGATAAATCTATTCTTGAAATGATCAGTCGTCATATAAATATGAAATGACGTTGATGGCAAATGTAGCCACCAAGTTAATGCCCGGAATATTTGTGTAAACGCCTGACTTCACAGCATCGGACTTCTGGGCTGCTAGTCCAGAACAGTGTGCTGTAAGTGTACTGAGCTGGTGTCAGGGCCGCTGTGACTGTAAGCACGTCGTGTCCTGACAGGCTGGGAATGTGCCTCAAACTAATTCTCTTTCCAGAACCTTAGCCACTTTCTCCAAACTTTAGGCATAAAGTTTGGAGAAAGTGGCTAAGGTTCTGGAAAGAGAATTTTTGCAAATTAGACTCAGGTGGAAAATATCGCTACCTGTTGTTTTTATATCAACTGTAATGAGTTTTTGAAGAACCGACGTTATTATCAGTCATGGAACAGCCTTCCCACACACTGGTGGTCGAACCAGCTGATCGTGTGTCAACATCCAGCCCGTCAGGAAAGGCATTTCTCTGAACTTCAGTTTGGCGGAACTCAAACTTTTCACAGGACCATTGACTAAATAGTAAGTCCCTAGGACCTTTCTACCTGGCCCTGTAAATTGCTGAGTGTTTACTTTTAAGGCCTATGGACAATGATTTTGGTGGCTTACACCCAGAGAATGACCATAATAGCTTCCTATTAATATTTTGTGGTTGACACACCTCTAATCATTTTTTATGTTCAACAATAATATTGTTTTTCATGTCTTATAGATATTTATGAAACCTTATGTTTATTGTGTATCTCCAGATAAATCTCTGAAAGAGAAAAAAATGAGGAAGGGCCAGGTCAGTTCGCGTTTATTTGTGAGGGATGACTTCGATTCACGTCCGGAAAAGACAAGAATCAACTAAGTTATTCACAAGCATTTAATATCCAGCTAAATGATTGGATATTCATTTTTTACAAAAGCGTTCAATTCAGATGGATAACTCTTACCAAGAACTGGTATGAGTGCGTGTATAATGCGTGGTCTCATATGCTCGAAGGTTTCTGGCCTAATAGATGATTATAAATATTATGAAATGTAAGTGCTGCTTATTTAGAAACCATTTATTGAGAACATAGTTCACTAGGCAAGGTGCTCTAACCCTTGTTCTAAGGCCTTTTGTGAAAATTGGCGTGGGGACGGAGTGAATTTACCTCGGAAGGTTAAGGAAATCTGTGAAGCTAGTGGACATTTGAGCTGGGGTTTTAAGACTAAGTAGAAAAAGCTTTTCCAGGTAGAATCGGAAAAGAAAATATACAAGAATAGCAGGGAGCCCTAAATGCATATCCTGTTCATTCAGGATTGGACCGTGTCCCACCCCCACCCCGAATATGTCGAAATCCTAACTCCGAGTATCTGTGAATAGGGCTTCATTTGGTCATAAGATCTTTGCAGATGTAATTAGGTGTAAGCTGTGGCGGGGTCTCACTGGGTTAGAGATGGCACTCGAACCAAGATGACTGGTGTCCCTATAAGAAGACAAACACACACACACACTCACACGCACACTCACACGCACGCGTACTCAATCACACTCACACCTTGTGGCAGTACACCTCACCGACTTTTCCAGGGAAGAAACACACCTCCTGCTCACACACACACACATGCACACACACTCACTCACTCACACACACTCATTCAATCACTTTCCTCATACGCGGCTGCACACACAATCCACCTCCCCGTGTACGCGCACACTCCATACCTCCCTGCCCTCACATAATCCTTATACACACACATGCTTTACACACACACTCGCATGCCACACACACACTCACAGTTGCACCACAGGAAGACACACACACAGGGCAGCTGGTACTGTGATGACAGAGGCAGAGATGGCCGTGATGTAGCCGTAAGCCAAGGGACAGTAAGGATGGCCAGCAGGCACCCGCAGCTGGGGGAGAGGCAGTGGACAGATCATCCTCACTGGACCCGACTCCGCCGACACCTTGCTTGGTTTGACTTCTACCTTCCAAACTTCGAGAGAACGAATGTCTGTTGTTTTAAGCCACCCAGTCTGTGGTCATTTGCTGTGGCATCCCCAAGACCCACAGCCACCATGCTTAGGAAGTGACGTTTGGAGTCAACGAAGGGTGTTTGTGCAAACGCGTGGGGAAGACTGAGGAGGAGGAAAGACAGACGGGAGCTAAAATGCACGTCGCGCGAGCAAGCCCAGGGGGCAAGCGCTTGGCACACGGCCACGCGACTTCTGCTTGCTGGTTCGGCTGTAACCTAAGGCAGTCACCGTCCGATACTTAGTCGCGGGAGCGTGAGTTGCGCACGAAACGGTAACTTGGAGGGAGGACGAGCCCTGTGGGCTCGAGAGTGGCCTTTCAGTTGCGTGGTGAGGGCTCATGCCGGCGGGTCCCCTAGACCATCGAACATGATGTCCCCTCTAGACTGACCTGGCGTTCGGACCCACCCAGAGGAGGCCCCGGCTTCGCTTCCGTTGACGTGAAGGGCTCCACGGAGCCATCGGATGAGCCCTTCCTGTTCTCTGGCAGGTGAGGCCCTCGTTAAAGAGGCGGCCGGAGGAGGAGGCAGCTTGACGACGGCTTGGACAGTGTCTTTGATGAACGGACTCGCAGGCACGAAGGAGCGGCAGTTCCCGGCACAGAATCCGAAGGCGAACAGCAGAACCATATAGATTGGAAACTCGGACTTTGTCCCCCGTGCCAGCTGGGAACTGTAGCCTTGAACTGTAATTAATTCTTGAGCTCGATCGGTTACATATACACATTTCACAACCCAAAAGATCATTTTTTTCTCCCCGACAAGCTGACTCTTTCCAATACCAGGCGAATTTGAATGATTATTAATTAATTTTAAATAGCTAGCCAAAGTAACACTATCCAATTAGAGGAAATTGGAAGGACACGTACAGGTTAATAAATAGCGTTTTTTCCCCCACAACGGCATATTTTAATGATTTTCCCTATGACGTATAATAACAGGAACAATTACTAACATTTCTGACATTTCTTTTGTTATAAAATGTTCTAATTGGACTCAATTATATTCTTAAAGACTCGTATGTTCTGGTGCCAATGCGATAATAAGCGTCATCTTTTTATGTCTCCGGACCACGAGGACAGTGGGAAAGAGCCGATGCTTGGCTCGCCGCCCCCCGTCTCCCGCCCCTGGCGTCCTGCTCCACGTGCAGCGCTGGGGTCTGTCCGGTTATCAGCGAAGTCCCCTTCCGTCCACTCGCCGGGAGAGCAGCCGCCCCAGCAGCCTCCCCCACTCTTCCTGGGAACTTGCAAAGTGCCTTTCGGTCCTGGTGCTCGAGCTTTGAGATTCTTAATTAAACCTCTGGGAGCAAGTGGGTATAATTTAGAAGGCGGTTCAGCCCTGTGCACTTACACGGATGTCACAGAAACACCTCTGAAGGATGATTTCAGGAACAGCGGAGGCCCCGTTAGCGACAGGAGCTTGGGGAAGCACAAGGTAAGGCCCTGTCATCTCGACGGTGTCTGAGCTAAGCAGAGGCTGCGGGCGAAGCCTGAATGCCACTGTTACCTTTTTAAAGATTCACGGTGAGACCGTCTCGGAGAACTGCAAGGTTTGCTCTGGTTTTATGGAAAGGGACGTGATCCATCGGCAGCCCACGTGGGCAATCAAAAAAACGCTGTCATTCCTCTGTGCGAAGCCCGTGGGGTTAAAGGGAACCGGTTCTCTTCGTTTCTAACGAGGGTCTCGGCGACACAGTGTGGCTCTCGCTAATGTTCCCTTTGACTAGGAAAAGTCGACAGTCGTGATAAACAGAGTGTTCAGGAGACGACTCTAAGAGGAAGTAACAGTTCAGTGCGAGATGTAAAAACGGGCGTAGAATCACCTGTGTTTCTCCACATCGACAGGCAGAGAATGGATCGATTCTAGGACCGTCACATACCTTCATTTAACAAAAGGAAGTTGTTGGTCAAGGATGCAAAGAATTTCATTTCAGAATCCAAACATCGTTAGAATTGACCGTGATAACAAATGTTTTGCCATAGGGCTGTCTGTGGTGTGTTAAAATGAAGACAAACATGTCCCAGTTTACAAACAGGTCAAGTCGCTCGCATCCAGGGATCATGATCAGTATCCAGGAAAAGGGTGACGGTGGTGGCAGCGGTGGCTTCTTTCACAGAGGTCCAGCATCATGGGATCAATACCACCTTTAGGCAGAATTAGGACCAGCAGAAGACAAATGTAACATAGTCTTGAAATCTTGACAAGAATTTTTAAACGTTCACTTTTTAAAACATTTTTATGGCTGTATTGTTTGCATGCACCAAGTGCACACACCCTGTGTCCGCGTTGGCGAGTCATGACAGTTGTATACACCCGTGCGGCCGAGACCTGAGCCCGAGTCCCAGCCTCGCCACCCTGGGGAGTGCCTGCGTCGCCTTTCTGTCCCGTGCCCGCCCCCAAGGTGGCGGCCACCTCCCGGGTTCCACGGAGCCAGTCCGTTCGCTTGCTGTTGGAGTCACGTAAATGGGGTGACAGCACGTCACCTTTTGTGTCTGGCATCTTTCCCTCAACGTGGCTTCTTTTTCGGATTCATACATGTTGTTACATGTGTTATTAATTTGCTCATTGTCATTGCTGCGTAGTAACACTTTGCAGGAAATACTAATGTGTCAGCCTGTGTCTCGTTGATAAATATTCTGAGCTTTTTTCTAATTTTTCTCTATTATCATTAAAGCTGCTGCAAGCATTCTTATGTTAGTCTGTTCGTAGACATACGTTGTATTTTGACTTGGGTAAATAACCCGGACTGGAATTCCTAGATCGTGGGGTTTAACTGTCTATGTTTCACTATCTTTAAGTGCATAAGAAATTGCTGACCGGTTTGTCAATGACATTGTGCCATTTTATGTCATCACCAGCGATTGTGGAAAATTCAAGTTGCTTCGTGTGGTAGGCAAGATAAGCTTCTCCCGAATACGTCCTAACGCCCCAAATCTGATAGTGCGTCACCTTACATGGTGAAAGAGACTTTGCAGATGTGATTAACCTTGAGATGGGAAGTTTCTCCTAGATCGTCCTGTGGATCAAGGGTGACCACGGGGTTCTCATAAGGGGGCGGCAGGAGCGTCAGAGTCAGAGACCGAGACGTGACCACGGAGGCAGAGATGGAGGGAGAGAGAGAGGGAAGCGTTGCTATGGTGCTCGCTGTGAACGTGGGGGCGAGGCCAGGAGCCAAGGAACACAGCGGCCTGCAGGCGCGGGGACAGGCCGGGAGCAGACTTCCTCCCGCCCAGCCCGCAGAGGAAGCCCGTCTTCCAACACCGGGGTTGGAGGGCCTTTGACCTCCAGAACTAGAAAATTAGAAAGTCGAATTGTTTGAAGCCACTCAGCAGCATGTGGCGACTTGTCATAGCAGCGACGGGGAACGGGTACCGTCCGTGTCCCTGCCGACTCCTGGGGTGGCCAGTCTCGGTGATTTTCACCGTTCTCGGGAGCGGAACATGGTTGAGCATCGATGTTTTACTTTGCAGTTGGCCGATGACTGATAATGCCGAACACACTTTCATATTTTTTGGCCATTTGTGCATCTTTCTCCGTGAAGTATTTTTTCCTAGTCTGTTGTCCATCATTCTAGTTAATTGTTTTTCCTTTCGTTGTTGATTAGCAGGAGTTTTTATATATATTTGGTGTAAATTCTCTGTCAGATATCTGTGTTATAGAGATTTTCCAATATCTGGCCTCCCTATTGATTTTCTTGAGATCGTCTTTTCATGAGCTACCATTTTTAATTTTAGTAAACTCTCTCTATATTATCTTTTTTCATGATTAATGTTTCTGTGTCCTGTGAAATCGCTGCCTACCTCAGTATCGCTAAGCTGCTCTCACGTTTCTTCTAGAAGGTTTATAGTGCAAATTTTTACATTTAGATTTATGATTTGTGTCAAATTCGTTTTTGTCTATAGAGTGAGGTCAGAATTGAGGTTCATTTTTTCCAGTACAGTTATTTAGTTTCAAAACCATTTGTTAAATAGTTTCTTTTATACATTGAATTTACTTGGCACTGAAAAATATTAACTCTTGGCAAAAATACTTGATCTTAAAGTAGTCAGCCACCGAAATCATTCTTTTCTTTTATGGCATTACATAATGCAGAGTTCGCACAAGGACCAACACTGGTCGTACCTGAGCACATAGGGCAGAGCTGTTACGACTCTTTGTAAAATAGGAAGTTCTCAGAAGTCAGCATGTAGATTAGGACAGAGAAAGCATGTGGGAGAATAAATTTATTTATTTTTATGACCAGATGGTACTCTTTCTAGGTGATCTCATTAAAGACAAAATGCAAACATGAGAACTTAATGAAAAATAACTTCTGACGGTGATAGACATCCTAGTTCTTAAGCTACTTTTAAATTATGGAATGGGACCTCTGAACGTCTTCCTCATCGGAAGGCCAGCTTTTCAGCGTGACCTGGGACCGTCTCACGTCCGTGTCCGTGCGTCTCAGCAGGCGGGAGGTGGCCAGGGCTGGCACTCCGTGTTCTGAGCTGCGCGTTCCCGACACCGAGCCATGGTGGCCGTCTCCCCAGCTGTTCGCCCCGGCTTTCTCCTCTCTGGGTTCATGTTGCACAAACTGCTTTAATTGTAGCATTTAGTATTGACCCAGGCGGATAAGTTTGCAAGGGTGGAACAAACACAGGTGTTATTTTCTCCATGGACTGCACGTCACTGAGCTGCCACGCCGGGAGAATTCTAAGGGACATTAGGTCCGTGGACCTCTGCCCTGACGCTCACCAGCCGCCCGCGGTGTCTGTCATTTCAGCTCCTTGACCGTCTCTGTTTCTCTTTGCAAAAAACTAACTTATCTAGATTTTTCTAACGGTCCTCTGCAACTTTCTTGCTAGCTAGCGAATAATTCTTCATCACCTTCGGTACCTTATTATTCTGCTTTTTTCTTCAAAAGTTAGCCAGTTTCATCTATCACATGGGCAACTGAAACCATGGAAATGATGACTGTGCAGCTCATCTAGTTACGTGATCTGCTGACCGACGGCGACCGTGACTTTGACACATCCTGCTCACTCGTGCAGAGCCCTACCTGTTGCAAATAAAACTTTCGCCTGAGTCACCTGGGTACCTGTCTCAGTGATCCCGTTTTTGGACGACGTGATGGATCTTGAGATGATCATGCTGAGTGAAATGTCAGATGGAAAAAGTCAGGAACCATATGATTTCGCTCATATGCGGGATATAAAACTGAAAGCAACCAATGAACAAGACAAACAACTAAGAACTCACAGATATGGACAACAGCATGGGTTCATGGCGGTCACCGGAGGGAAGGGGGTGAGTGGGAGACAAGAGTAAAGGGGGTCAAAAGCATGGCGACAGAAGGAGGTTTGACTTTGGGTGGCGAACACACAGTGCGATATCTAGGTGATGTAGCGTAGAATCACCTGCTCGAAACCTGTATCCTTTTATTAACCAACGTCACCCCAATACATTTAATGAAATTTTAAAAAATGATAATTTCCTTTCATTTTATATGTGGAGCTACAGGGAAAAGAAATGACATTATCTGGATGACCCTGCACATAGATGAAGCTATGACAGACTTGTCAAGTCACGTGTGAGCTTTTATTTTTTGACCGAAAGGGACTTAGCCGGCTGCCCAGAGAAACCACTAGGGAGCACAGAAAGGTGAGCTAATCAGCTTATCTGGGGTCAAAGGTCCGAAGGAAAAACTCACTTCAGGCGAAAGGCCCACAGTGTCGAGCGCCTCATTCACCAAGCTGGCTGCAGTGCCGAAGACCCTGCGAAAACGTCGTGACTCAGATGGGCCCCGTCCAGCCACGAGGACAGACGAAAGCCAGCAGGAGAAGCACGAGTGTCCCAAGCTCTCAAATGACACTCGATTAAAACGGTTCTTCTTTAGCAGTTACTGCTATCTTTATTACGTGGAATACAGTCTCAAAGAGTTGCATTCATAGTCTTCCTGTTCTAGACATGTTTTACCCTAAGTATCTCACTTCAGATAATTTCTATGCAAAAATATATAACATTAAATAATATAGCATGTTTTTAGTATATAATAAATAATACATAGATTAAATAATAATATTGAAATATAAAAAAAATTAGCTCAGGGAGCTATATATTAATTTATAATTATGCATATCATTTTCTTAATACATAGATCCCTGAGCTAATTTTTTTATATTTTATCTATGTAGGAAAAAAATAGATATTACAATCATTATTGGAGTTGTATGAGTGAAGAAGCCAACGCAGCGCCAGCACGGTCGAAATGCTTAAATCACAGAGGAGGGTCCTATATTTCAGTCAAACCGGAGCTTGAGTTTTCATTTGACAATTCATGGGTGACCTTTAAACAATCACCTAACTTCTTAATGCTTTGATTCCAACGATCCAACGAGTTCTTGATTGATAGTGTTTAGAACAGCACAAAGAACATTATCATTCGTCAATAAAAGTTGCATTTATTTTATATTAATAACAAGGAGAATACGTGTACTACTCACTACGCTTGAATCTGGGGTATATTGCCTTGAATCTACTGTGAAGCTTTAGCAGATACTTATGATATTCAGGGATGTCGCTGAAAGCTGTGAACATACATAGTGGCAGGAAATAGTTTTCATGGAGCCAGCTCGTGCTTTGTTAGCACACTGTCCTGGTGCGTGATCAGTCCTGTGCTTGGTGTCATTCAACCTCATCCTTGTTTAGAATCACGGGTACGAAGGATGGGAAGGGCCGGCTTCTCCAGACCTCCAGCCGGATGTTACCTGCCCATGTCTTCAATACCTCTAACTTAAAACAAACAAAAACAGGAGAACCGGCACCCACGCAGATGTTCCCGGGAAGCCGGTGACACCTGTGTAGCGTCCGCGTCTGCACGTGGGACCCGACATGCTCGGGAGACTTCCATCAGGCACGGCGCTTCCTCTGGTGTCACGTGCGACACCGTCCCCGTGCGTGGTTGCAAACCGAGTTCCTCCAGCATCGCCAACGTGCCACAGCTCCGAGCCCACTCGTCATACTGCTCATCATCGCGAAATCGTTTCTCTTTTGTCTTTATGCCTTAAAAATCGTCATGCTTAAAGCTGACGTGAATAATCTGGTACTTGTGATCCTGCTATTTCTACATAGAGTATTCCATTTTTTCAAGAAATTCGAATCCCAATAATGAGTTTCCTTAGCTCGCCGTGCTACAAAAACATGTAAATAGCCTGACTCCCGGATGGGGACCCGAGCTACACCAAGTCCGGGTAGACGCCACCCCCTTGTTAATAAACTCAGGCTCAGTATACATGTCTGTTGCTTCTGCACTCAGGACGTGCATCTTTGAGCACGATTCTGTTTTTTTTTCCAAAAAGATAAAACCTTCAGGATTTTCTTAGATTCGAAATTGACCTATGTCCTAGAACTACCGAGGTATGATCAATTTCAAAATAATTTGAGAATTAATCTAGATGTCAATGACAAAATATTAACGTGTGTGTGAACTAATGTCATTTAACATAATTCTTTTACAAGTTAGCAGTTTTTTTCAGTAGAGAACATTATAAAAATAACGAAAAATCAATAGTAAAATATATCTCAATTTCTCGTGTCCTAATTTCTGTATATAATCGTTTGACTTATTTTCTGTGTCAGCCATACATCAGCTTTTAATTGAAAAGTGACCTCTAGCTCATATAGAAACATCGGGAGCTTTACAGTTAGTATCAAGTAAGTTCGAAACATAGCAAAGCGGTGCTCAGTCTTCCTTCGCTTCCTCGCTGGCTCTGTTGTGTTCATCTACTGAGAAAAACAAATAGATGCTTCTTCGAACCGATGAGCCTCTTGAGAATAGAATAAATTCTCTTGCCGTCGAACTTTCCACGCGGGATTGCTCAGACACTTTTGGCTAGCGAAATAAGAAAGGTTTGTTTCTGTTTTTGTTTTTCTTATGTCTTGTACATGCTATGTCTTTGTCCCCGGAAGACAAGGTAATGGTATCGGAGAGAACTTTCAGGTGTTCGCTCCGAGCAGTCAGGCCCGAGGCGCGCACACCCTTCGACTTCATTGTCCGCAGAAGAGCTGCGTGGCCCTGGCGTTTATCACGCCTGTTGGTGAGGGAAGCGGAGGGTCACAGTTAGGAGTGAACGCGTTTCCACATTTGAAAAGCGCGAAGTGTTGAAGGCGGGACCGAATCGAGTAGCCGTAACTGAGAACGTTTTGGCTGGTGGATTCCGACAGGCTCCAGAGCCATTTTGGTCCCCGGAGCTCCGGAGGGCTGCTCTGGCCGTGGCTGACTCTCTCACGAAGCTGGTCACCGTGTTCCTCACGCTAGGGACCGGACCCGCAGAGCTGGAGCCAACCGAAGACCCGTCCACGTGCAGTTGCCTTCTTAGAAGAAGCCCAGGAGCTCGGCGGTGGCACTCGATGTCACACGCGTCAGTGAAGAACCGGCCCCAGCAGCCCGGGCTCCTTCACCGATGGGTGCCAGCTCCTGTAAGTTGTGCTGTCTACACCTCGGTCAACTGTTTGTTTCTTCGAGATCGCGTGGCTAATGATGGAATCTTGGGATTTGACAGTGAGAAGGAGGCGTAAGACCAACAGAACATCCGAAGCGCCTGCAGGAAGGTGCCCTCGGGTCCTCCGTGGCCAGAAACTCAGCCGAAGCTGAGGAATTCTTTCCCGTTTTGAAACGCGCCTTCGGTAGCCAGGTCCTCTGCGTTCCCACGCGTGGGCCTCATTCTTTCCGTGACGCTGCGTCTGTCCTTCAGAGACCACAGGTCCCTCCCCTGCACCCGCCTTTACAAGTTATCTCTATTCCGCTTTAAACACCCACAGATCCTGACCTCCGTCTGCTTCTGTGAACAGCAGGGCTTATAATGGTCATTATTACTAATCTCTCCATTCAGAAATGATTGTGAATCGCTGGCTCTTAACCTCACCCAGCTCCTGCGTTGTAGAAATTCTAGCCTCATGTGAATCGCTGGTCCTCAGTCGTGATAAACTCCAGGCCGCTTAAATTTGTGTGCAGTCAGTTTAGAAAGCGCCTAAAGTTGCTCTTTGTCTATAAACAGTACTATTTGTGGTTTTCTCCTAAGTCGTGCACTTTTTCTTAAAACATCACAGTTTCTAACACCGAGTATTATTTTACGAGATTGGGATTCTTCATGTGAAACCGCGTACTAACAATTTCCATGCATTTCATTTTCATTAGGAAATAATAGTTTAATTAGTTCCTTAAACAGTTAAATAATTTTAACTAGAATTTGTATTTTTGTGTCGCAACCTCCACGACTCTAATAATCATTTCATTTCTCTATTATATGTTGTTTAAAAATTAATATATTACTACTAATGCCTTTATTAGGCAATCATTGAGGGACTAAAATCCTTTTCATCGTATTAGTAAATTCAAACAGTGACACGAACCTTCAAACTTACCCAGACAGAGGTTCCTTTCCAGAGTTTGATGGTCATTTTCCGAAACCAAATAGCGCTCGCTGCAGCGAGCAAACCTCCCTTTTCTTCCCCAAACTGTCTGTCTCACACGTCTCAGAAGTAAGTGGCCTCGGGAATCAGCGCCACCCCCTTTCGCCGCTGAAATGTGTCGCCTACATTGGAAACGTAGTCAAAAATAAAAGAGGGCGGAATCCACCTGAATCTGTGCGTCTCCACACTGGATCCTGAGAAGAAGCTAATGACGAAAAGAGTGAAAACGAGCCACAGGCACAGAAACGGAGACGCGTCGCCGTGAGCCGCGAGAGCGGGCGAGGTTCCCGCTGGGACAGACGCGGCAGTGGCCGCCTGCCTCTGGGTTTGCAGCGTCCGAGGGTTCTTCCCAAACAGTTCTCATTCTGCCCAGGTCTGCTGGCTGTTTGCCCTTGGTGGCCGCTTCGGAAGCATGTCTTTCTCTTCTGCGTGTTCCGATTTGTATCCTTATTTCTCAGACGGTGTCCCTCTGACATCGTAAGGAAACCTTGAATTATCGCGGCTCCTGGGGGAAATGGCCTCCCCCTGACTGTCCTGTTTTACCTTTAATCTCTTTTCCTGCTTAATGGATTACGATTTCTAAAATCAGGAGCCTTGACCTCCTGGCTATCAGCAAACCGAACATTTTTTCTCTATTTTCTTACCGTCGTAGGACCCCAGCCCATGGCTATGCATTTTCGCCGCACTCAATTCTAATAGCATTTAGATTCGCAAGCGAAGTTCTTTGTATCTTTCACTGCTAGGAAATTTTCTCTGAATTTTATCAAATGAATTTTGGTATAGATGCGAATCGCTGTTTCTGATGCGCACCCGGATACACACCATTGCTATGTCCTCATATCTTTAAAATTGTTCAAAGGTAAAACAGGTGGACCATTTACTAGATACTCACGCTTCCCTCCGCTTGAATGTCCTACCTGCTTTTCAGCGTGATGGTCTTCGTCACATGAAATAAAGCAATAGTCAGAATTCATACCAACTTTATAAACTGGTTTTTATATCCTTGTCGAAAATATTTAATGTCATGAATGATTTTGTTTTTATCTACCCGTTTGTTGTGTACATTTAAATTCTATTCTGTTGTGTCAAGCAAATGACACACTCGTGTTTGACATTAAAGCAAGTATTCAATATATTCAAGTTAGCCCCACTGAACGCCGTCGGAGCCGTTCTCTCAGGAAGGGTGATCTGCGCCCTTCCTTCCTACGCCGCGGGGTGCCACTCAGAACCTGGGGCGGAGGGACTGCCTGCCTAATCTCTGGGCCCATCCATGGTAAAATCATGTATGACGTGGCACCTCCCCTTACTGGAACTAAAACAGAGAGCACCAGGTAAATTCCAGCTGGATGGACGGCTGGATCAATTCAAATCTCAAACCTCCTACGTTTCATAAGGTTAAACCTTCAACTTTCTGCTTTCTTTTTTTTTTTTCAAACATATGGTGCCCTCTGTTATCCGTTTGCGCGTAGGGATGAGCAACCACCCCACCTAGGAAGCTGGTGTGCGTTTCCTGTCACCCGCTGGCCTCCACCAGGGAGAAGAGCGGTGAAGGTGACCGTGAGTTTCGGAGTCACCTGCCTCCCCTCCCCAGGGAAAAAGCGGTTCCGTTCTGCCCCATGTCCCAGCACTGCCCGTGGGATCCGCCAGCTGCTTGGGACTGTGTCCTCTCCGCCAGAGGCCTAGGGCGCTCACGTCCACTGTCCCATCTGAGGCTCCGCGGCCACCAGCTGCCAGGAGGCCTCGGCGAAGGGCAGTCCACTGTGGCCATGACCGCAGCCGCCGTCACGCGCCGGCGCTGCCGGGCCCCTGGCCCCTGCATCTCTGCCCCTGCCCAGGCCACCAGCGTTTGTCCCTCGGTGCCCCCCTCCCCCACCCTGCCAGCGCTGGACCGGGCACCTCATCCCGTGCCCGGAGGGCGTCGTCCCCTCGGGTGACACCGTCTGCGCCTCATTAGGTGGGCGCTCACGGACACGTGCGCCCACCCAGGGCGCCTGTGTCAGGCGGACGCCAAGGCGACCGCCCGCCGTCCCCAGGAGCGCGTGGACGTCACCTCCAGCCGCGCACCCAGGGTTCGTCCCCGCAGGAGTGTCCCCGGAGGCAGCGCCAGGTGGCCGGCCCTTGCGGTCCGGACCGGGTCGGCTGGCTCGGCCTGTGCAGCGCGGACAGGCGGGCAGCGCCCCGCGCCCCGGGTGCCTGAGACTCGGGGCCGCGCGCTGCTGTCCGATCTACCGGCGGCATCCAGCGTCGTGCGTAATAAACGTCTCCAGCAAACGGTCTTCCCGGACCACGGATTTTTCGGGACGGCGGTAGATGCGTTCATCCGGACGTTGTGCGGCGGGATCATATCGGCGTGGGTTCATAGGTAGTTGTTCGGCGAGGCCGGAAACGGACTTTCTGCTGGCGATGTATCACGGCGGTTCATCATCATCGCATCATCATCATCATCGCCATCACGCTCCTCATCATCATCATCATCATCGCCACATGGTCATCATCTCATCATCGCTCATCATCATCATCATCATCATCATCACATCATCATCTCATCACTCATCATCATCATCATCACATCATCATCATCATCATCATCATCATCTACACATATCATCATCATCTCATCTTCATAATAATGCATAATAAATAATAAATAAATAAAATAAAATAAAATAAATATGTCACATCATCATTGTTTTAAATTCCATTTGTTTTTCCATTTTAATATGCATTTAAACAATATATGTACCATTTAAAACCTCCTTCCCTCCCTTCACTCCGGGCCCACAGGGCCCTGAGCCTGGAAGTCGGGCTCGGGCGGGAAGGCAGAGCGGCCAGGGCGGGGGCTGCGTGCAGGAGGGACCGGGCTGGGGACTGTCTGCCTCTGCTCAGCAGCGGTTTTCCCCTTGGCCGCCACATCAGCTTCGGAACACACTGCGTTGACCCCCTGGTCCCCGGCTCACAGCAGCTCCACTTCACTGTCCGGGTGGAGGGGAGCACAGGACATTCTCGTGCAAGAGTGGGACCCCAGAACGGGCCTCCGAGGACGCTCAGCAGCGGCGTCAGCACTGTGTGCTGGAAACACACAGTGTCTGTTTCAAACATACGCGACCACGGTGCAGTGCGTAAGTGTGCGTTTTAGCCGCTCTACACCAAACCAAATGCTTACGGTTGATAAGTGGGGCTGTATCACATTGGTCCTGGTCCCTAGTGCGGGGACACAGAAGGAGGCCAAAGGGTCTCATCTCACGAGCCAGCTCTGATCACCCCGTGGCAGTTAGAGCAACACCGTCCTGACAGATGTTAAGGGTCAGGCATCAATTAGCGTCGTCTGCCTGGGGCCCGGCTACTGACAGGGATGTGCCACCTGCTGGGGACAAAGGTGCAGGGTGTAGGACCTGTGCCTAACAAGGCATTGCGCCTCAGGAGTTTTGGGGCTGCGGGAAAGTCACTGCACACAGATGCATCATCGGAGTGCCTCAAAATCACATTGTAAATATTATTTGAACATTCTTTTCTCTCTACTTGCATGCCATGAATATGTTTCACAGCAAAGGATAGTTTTCAAAGCTATTTTAATATTGGCATTACAAACAATGTACTGTAGTTTATTAAACTAAATACCTATATTTATACATTGAATGAGAGTCTGACTTTTGTGTTAATTATAGTCACACTAAATTATACTCGCACTAAATATTTTTGAGCTAAAGTGTTTCTAATTTCCTTAGTTAAGTCCCAAAAGTTAATATGTTGGATCAAAGGGCATATAGATCTATGGGGTTTATTCAGTATTAAAAGGAGTTGTATTAAATCACAGAACAGAAAGTCTACGCCGGCTTAAGCACCTTCAAACAAACGTGTGTGATCATAGGAAGAAGGTCGAGTCAGTTCTGCTAAAATGCTTGTTTTGAGGAAGGAAATGTATTCCAATATCATTGATATATTAATGGGTAATTTGTGTAAAACACAAATTTCACATTTGCTTTTATGCCGCTTCATCTTTGAGAAGCACTGGGTGGATGCACAAAACGTCACCAGGTTGAACCAAGCCCTGGAGGTGACACCGTGTAAACAGGCGCGCACCTCATGTGTCCACCTCGGTTCAGCACGTATGTTGTGAGCTTCTTCCTCTACGACCTGCGTCAGGACCTCCTGTCCGATTTCAGACGACCCTGTCCCCGTCAGCACGTGGGTCCCCGCGGGCCGAAGCCCCTGCACTTTCGCTTGCACAGGTAGACTCCAGATCTTTTGAAGGTGAAATAAGTATTTGACTCCAGATCTTTTGAAGGTGAAATAAGTATTTATCTTTATAATTATGTATTCCTAAGCCATTTAACAGGCATAAAAACATGCTAACATTTTTATTTGTTTTCTGTCTTTTTGTGTTTATCACTGAGAAGTGTTTCGGTATTTGTGTCCCAACTCTGTGTCTCCCACAAGCTCTTTGTTTGTTTATGACGTTTCATAAAGCAGAGATTTTTAACAACACGTATGGCATGTTATAATAGAGCTGATTCATGTGGAGTGTGCCTGTGCGTGAGTGTGAGTGTGCGTGTGTGTGTGTGTGTGTGTGTGTGAACTTTCTGAAAACCTTTCTCATTCTGACCTTGCACCGTGTGAGGCCGACCCAGGTAAAGAACCGTAGTTACGACTTTCCACCCGTTGAAGACCCCACTCTGTGCGGCGGTGGCACTAACCCCACTTACAACCCGTCCGGCCCAAGGGCTGCAGCGCCACTTACTTTTCACGTGGGAGCTCTGGGCTACCTTCCACAGCGTGTGCACAAAGTACGGTTTTATTCGAAATGGCTTTATTTTCAAATTTAAAACATTCAAATTATCACAAAATTGTGTACCCTGCATTAAACGAGGCAGTCATATTCTCTTTCTTCTCTCTTTTTAAAATCGTCCCTTTTTTTTCAATATTTATAGAAAAAGACATAGGGCTAGCTAGGGTAATAATTCACTATTTGGTTATTTCGTCACTTGCGTTTCTTTAATTGTGAATTGTCTAGGCCATAAATAGCCCTTTTCCCCCTATTGAATAGACATTTATATAGACATTTTAAATTGATTTTCCTAAGTTTTTATATACATATTATATAGCAATTCTCGGTTGGTTAGGTAACTAGTTTTTTTTTTTTTAAATGAAGAGCTATATTCTCCCAGATTTTCTAATAATGCCATTTATAATGGTTTATACACATAAACACTGAGTGAACACCTAGCAGAATAAACCCCAAATATCCTGCCAAGAGAAATCATACTTAAGCTACTGAAAACCACAGATTGGGAAAAGGAAACTTGAAAGCACCCAGACAAAACAATACCTCACCTTTAGGAAAACAAACAAACAAACAATACCAATGAGAGCAGACTTCTTCTTAGAAAGCACAGGAGCCGGAAACAAGTGACACAGTAATTTAGAGTCGGCCAAGAATTACACACCCAGCGAGAACGTCCTTCATGACTGAAGGGGAATGAAGACGTTCTTGGGCGAAAGCGAATGCTTTTGCTACTAGCAGACCTGCCATAAAAGAACGGCGAAGAGAAGTTTTTCTCTACACAAAACAGGAATGAGGAAACCAGAAGGCCCGAAGGAAGAGCAAGAACACAGTCAATAAAATTACCGTAAATACAGAAGGATTACTTTGCTCTCTGTGTTTTCTAAGCTGTGTTTAATGGTTGAAGAAAAACATAACTGTCCGATGTGGTTTTAAATGTATGTAGATGAAATATTTGCAACAAATATGTATAAACAGAAAGTAGAGGGACATAAAACAGGTGAGATTTCTGTACTTCACTCAAACGGTAAAATTACACCTGTCGATCATAATAAGTTATGTATGAATCATATAATACCCAGAGCTACCACCAAAATTTGTATAGGAACAAGAACACTGTAGATTAATCAAAATGGAAATCTAAAAATTGTTCAATTGACCAATAGGATGGCATGAAATAAAGTTGAGGAACAAAACACGCAGAGAAAAAATAGACGACGACAACAAAAAACGGCAGGGATAGCTCTAACATAGCAATAATTATGGTAAATGAAAATGGTCTAAAGATACCAATTAAAAGTCAGAGAATAGCGGAGTAGATTTAAAAACATGACCTAACTATATGTTCTCTACAAAAAATTCACTTCAAATATGATATGAGTAGATTGAAAAATAAAAGGATGGAGTATGAGGTACCATGGACGTTAATATCAGACGAAATAGATTTCAGAGCAAAGAAAAGTAGCAGAAAGGGACATCACATAATGCTATGTGGCCGTCTACGAAGGAGAGATAGCAGTCTAATATGTACCAAACAACAGAGTCAAGGAAAAGTAAATAAATCCATGATTATAATGAGGGATTTCAACTTCCCGTTCCCAACGACTGAAAAAAACAACTAGACAGGAAATCAACAAGGATATAGACAAACTCAGCGGAGGAAAACCTCCAGACACACAGACGCTAAAGAGCACACTTCTAAATAATCCACAGGTCAAAGAGAGAGTTGCAGGGAAATTCTTAAAATGCACCGAACTGAATAGAAATGAAAATGCAACATATCGAAATTTGTGGCGAATGCTCTAAGGCACATATTTGAGACAGAAGAAAAGTCTCAAATCAATAATCGAAGCTCCTACCTCAAGAACCTAGAAAGAGAAAAGCAAAATAAACCCAAAGCAGAAAGAAGAAAAAAAGAAAAGAACTATGTGAAATTGAAAGAGAAACGAATAAGGAAAATCAGTAAAAGAAAGATCTGGTTCTTTGAAAACATCGAAAAAATTAAACTTCTAGACAGAAGACAGAAATGACGCAAATTACCAATCTATGGAATGAAAAAGGATAAATCATTCTCCCACTGCAGATATCAAAAGGGTGGTGAAAGAATACTTGGAACCAATCTACATCCACTTAAATTTGACAACGTAAATAAAATGGACCAATTCTTCAAGAGCCACAAATCGCCACAACCCACCTAAGGGAAAGGCTAATTTTATGAGTCCTGTAAATATTAATGGAAATGAATTTGTAATTTAAAAACTCCCTCTAAAAATCTCTAGGCTCAGATGGTTTTACTAGACAATCCACCAGATGTTTAAAGAAGAATGGACACCAGTTCTATACGATATGTTCCAGAGAATAGAAGAGGAGGGGGCACCCCCATTTCACCTCAGGAAGCTAGCATCGCCTCGATACCAAAACCACCCAGACACAGTACAAAAAATAAAACTAGACGCCAATGTTCCTCATGAATATGTATGTAAAATCCCTTAACTGAATGTCAATGGAGCATTTAGTAATGTAAAAAAATATATACGCTCTGACCAAATGGAGTTATTCTGGGGTTACATGGTTGGTTCACTATTCAAAAATTAAACAGTGAACTCTACCATATTTATAAGCTAAAGAACAATCATACGATTGTATCAATTGATGTAGAAAAGTCATTTGACAAAACATAACACCGTTGGTATTTAAAACTCTTAGGAACACAGAAATAGAAATTTCCTCAATCTGATAAAAAGCATCTAAAAATAAAATAATAAACCTATAGCTAACATCGTACTTGACGGTGAACGAATGCTTTCCCCCTAAGACCGAGGAGAAGACAAGGCTGTTTACTCTCAGTGCCCCTATTCGACCCCAGCAGATGCAATAAGGCAAGAAAATGGAATAAAAGAATAAAAGGCACACCTATTGGGAGGGGAGACCTAATTAGTGAGTTCAGCAAGGTCGTAAGATACACGAGCAACATATGAAACTCAGTTAAATACAATAAGCAAAGAGCACATGCACACCAAAATTAAAAGTGCAATATTCTTTTTACGATTGTTAAAAAATTGAATACTTAGGTGTAAACCTAACAAAACACACACAGGACTTTCATGTGAAAACTACACAATGCTAATAAAAGTAATCGATGACAATCTGAGTAAACAGAGAAACATACTGTGTTGAGACTGGAAGACTCAGGTAGTGGAGATGTCAGTTTTCGCCAGGTGACATACCGGACGACACCACTCCTATCAAAATCTCACAAGGTTTTTGTAGATATAGACAAAATTATTTTAAAATTTATATGAAAAGACAAATGAACAAAACTGTAAACGAAGACTAAGTAGGAGGAATCAATTTAGCCAATTTCAAGACATATTAAAGAAATCAAGATGGTTTGGAATTGGCAGAATAGACAAATAAATGGAACAGAACGAAACCCCTGAGTTCGACTCACCCCGATACAGCCGATCGGTCCCACACAAAGGAGCAAAGGCGACTCAACGGAAGAAAGGTCACCTTTTCAACAAATGGTGATCAGAGGTTTAAAAAAATCTCTGCCTAAGTCTCCCATTTTTTACCAGAATCAACTCAAAGTAGACACGGACTTTAATATAAACTTAAAGTTATCAAATGTTTACAAAACATACAGGAGAAAGGTTTTATCAGTGACGGTAGGCTTCACGGGGGTGAGGACCGGTCCCACGCTGAGCAGGTGTCTGCACTATGCCTGAGGCCGTGCAGCTGTGTCGCGAAATTCTTAAGAATGCTTGAACGGTTCCCCTGTGCACTGGTCTGCTCAGATTATGTAGCTGGTCCCGCTGGCAGGTAGTAAAAGTTTACAGGCAGCCATTTATTTTTTCTAATAAGGGTTAGAAAATTTAGCTGTTAAGAGATACGATTTTAAAATCATTAATATGGTTGATATGAGTTAACCATATCTAGAAAGACCAGCGTGAGGCCTCAGGCTAGTCTGAGTCTTTTAAAAGAAATTAACCCCTTCAACACACACCTACGTGTGCCTTTCTCCAAGTTTCAAAGCTACTTCTTCACCAGATCTGCAGTACACTTTCTGACCGTTCACAATAACGTGATTATTTTAATTTTTTTTCTCTTACAAACAGTTTGCTTATCGTTCAAGGACTTATGAAAAAATGGTACTAATCAGATTTGAAGTTTTGCAAACGGCACCATGGTGTATTCATCATCCCGTGAAGGTTCATCATCATAAAACTGTGATTGTTAGAAAAATAAACAAGAGAATGAACTCGCCAAGGGAGAATGTGTCTGTGCGATTTTAAAAGGTCAATGTAATGCAAAATGAACCTTAAACTTTAAAAATTGGGCCAAAACGCAGGTCCTGAGCTTTCTTGGGATAACAGCTTCTTCCTTCCTTCCTTCCCCAACGCCTCTCCCCCTCTCTCTCTGCTTCTCCCTCCCCCCACCCATATGTCTTTCATTGTTTAGTGTCGTATTTATTAAAAAAACAACTGTAGGCGATCCGTGTTACTCCATCACCTGCTTCGTACTTAGGGGAGTACATTCTAGAGAAGCCGCATTCCATTTTTATAAAAACATTTTCACATTTTATCACAGTTGAAAAAGACTTAGGGGGAGAGTCTATTTTACAGTCTTTGACATTTTCTACACGCCCCTTTTACCAAAAGTTGTTCCTAGAATCCAATTTTTGTGCGGAGCAGGGGTATTTGAGGGGGCGGGTGGTGGTGTATAAAAATTCAGACCTTTTTCTCTCCTTGGTATTTGGTGAATTTTCACATTTCACTACATTACATTTGGTGATTTATTAATCTGTTTCACTATTTCAGATTCGGTAGGTTTCAAGTTATACCAACAGTCCTCAACCACCCTAATGATTCTTAAACATGGTTGCATGTTTGAATTATTATGGAAGATGCCCAAGTCACACCACTAAAAAAACAAACAAACAAAAAACAACAAAAAAACCCCCCAAAACTCTGGAAGCAAATTCCAGGTGATTCTAATGCAAAACAACCCTTGCTCTTGAGTAAGAAGTCACACTGAATTTCTCGCCATTATGATTGAAATGTCCAGCTGTCCACCTACCTGGTTTGGGGCCTAAATAGAGCCAAGACTCCAGTGGTGATTAAAATGTTCCATCTCCCTTTCAGACTCTGTCTTCCTCTCCTGTGGACGACATCCTCTTCAATTGACAGTTTTCTCCTTGTGGTTGGAGACAGTGACCCTGTCAGCTCTACCTTATTCTAAAAATGCTCACGGCTTGTGAAATCCAGTTAAGTCACATGTCTGTACACGGGGCAGAGTCAGCCCCGTGCAAATTACGTGAAGTGAGAGAGAGAAGCTTCTCCCAAGACGGCAGGGAGCGCTGGGCGGACGTCGGGCCTGTCCCTTTGTTCAGTCGGCCGGACGTCGGTCAGCTGGTCGGCATCAGAAGTAGGCTTCCTTCAGAGACAACAGACAAACCTGCATTCTAAAGGCTGAACAGAGAAGGTACAAGCCGTTTGCTCAATCTTTTTCTATATTTTTTGCACTGTCCTCCAAATTCTATTTTGAAAAGAAAGTCTGCTTTTCTTAAACAGATTTTTAAAAATACTTAGAATCCAGTATTGTCAGGTCTTCAGACATATCTCCCTAGTTAGTTATGTGAAAGAAAAAATAACTGTAAATATAAAGCGCCTGTCTTTTGAGAGTCGGGTCAGGTTTTTGCTTAATACTTTTAAGCATTCTCCTCGAACGGCCCCTGTTAGACTCCTGGGCCTGCTGGACCAAACCACTGCCCGTCGGGCCTGCGGAAGCGGGAGGGATTCATTGCATCTCAGTCCTGGAGGCTCTGGGTCCCAGATCAAGCTGTCCGTGGGGCGGCGGGCCCTCAAGCCTGCGGGGGTCCCGGCTGGCTCTTCGTGGGTCTCGGAAGAAGCTCTGTGATCCTTGGTGCTCCTGGAGGCCACATGAACCTCTTTCTGCCTTTGTTGTCAGCCGGCGTGCTGTCTGGGTCATCTCTGTCTTCTTAAAGGATACCTGCCAGTCATGTGGGGTTAGGGACACGCCCTGCTCCAGTATGACCACGGCTTCACTGATGACATCTACAACAACTCTGCTTCCTAGAGGGTCGCATTCGGCGGCACCGAGGGTGAGGACTTCAGCATGTCTTTCTCGGGAGGACACGGTTCAGACTACGAAACTGAGGAGACTGTTATTACCCACACTTTTCAGATGAAGAAATATGTCGAGTCATTTGTATAGTATCACAATAGCAGAGCCAGGATTTAGATAAGTCTCATCTCTGAAATACCCAGCGCAGATGAGTTACCCACCTCGCTTGTGAACAGCTGATAACAGCTTTCCATGGGCTGAATGTGGTGTCACTGCCAAAAATAAGTACAAGGAAAAAACCTCCAAAACGGGGTAATTCCTTAGCAGAGGAGGCGGCTGCTGGATAGACTCTAGTGCGCGGCATGTTGCAGAGCAGATAACGGCATTCGCTGAGCGAATGTGTGAGCCAAACTAAGAGTAGAATCTGATGCAGAAATTTCTACCGTGTGGATGACTCACTAACGACTGACGACTCTCCTCCATTCCTTTGCCCGTATCGAATAGGACGGATATTTGTAATAATTATCCTGAAAATCCGGAGGAACATTGAAGAGTCATTTATATTGTCTTTCTGTACAAAATTATCAACGTCAGTCTGAGGCAGCTTCCTTTTAGAGAGAAATATTCATTCTTACTATTATTTGATTAAGTGTCAAAATAACAGGAATCCTGCTAGTCCTGAGTGTATCTTGGTTAATTTATGCATATGTGGATGAAAGCAGAAATGAGCTCAGCAAATTTTAGCTACTTTAAAACATTTCAGAGGTTTATTCCCATCCCTCCCCCATGTTTTAGGTACCAGGAAGAGGATTTTTAACTAACTGTGCATTTTCATTTTAAATTAACAAGGACGAGAACGAACTCACCGATCGGATTCTGCACCAGGTGTTCTGCTCACCACTGAAGAGTTGTGTGGCTGTGAGCGAATGTCTGGAATGACGGGCTGGACAGGTGAGCCGGGAAGCTGCAGTGCGCGTTGTGCTGTCCCGCCGGTTTTGCAGATAAAGGGCACGTCGCTGTGTCCGCTTACGGTCAGCGCAGAGCAGGCCGGGTTATGCAGCCCGGTCTGCAGGTGGCGTCTTCCTGTGGACTGAACGACTTGCCTAAAGAAAGAGCCACTTAAAACAACAGACAACAAGACCAAAATTACTATGATTGACTATTTTCTTTCACGGTTCATGAGTTGGAGATTAATTAAAACAGACTTCACAAATTAGTGAGGTTTTCTCCCTGTGTCTTTGTATCCATTCAGAGAGATTATATCGAATCCTACAGAATCTAGAAATGGATGGCCTCTATATGATTTCGAATCTTTCATACCGTAAAGCCGCTAAGATTAGGATCTTTATCCTTCAGTTATACCTGTTTATTCTCATTTCCAAGAGCAAAATGGTATGGCGAAATCATTCAAGTGGTTTTTGATTAGAATAATGTTATGGAAATTACTCTATGTATTTAAAGTGAATGTATCTCTTCTCACCAGATCTACTTCATATATATAAATATTCACAACTCTCATTTATTTAATATTTTAATGTGAAAAATACAAAAACGAATCTAGCCACCTATTCGTATGTGCGCGCGCGTGTGTGTGTGTGTGCACGTGTGTGAGTGTGCAGCCCGGGTTACCACACCGACGTCTCATAGCCGACATTGGAATCCTGGTAACGGGGGAGAGGAACTGAGGACGCCTTGCAGACTTCGGCTGAGGGCAAGGTGTTCCGTCAGGTGCACCTGACGTCAGGTTAAGATGGATACAGGTCTGAAAACAAACGATGCTGAGGTGGGGCGGGGGAAGCGGAGAAGGCCGCTTTGCCGCGCTGTGGGGAGGGCCGCAGGGCGAAGCTGAAGTCCTGCAGCTCCTGGGCGCGTCTGGACAGGTAGTGCGTTCGAAGGCAGTGAAAGCGTTTCTAAGATCGAAGGAGAAGCTGAGGAGTGTTGCCGGCGACCCCGTGCGGGGACAGGGTTGAAAAAGGTAGCTGGACCCGGACAGGAAGGGAGGCTGGCGTTTCAAAGGACTGGCGGTCCACGAGGGACGCCCGGCAGCGTTGCCAAGGACCGGCGCCCCCTCTGCGCCCCCGCAGGTGCCTACGAAGAAGCCCCCGAGGCCGCCACGCAGCAGCGTCCGGACGCAGGGAGAAACGCCCGCGCCCCGCACGCCACTGGGGAGCAGTCCGCAGGCCCAGGTGGTCGGGGCGGACCCGGGGGTGGGGGGCTTGGATGGGGCTGTCCCCACCACTCCGTCCCGTACTGGACACTGTCGGGGCCCGGGGTGGAGGGGTGGACGGGGCTGTCCCCACCACTCTGTCCTGTCCCGGGCAGAGCACGCAGCTGCGGCGGGTCCGCGGGGGTCGGGGTCGCAGGTAAAGACCCGGAAGGACCGGAGCCGGGCCCAGGGAGCCGCCGGCCCGCGGTGTTCCCTGCCTCGAGTCGCTGCAGTGGGACCCACGGGGGGTCTGACACCCCGACCCACAGGACAGCGGCGCGGGCTGTGACCGCGGGGGCAGGTCCCCGACACCTGCCCTCACCTGACGGGCTCCATCTTTCAGAGAAATTGTTGTCTCAAGTATACGTCTTCTCTTTGGGAAGAAAATCTGAATATGTTCATGTAAAATCAGAAACTGAGATCCTTTTTCTACTAATCTGATTAATGCTCTGTTTCAAAAATGCACATGAGACGAGCTTGGTTTTTGAACGTGGGATTCTTATGCCTCCCGTTTTCCCCCTTTTTGCTGTTTTCATCTTATAAAACCAAAATTCCTACAATGGAAGCTCCATGAAGTTAGCTGCCTTATCCGCTGTTTTGCTGCTGTGTCCCCAGGACCAAGAATATGCCGTACACACAAGGCCCAGTCGTAATAGAGACGGTCGTTTTTAGCTCAGTCTGAATTATATTTCATGCTCTTTCGTGAAGATCTGAATCTGATTGTCTAATCAATTGTTTGTAAAAAAAAAGATGCATGAATTAATTGAATTAGGCAATCCCGGTGGTCTTTCCAAGATTAAATAACAAAAAAAATTACTATAATCATGTTCAATTAGAGGTCCATTTATATAACAACAGCACATTAACATGTTCATTTGGATTATATCAGTGATGCTGAAAGTCAGCTAAATGAGGAAGCAAAACATGGTATTTGATGGCCGTACTGGTCCTTTATTGTTTCAAACACACTCTAACACCAGGCAGTCATTTAGATTTTATGACAAGATGCAATAACCAGCCACCTGTGAAGTTTAAAATATATTTTTTTCAAATTACATTTCTTTCTAGCGAGCTTTATTATGAATATTTCCTTCATTGTAGGATCACACTGGCCGTGGGTGTCATATGTCAGGCGTGATGAAGAGAATGTGTTTAGGACAGCATTTATGCCAAACAATTACGAAGCAGACAGAAAACTCTGAGTCATTAACATCTCCACTGGGGTCAGAGATCACCAGGAGAGAGAAGCATAATTAAAAAATCAATCAGAATTAGCCTAATTGCACATACAATCATCAAGGAAGTAATTTCTATTGGGCTGAAAAATTTCAGGTGTAATTGATGTTTAATCAGATTAACAAATCATTAATTTTACTTCCTGAATTCGAGGCACACTCAGAATGAACTCTGGTTACAGATCTAATGGCTGCAGAGGGTTTATGATTAAATAACAGTCATGACGACCACGAACTCTCTCCTGCCCATCGTCCTCCCCAGAAGCAAAGTCTTCCGTTTCTGATTTTCGTTTCCGTAAGGGCTCCCTCTCCCACTGGGTGGGCAAACAGGTTATTTTCTTCCTACTTGCTGTCTGAGAAGGTCTCGTCTTCCTTCTTCCCTCTGTCCCTCACTCCTTCACTGCCTTCTCAGTCTACTTACCAGTCCATTGCCTGTTAGCATCCAGAAGATCTGCGGAGCGATCCGATGCTCTCTACGCAGTAGTGAAATTCATCTTCTCTCAGGATACTTCTGGGAGTTTCTTTTTATGGTTGGTGACCTGAAATTTCAGAACAATATGTTTGCCTTCTTTTTAATTTATTCGGCTGGATATACCGGATTTGAATAGAAGGTTTAGTCCTATCTTTACCTCTGCAAAAATTATCTTCTATTATTTCTTTTATCATTTCCTTTATTTCTTCTTTTCTCTCTGAGATACTGAAACTTCTGAGTTTGTTTATTTTTTTTTATATTTTTTGCTTCCTTCATAGATTATGAGAATCATTCAACTTTAATAGCCCCATTATTCATTTTGACAATTATCTTTTTACTTCCTAAAAGACCTATTTTGGTTTAAAGTTTTTATAGCAATTCTTTTTTAATGTTATAATGTATTTTGAATCTTTTTATAGAAATCATAACTTCTAAAATTATTTGTTTTCTATGAGTTATGTCTGTTTCTTTTGGAACAAGCTGGTCTATTTTTCTTGTTCTCACTCTTTCAAGTTGCTGCTTTTAGTGATTTTCAGGTATCACTTCATACTTTGAAAGGACAGTGATACTGGTCACAGATTCCCCAAATGCTAAGGTAAGGTAAGAACCAGCATTCTCATGAAAGACTTAGTTTTGCCTAACGAGATAATGCAGTTCTTTCAGAAGAGTCATTTAATTTGGGAATATTGCTTCCTTCATTGGAAATATCTTGGTTTTTACACTCTCTGCTGTTTTGGGATAGAAAATTTCATCAAGCTGTGGAATTAGTCCATATAGAGCCCTTCAGAGAATTTCTGCCCCCATTTCAACTCAAAACTTTTAGTACCTGCTCAGTCTTAAGTCAGAGGCTGGGAGGGGCTCTGTCGGGCAGATTCTCCTACTTCTCATAAGAATAATTTTTCTACCTGTTCCATTCATTTATCAACACCTAGAAATTCATGAAAAGTTTTTGTACATTTTTTTCCTTTGCATGTCTACATATATTTGTATTAACAGTTTTCTTTTATCGGGCCCTCGGTAGTATGCCTACTTCACTGTATTGAACTCCAAAGTTGGGAGTATGATTTTTAAAATAAATTCTGTAGAACGGTCTACAAATCTAAGAATTCTCATCTAATATCTCTACATATTTACTTGTAAAATTTGATTATTCTTATGTTTCCTAAACAGAGCATTTTTAGACACTTATACATGTAGGGTCAAGAATGATTTTTATAAATGATGATGGACCTGGAGTCAACCTGTTCCCATTGACTGTAAAGTGTATGTGAAGTTGCTGCTGCTCCTTCTGATGGAAAGCTGGTCTGCTGTAGGACACCCTCCCACGGGAATAACTGGAAGAGCAGCATAAACTTATTCTCTCAGTTTCCATGATTCGGCATAAGCCCTTTGCTCAGAGTCTCCTGTTGAAATCAAAGAGTCAGCATGTCTGTGACCTCGTCTGAGGCTGGGCGGCCTCCTTTAAGTATACTCAGGTCACTGTTCCTGTGGCTACTGTTTTGGGGTGGGCTGTTGGCTGGGATGCTCCGAGCATCTGACGGGTACCCTGTGCCCCTTCACAACACGGACGTTTGCTTTGTGGTCAAGGCCAGCAAAAGAGCATCTCTCTCACATGAAATCTCTCTGGCTTCTTGTTCTTGAGCCACAGTTAATATGATTAGGCCAGACCACCCTGTCTTGATCATGTGATTCACAAGAATGAATGAGAGTAAGATCCCTCTTGATTAGTTTAAAGTCAATGCCCTTTAATTGCTTCTGTAAATCCCTTTGTGAAATAAAATAATATAATCATGGGAGTAATATCGCATCATATTCTCAATTCCTTCTCTCTTTCAAGGGAGAGGATTTCGCAGGACATATACACCAGGGGCTGGAAACCATGGGAGCCTTCTCAGAATTCCGCCCGCCACACTAGAAGACAAGTTCGCTCAAGCAAAACTAAGAGAAAAAATAAAAAAATAAAACAGAGTCCCAGGAGGTCCACATATTGGGGTTCTTGTGTTAAGGGTGGAAGATTTTCAAGTGAGCAAACTAGCTAAGTCAGCTACAGGGAAGAAATATCTTTAGATATCAGAAGTTGTCCTACTTGCTTGTGTGTGGTTTAGGAAGTGTATTGTATAAAATATGTAGATGGCCAATGTCTGCTTCTGTAATCCATTTACTTGTTAATTAAGGGTGTTGTTCCGGGCAAAGATATGCTAAAAGCCAACTTCCACTTCTGTAATCTGCTTGCTTGTTCAGGAGACCACCAGGATATGGTCTTGAGCTTTATCAGCTGCCTGCTCTGAAAGCTCGGGGCTGATCTCCTCTAGCCCTGCGTGGTAGAGAGTCAGTCGCCGGCCGGCTAATAAAGGCTCATAATTAATCTCAATTGGCTCCGTGGGTCTCAGAATCGTTTGCGCCATAACACTTGCAGACACGTTTTTAAGTAACACTGTTTTATATATTCAAAAAATTGATGGCCATGACAGTTTTAAGTGGAGAACTATAAGTAGAATTGCCAGATTTAGCAAACGAAAATACAGAATTCCAAGTGAAATTTCAATTTCAGATAAAGAGCAAATGGCTTTTTAGTGTACGTTTGTTTCATGAAATATTTGGAACATTCTCATACTAAAAATTATTTGTCGTTTATCTGAAATTCAATTCTGTTGGGCACCCTTATTTTATTTGGCAGCTCTAACTGTAACTTGTTCAGTAAATACGTTCTGTGAAATGTAAAATATAACATATAATTAAGGACTTGAGATTCAAAGAGCAGGTTAGATACCACGAATGATGGGATCAGTTAACAGGCACGTTGGTAAGAAGAGACTTATGCTGAAGCATCAAGAGGGGAAAAAGGTGGAAAAATAAGAAAAAAGCATAAGAAACGTGGAGCATGCGTATTAAAGTCTAACATTAATTATTGCAGAGAACAGAGAGAGATGGGAGGACTAGGTAGCGCTTTCTCTACACCTGGCGCCATGCTGCCTGCTTTATGTGTATGAAGCCATTTATTCCTTGCCATAGTCCTATGATTTCATTATGTCCATTTTACAGATGAGATCCACGGGGATTATGCAGATTCCATAAAGTCAGCCAACTGGTAATTGGCAGAACCCGCGTTTAATTCAGGCTCTACCACGGGAATAACTGTAGCAAATGAATCTCGATTACTACTATGTAAATAGAAGCAAATAACTTTAATAAAAAATGATAAATATCGAGGTACTCAGGTTAGTAAGGGCACGAGGAAGAGGGAAATTTGGTCGGTGAGAGAGATTTGTGAATATGTTCCTGTAGGTGACCCATGAGCTGGGCCTGGGAAAGGGTTAGGTTGCTGGCTGTAAAACCTGACCACGCCTTAGAGCCCCCGGGGGACTTTGAAACGCTGACCCGTGGGCTCCGCCTCCAAGGTTCTGATCCAGGGGTCTCGGCTGGAGCTGGAGCCATGGAATTTGCATTTTAACTAGTGCCATGTGAACTGATACAGGGACCTCAGTGCAGACCACAGTTAGGTGCGAAAGAGGGAAGCTGCATTAAACGCTGCTGGTGTGGACAGGACCAGGGACGGGCTGAGGCCAAGGCGGGTCCCGGACCGCGGGGTCAGAGCAGGAGAGTGAAACGAGCCAGCGGGCAAGACAGCCCGCCAGACCTCAGCGCTCTGTGGACAAGAAATGGTCACGGGGACAGTAAGGCTTAATGAGGGGAAAGTGGTATGTTTGTGGGTAAACGTTTTGGGGGTGTCACGAGAAGATAAGAAGCCTATGTTCCCAAAGACCTCCGGGGCACAGATATCTGGGCGTGACGGTGGTTCGGGGTTGCCTCTCTCTTCCTAGTTCCTTAGATGCACACACGGTTATTGTGGGTGACACCGTCCTCCCCGACGGTGGTCGTTTGGATCAAATAAAATGTGGACCATCTCTGCAGAAAGCTTGAAGGGGATCGTGCTGCCTTCTAAGTCTGGAGACTTCCTTTTGTCCGTGCAGGTAGAGTCGCTCCGCGTGAGGTTTTATTCGGACGTGAACGCTGGATCGTGACACTGTGTCTAGTGACAGTACATCCCGCGTCTCGGGCAGAACCGCAGCCGGCCACCCGCCCCGCCCCCATCCTCTCACGCCTGCGCCCGCCCCGCCCCCTGGATTTCCCGCCCCTCCCTCCGACTCCACGGACCGCGTGGCCAGCAGGTGTGCCTGACGCTTCCTCTTCCCTGAATCGTCTGCGTCTCTGATCCGCAGAACTTTGAGCGGACAGTTAGAGACTACAGCTTCTTCTCCTTTTCTTCGTGCCTCCCACCTTATGTTTCAAAATGCATGACATTAAGCTACTCACTTCACACACGCACACGATTTAGATAAGCGCGCGCGCGCGCGTGTGTGTGTGTGTGTGTGTACTCGATTACTGAATTAAGTGAATTAGTTCAGTAAAACAATTTCACTGGACGTAGAGATGGCCCCAGGCCCGTCTGACCTGGTTTCGGACGTTCTGTCCCCGATGTTTGCACCCATTCGAGTCTCTGGACGTCTCACATTTGCCTGCCAGAAAGGCCGGGTCTGTGCAGCACCCGCGGTGACAGCGTCCTTCGCTCCTAAAGCAGAAACACCTTGAGCCCCACGAAGAATGGGGGTTTACGGCAAACCCGTAGTCAACATTTTGTTTCTCGACATTTCTCCAACTTGGCTTGCCCAGTGGATTTCAGAGCAGGTGACGCGGCGGTGTGGACACGTGTTCGGTCTTCTCAGCCATTAGTGTCGAGTTAAAGACCGCGGGGCTTCGATCGCACGGCGGGCTTCGTGCCTCGAGCCGCCGCTGCCGGCCAAGAACGGAGCATCGGAAGAGTCACGCGCTTATTCCTCTGGAATGCTAGGAAACCTCTGGACAGCTGACAGCTACGCCCGTGTCCCTACCTGAGGGAGGACCCGAGCCCCTTGCAAGCAGCTCCGCATGGATGCGAGAACCGTGTCGATGCCGAAAAGATGCTGTGCGAGCTGTTTAAAAATACCTGTCCCAGAGACCGACTCCGCGGAAACGGTTCTCTGCACTCGTTTGCATGGCAGGAACGCACGACGGGCCCGCGGGCCGGGAGGACAGCGGCCGAGCGCCCCAGCTCCTCTCGCGGTCGCCCGTGAGTTTAAGTTATGCCGGCTGCTCGCGCGTCTCGTCCTGCTCGGCTCGCGTCATGACGCACGGACGTGGGGGCTGGCGCTGCCTCCACCCATGAACTTCACTCTGACCTGGATGGCCGTCCGCGGTATCGAGCAGGATGGCCTCGCTCGCCCACAGCTTTATTCTACTCTAAACGTGAAGTTCGACAATGCCTACCAGCTCTCGTCTGGCCAATTTCCTGTGAGCCAGTTTCCCGTGAGCTACCACAGTGGCACCTACGCGTTCTCTCTGCTCCAGATTTGCCTCCAACACCTCCTCGTTCGAGCTCCCGCCGATCGAACTTCAGTGGTCTTTCTCAAACGTAGAGACACAGAACGACACGGCTCTGTAAGATATCGCGGCTCGCTAAATACAGCAAAAAACGTACCTATGTGGTAAATATACATAACGTTATAAAATTGTATATTTTATACGCTTATAAGTTATTGATATACGATATATACACAAGTGTAAAAATAAGTAAGACACACATGCACACACACACACGCGCAATCCATTTGTGTGTACACACACACACACAGTTGGTTTACACGCTTTGCAGCACTTACGTTCTGTAAAATTGCCAACAACGCTGAGTTAGAGAATGTGGGGCTCCTGCTTCCAGTGACAGTAAGGGGTTAGGTTTCTGAAAGCCTCTGGTTGGAACATTTTTATCAACCAATTCGTACCTGATCTCGTGTTCTGCGCTTTTCTCTCTAAAGGCTTTATGTGATTATGCACATGCGTGAGTCTCTGTATATCACTGATTCGTTCGGATCTAAGCTCGCGGCTGGCAGCGCTGTAACTCGAGCCTGAGCTCACCCAGCGCAGCGTTTTCTCCTAAGGCGCACCGCAGGCTTTCGGCGCCGTCGTGGGCGTGCCTTCCTCGCCATTCCTTCTGATTTTCACATTTCTCCAATAATTTAACTAACGTAAAATTACAAGACAAACTTGCTAAACCTGGTTAATGAGAAAAGTCATGAAAGCAGTGAGAGTAAGCGTGACGGAAACACAGCTTTCTCATTCTGTTTGCCACTTCTGAAGATCGCCGTCAGCTCTCGGAATGATGCAGCTGATCCCGGGCAGAGCGTTTCGTTCACTGTCCAAGCACAGTGTCTGACCAGCGGGGTTATCAGTATGTGATAGGAATCACTTATATTCATGGTATAGTTTTTTTTGTTTTTGAATCTGGAATCAGAAGATCTTTTGGAGAAAGGAGATAACATATCTGCCTTCCCAAATTGCACGATCCTGTCTCAATCAGGTACTTAGTCGGCATGAGATCTTCTGGAAATCTATTAAACATTAGAGGAACGAGGCTTTCTCAGGGCAGTGGACTTACCTCTCCTACGCCTCCCCACGGGCCGTTAGAAGCGCGGCTGATCGGAGGCTCAGGACAACCAACCTCATGACACCTGCGAGCCCTCAGCGTTCGGGGCCACCGATCTGAGTGCCTTCTTCTAAGCTCTCTTGTATCACACACGTAATGTCACAGGTCCCCCCGCCCGTGGTGGCCTGTGGGGCCTCGGAGCCCATCTTTTTATTCTGGCGTGAGCTTCGCTTATGGACTTTGAAGAAGGGGCGGCAATGACTCTTTGGTTTGTTTTCCAGTAATTGAGAGTAAGGTTGACTTTTTATCCGCATCACGCACCTAGCCACTGCGACCATTTGCAGACAAGAAGCTCTGTGTGGTGACCGTGTCTCCAGCACTTGCCGCTGTGGGTCGAACTTAGTCACGCTGGGCTGTTCTCACAGAACACCACAGGCGGGGGACTTATTTCTCGCAGCTCCGGAGACCGAGATGTCCAGGCTTCAGGCCCTGGTGGCTCTGGTGGCTGGTGAAGGCACCTTCTCGGTTTGTAGACAGCACCTTCTCTTTGCAAGCTCTGGTTACAAGGACACTCATCACGTTCACGAGGCTCTACCCTCACAGCCCGATTTGGTCCCAGAGGCCTCACATCCAATGTCGTCATTTCGGAGGGTGGGATTCTAACATATAATTTTAGGGGAACATAAACATTTAGCCCATAATGAGTTAACATCAAGGTGGTTTTCCTTCTGTCTCTCTGATCTTGATGTCAAAACTCCAACTGTCGGAGTGTCTCAGTACATTGTCCTCCAATCTTTTCTTCCTTCACCTGCGTGCTCAGCATCGGGGCTGTAATTCACACAGCCGAAACACCGACGCACCCCAGGTGCCAGCCTCTAGCCTTGTCCGCCCCTCAGAACGCCGGAGTCACATATCCAGCTTGGAACTTCCGTTCGGATGCCTGGCAGGTATCCAGAAGTCAACTTGACCTGAACGAAATTTCTGGTCTATACCGGTAATTGGCAAATTACAACTGTGATTCAAATCTGACCCTCTGT
>NW_024349803.1:25310079-25333919 GCF_902729225.1 Pteropus medius | reverse complement strand
CCCCGAGGCCGCCACGCAGCAGCGTCCGGACGCAGGGAGAAACGCCCGCGCCCCGCACGCCACTGGGGAGCAGTCCGCAGGCCCAGGTGGTCGGGGCGGACCCGGGGGTGGGGGGCTTGGATGGGGCTGTCCCCACCACTCCGTCCCGTACTGGACACTGTCGGGGCCCGGGGTGGAGGGGTGGACGGGGCTGTCCCCACCACTCTGTCCTGTCCCGGGCAGAGCACGCAGCTGCGGCGGGTCCGCGGGGGTCGGGGTCGCAGGTAAAGACCCGGAAGGACCGGAGCCGGGCCCAGGGAGCCGCCGGCCCGCGGTGTTCCCTGCCTCGAGTCGCTGCAGTGGGACCCACGGGGGGTCTGACACCCCGACCCACAGGACAGCGGCGCGGGCTGTGACCGCGGGGGCAGGTCCCCGACACCTGCCCTCACCTGACGGGCTCCATCTTTCAGAGAAATTGTTGTCTCAAGTATACGTCTTCTCTTTGGGAAGAAAATCTGAATATGTTCATGTAAAATCAGAAACTGAGATCCTTTTTCTACTAATCTGATTAATGCTCTGTTTCAAAAATGCACATGAGACGAGCTTGGTTTTTGAACGTGGGATTCTTATGCCTCCCGTTTTCCCCCTTTTTGCTGTTTTCATCTTATAAAACCAAAATTCCTACAATGGAAGCTCCATGAAGTTAGCTGCCTTATCCGCTGTTTTGCTGCTGTGTCCCCAGGACCAAGAATATGCCGTACACACAAGGCCCAGTCGTAATAGAGACGGTCGTTTTTAGCTCAGTCTGAATTATATTTCATGCTCTTTCGTGAAGATCTGAATCTGATTGTCTAATCAATTGTTTGTAAAAAAAAAGATGCATGAATTAATTGAATTAGGCAATCCCGGTGGTCTTTCCAAGATTAAATAACAAAAAAAATTACTATAATCATGTTCAATTAGAGGTCCATTTATATAACAACAGCACATTAACATGTTCATTTGGATTATATCAGTGATGCTGAAAGTCAGCTAAATGAGGAAGCAAAACATGGTATTTGATGGCCGTACTGGTCCTTTATTGTTTCAAACACACTCTAACACCAGGCAGTCATTTAGATTTTATGACAAGATGCAATAACCAGCCACCTGTGAAGTTTAAAATATATTTTTTTCAAATTAAATTTCTTTCTAGCGAGCTTTATTATGAATATTTCCTTCATTGTAGGATCACACTGGCCGTGGGTGTCATATGTCAGGCGTGATGAAGAGAATGTGTTTAGGACAGCATTTATGCCAAACAATTACGAAGCAGACAGAAAACTCTGAGTCATTAACATCTCCACTGGGGTCAGAGATCACCAGGAGAGAGAAGCATAATTAAAAAATCAATCAGAATTAGCCTAATTGCACATACAATCATCAAGGAAGTAATTTCTATTGGGCTGAAAAATTTCAGGTGTAATTGATGTTTAATCAGATTAACAAATCATTAATTTTACTTCCTGAATTCGAGGCACACTCAGAATGAACTCTGGTTACAGATCTAATGGCTGCAGAGGGTTTATGATTAAATAACAGTCATGACGACCACGAACTCTCTCCTGCCCATCGTCCTCCCCAGAAGCAAAGTCTTCCGTTTCTGATTTTCGTTTCCGTAAGGGCTCCCTCTCCCACTGGGTGGGCAAACAGGTTATTTTCTTCCTACTTGCTGTCTGAGAAGGTCTCGTCTTCCTTCTTCCCTCTGTCCCTCACTCCTTCACTGCCTTCTCAGTCTACTTACCAGTCCATTGCCTGTTAGCATCCAGAAGATCTGCGGAGCGATCTGATGCTCTCTACGCAGTAGTGAAATTCATTTTCTTCTCTCAGGATACTTCTGGGAGTTTCTTTTTATGGTTGGTGATCTGAAATTTCAGAACAATATGTTTGCCTTCTTTTTAATTTATTTGGCTGGATATACCGGATTTGAATAGAGGGTTTATTCCTATCTTTATCTCTGCAAAAATTATCTTCTATTATTTCTTTTATCATTTCCTTTATTTCTTCTTTTCTCTCTGAGATACTGAACCTTCTGAGTTTGTTTATTTTTTTTTTTATATTTTTTGCTTCCTTCATAGATTATGAGAATTATTCAACTTTAATAGCCCCATTATTCATTTTGACAATTATCTTTTTACTTCCTAAAAGACCTATTTTGGTTTTAAGTTTTTATAGCAATTCTTTTTTAATGTTATAATGTATTTTGAATCTTTTTATAGAAATCATAACTTCTAAAATTATTTGTTTTCTATAAGTTATGTCTGTTTCTTTTGGAACAAGCTGGTCTATTTTTCTTGTTCTCACTCTTTCAAGTTGCTGCTTTTAGTGATCTTCAGGTGTCACTTCATACTTTGAAAGGACAGTGATACTGGTCACAGATTCCCCAAATGCTAAGGTAAAGTGAGAACCAGCATTCTCATGAAAGACTTAGTTTTGTCTAAAGAGATAATGCAGTTCTTTCAGAACAGTCATTTAATTTGGGAATATTGCTTCCTTCATTGGAAATATCTTGGTTTTTACACTCTCTGCTGTTTAGGGATAGAAAATTTCATCAAGCTGTGGAATTAGTCCATACAGAACCCTTCAGAGAATTTCTGCCCCCATTTCTACTCAAAACTTTTAGTACCTGCTCAGTCTTAAGTCAGAGGCTGGGAGGGGCTCTGTCGGGCGGATTCTCCTACTTCTCATAAGAATAATTTTTCTACCTGTTCCATACATTTATCAACACCTAGAAATTTGTGAAAAGTTTTTGTACATTTTTTTCCTTTGCATGTCTACATATATTTGTATTAACAGTTTTCTTTTATCGGGCCCTCAGTAGTATGCCTACTTCACTGTATTGAACTCCAAAGTTGGGAGTATGATTTTTAAAATAAATTCTGTAGAACGGTCTACAAATCTAAGAATTCTCATCTAATATCTCTACATATTTACTTGTAAAATTTGATTATTCTTATGTTTCCTAAACAGAGTATTTTTAGACACTTATACGTGTAGGGTCAAGAATCATTTTTATAAATGATGATGGACCTGGAGTCAACCTGTTCGCATTGACTGTAAAGTGTATGTGAAGTTGCTGCTGCTCCTTCTGATGGAAGGCTGGTCTGCTATAGGACACCCTCCCACGGGAATAACTGGAAGAGCAGCATAAACTTATTCTCTCAGTTTCCATGATTCGGCATAAGCCCTTTGCTCAGAGTCTCCTGTTGAAATCAAAGAGTCAGCATGTCTGTGACCTCGTCTGAGGCTGGGCGGCCTCCTTTAAGTATACTCAGGTCACCGTTCCTGTGGCTACTGTTTTGGGGTGGGCTGTTGGCTGGGATGCTCCGAGCATCTGACGGGTACCCTGTGCCCCTTCACAACACGGACGTTTGCTTTTTGGTCAAGGCCAGCAAAAGAGCATCTCTCTCACGTGAAATCTCTCTGGCTTCTTGTTCTTGAGCCACAGTTAATATGATTAGGCCAGACCACCCTGTCCTGATCATGTGATTCACAAGAATGAATGAGAGTAGGATCCCTCTTGATTAGTTTAAAGTCAATGGCCTTTAATTGCTTCTGTAAGTTCCCTTTGTGAAATAAAATAATATAATCATGGGAGTAATATCGCATCATATTCTCAATTCCTTCTCTCTTTCAAGGGAGAGGATTTCGCAGGACATATACACCAGGGGCTGGAAACCATGGGAGCCTTCTCAGAATTCCGCCCGCCACACCAGTAGACAAGTTCGCTCAAGCAAAACTAAGAGAAAAAAATAAAAAAATAAAACAGAGTCCCAGGAGGTCCACATATTGGGGTTCTTACAGACACGTTTTTAAGTAACACTGTTTTATATATTCAAAAAATTGATGGCCATGACAGTTTTAAGTGGAGAACTATAAGTAGAATTGCCAGATTTAGCAAACGAAAATACAGAATTCCAAGTGAAATTTCAATTTCAGATAAAGAGCAAATGGCTTTTTAGTGTACGTTTGTTTCATGAAATATTTGGAACATTCTCATACTAAAAATTATTTGTCGTTTATCTGAAATTCAGTTTCAGTTGGGCACCCTTATTTTATTTGGCAGCTCTAACTGTAACTTGTTCAGTAAATACGTTCTGTGAAATGTAAAATATAACATATAATTAAGGACTTGAGATTCAAAGAGCAGGTTAGATACCACGAATGATGGGATCAGTTAACAGGCACGTTGGTAAGAAGAGACTTATACTGAAGCATTAAGAGGGGAAAAAGGTGGAAAAATAAGAAAAAAAGCATAAGAAACGTGGAGCATGCGTATTAAAGTCTAACATTAATTATTGCAGAGAACAGAGTGAGATGGGAGGACTGGGTAGCGCTTTCTCCACACCCGGCGCCACGCTGCCTGCTTTATGTGTATGAAGCCATTCATTCCTTGCCATAGTCCTATGATGTCATTGTGTTCATTTTACAGATGAGATCCACGGGGATTATGCAGATTCCATAAAGTCAGCCAACTGGTAATCGGCAGAGCCCGCGTTTAATTCAGGCTCTACCACTACGCCATAAGGCCCGCCTAAATCATGAGAAAACCAGCCGTAGAGAATAGAGTTTTGGTCACCGTCGTTTTGTTTTTACACGTATGAATTGTAGCAAATGAATCTCGATTACTACTATGTAAATAGAAGCAAATAACTTTAATAAAAAATGATAAATATCGAGGTACTCAGGTTAGTAAGGGCACAAGGCAGAGGGAAATTTGGTCAGTGAGAGAGATTTGTGAATATGTTCCTGTAGGTGACCCATGAGCTGGGCCTGGGAAAGGGTTAGGTTGCTGGCTGTAAAACCTGACCACACCTTAGAGCCCCCTGGGGGACTTTGAAAGGCTGACCCCTGGGCTCCGCCTCCAGGGTTCTGATCCCGGGGTCTCGGCTGGAGCTGGAGCCGGGGAATTTGCATTTTAACTAGTGCCATGTGAACTGATACAGGGACCTCAGTGCAGACCACAGTTAGGTCCGAAAGAGGGACGCTGCATTAAACGCTGCCGGTGTGGACAGGACCAGGGACGGGCTGAGGCCAAGGCGGGTCCCGGACCGCGGGGTCAGAGCAGGAGAGTGAAACGAGCCAGCGGGCAAGACAGCCCGCCAGACCTCAGCGCTCTGTGGACAAGAAATGGTCACGGGGACAGTAAGGCTTAATGAGGGGAAAGTGGTATGTTTGTGGGTAAACGTTTTGGGGGTGTCACGAGAAGATAAGAAGCCTATGTTCCCAAAGACCTCCGGGGCACAGATATCTGGGCGTGACGGTGGTTCGGGGTTGCCTCTCTCTTCCTAGTTCCTTAGATGCACACACGGTTATTGTGGGTGACACCGTCCTCCCCGACGGTGGTCGTTTGGATCAAATAAAATGTGGACCATCTCTGCAGAAAGCTTGAAGGGGATCGTGCTGCCTTCTAAGTCTGGAGACTTCCTTTTGTCCGTGCAGGTAGAGTCGCTCCGCGTGAGGTTTTATTCGGACGTGAACGCTGGATCGTGACACTGTGTCTAGTGACAGTACATCCCGCGTCTCGGGCAGAACCGCAGCCGGCCACCCGCCCCGCCCCCATCCTCTCACGCCTGCGCCCGCCCCGCCCCCTGGATTTCCCGCCCCTCCCTCCGACTCCACGGACCGCGTGGCCAGCAGGTGTGCCTGACGCTTCCTCTTCCCTGAATCGTCTGCGTCTCTGATCTGCAGAACTTTGAGCGGACAGTTAGAGACTACAGCTTCTCCTCCTTTTCTTCGTGCCTCCCACCTTATGTTTCAAAATGCATGACATTAAGCTACTCACTTCACACACGCACACGATTTAGATAAGCGCGCACGTGTGTGTGTGTGTGTGTGTACTCGATTACTGAATTAAGTGAATTAGTTCAGTAAAACAATTTCACTGGACGTAGAGATGACCCCAGGCCCGTCTGACCTGGTTTCGGACGTTCTGTCCCCGATGTTTGCACCCATTCGAGTCTCTGGACGTCTCACATTTGCCTGCCAGAAAGGCCGGGTCTGTGCAGCACCCGCGGTGACAGCGTCCTTCGCTCCTAAAGCAGAAACACCTTGAGCCCCACGAAGAATGGGGGTTTACGGCAGACCCGTAGTCAACATTTTGTTTCTCGACATTTCTCCAACTTGGCTTGCCCAGTAGATTTCAGAGCAGGTGACGCGGCGGTGTGGACACGTGTTCGGTCTTCTCAGCCATTAGTGTCGAGTTAAAGCCCGCGGGGCTTCGATCGCACGGCAGGCTTCGTGCCTCGAGCCGCCGCTGCCGGCCAAGAACGGAGCATCGGAAGAGTCACGCGTTTATTCCTCTGGAATGCTAGGAAACCTCTGGACAGCTGACAGCTACGCCCGTGTCCCTACCTGAGGGAGGACCCGAGCCCCTTGCAAGCAGCTCCGCATGGATGCGAGAACCGTGTTGATGGCGAAAAGATGCTGTGCGAGCTGTTTAAAAATACCTGTCCCGGAGACCGACTCCGCGGAAACGGTTCTCTGCACTCGTTTGCATGGCAGGAACGCACGACGGGCCCGCGGGCCGGGAGGACAGCGGCCGAGCGCCCCAGCTCCTCTCACGGTCGCCGGTGAGTTTAAGTTATGCCGGCTGCTCGCGCGTCTCGTCCTGCTCGGCTCGCGTCATGACGCACGGACCTGGGGGCTGGCGCTGCCTCCACCCATGAACTTCACTCTGACCTGTATGGCCGTCCGCGGTATCGAGCAGGATGGCCTCGCTCGCCCACAGCTTTATTCTACTCTAAACGTGAAGTTCGACAATGCCTACCAGCTCTTGTCTGGCCAATTTCCTGTGAGCCAGTTTCCCGTGAGCTACCACAGTGGCACCTACGCGTTCTCTCTGCTCCAGATTTGCCTCCAACACCTCCTCGTTCGAGCTCCCGCCGATCGAATGTCAGTGGTCTTTCTCAAACGTAGAGACACAGAACGACACGGCTCTGTAAGATATCGCGGCTCGCTAAATACAGCAAAAAACGTACCTATGTGGTAAATATACATAACGTTATAAAATTGTATATTTTATACGCTTATAAGTTATTGATATACGATATATACACAAGTGTAAAAATAAGTAAGACACACATGCACCCACACACATGCAATCCATTCGTGTGTACACACACACACGCAGCTGGTTTACACGCTTTGCAGCACTTACGTTCTGTAAAATTGCCAACAACGCTGAGTTAGAGAATGTGGGGCTCCTGCTTCCAGTGACAGTAAAGGGTTAGGTTTCTGAAAGCCTCTGGTTGGAACATTTTTATCAACCAATTCGTACCTGATCTCGTGTTCTGCGCTTTTCTCTCTAAAGGCTTTATGTGATTATGCACATGCGTGAGTCTCTGTATATCACTGATTCGTTCGGATCTAAGCTCGCGGCTGGCAGCGCTGTAACTCGAGCCTGAGCTCACCCAGCGCAGCGTTTTCTCCTAAGGCGCACCGCAGGCTTTCGGCGCCGTCGTGGGCGTGCCTTCCTCGCCATTCCTTCTGATTTTCACATTTCTCCAATAATTTAACTAACGTAAAATTACAAGACAAACTTGCTAAACCTGGTTAATGAGAAAAGTCATGAAAGCAGTGAGAGTAAGCGTGATGGAAACACAGCTTTCTCATTCCGTTTGCCACTTCTGAGGATCGCCGTCAGCTCTCGGAATGATGCAGCTGATCCCCGGCAGAGCGTTTCGTTCACTGTCCAATCACAGTGTCTGACCAGCGGGGTTATCAGTATGTGATAGGAATCACTTATATTCATGGTATAGTTTTTTTTTGTTTTTGAATCTGGAATCAGAAGATCTTTTGGAGAAAAGAGATAACATATCTGCCTTCCCAAAATGCACGATCCTCTTCCTCTGTCTCAACCAGGTACTTAGTCGGCGTGAGATCTTCCAGAAATCTATTAAACGTTAGAGGAACGAGGCTTTCTCAGGGCAGTGGACTTACCTCTCCTACGCCTCCCCACGGGCCGTTAGAAGCGCGGCTGATCAGAGGCTCAGGACAACCAACCTCATGACACCTGCGAGCCCTCAGCGTTCGGGGCCACCGATCTGAGTGCCTTCTTCTAAGCTCTCTTGTATCACACACGTAATGTCACAGGTCCCCGCCCGTGGTGGCCTGTGGGGCCTCGGAGCCCATCTTTTTATTCTGGCGTGAGCTTCACTTATGGACTTTGAAGAAGGGGCGGCAATGACTCTTTGGTTTGTTTTCCAGTGATTGAGAGTAAGGTTGACTTTTTATCCGCATCACGCACCTAGCCACTGCGACCATTTGCAGACAAGAAGCTCTGTGTGGTGACCTTGTCTCCAGCACTTGCCGCTGTGGGTTGAGTCTTAGTCACGCTGGGCTGTTCTCACAGAACACCACAGGTGGGGGACTTATTTCTCGCAGCTCGGGAGACCGAGATGTCCAGGCTGCAGGCCCTGGTGGCTCTGGTGGCTGGTGAAGGCACCTTCTCGCTTTGTAGACAGCACCTTCTCTTCGCAAGCTCTGGTTACAAGGACACTCATCACGTTCACGAGGCTCTACCCTCACAGCCCGATTTGGTCCCAGAGGCCTCACATCCAATGTCGTCATTTCGGAGGGTGGGATTCTAACATATAATTTTAGGGGGGCATAAACATTTAGCCCATAATGAGTTAACATCAAGGTGGTTTTCCTTCTGTCTGTCTGATCTTGATGTCAAAACTCCAACTGTCGGAGTGTTTCAGTACATTGTCCTCCAATCTTTTCTTCCTTCACCTGCGTGCTCAGCCTCGGGGCTGTAATTCACACAGCCGAAACACCGACGCACCCCAGGTGCCAGCCTCTAGCCTTGTCCGCCCCTCAGAACGCCGGAGTCACATATCCAGCTTGGAACTTCCGTTCGGATGCCTGGCAGGTATCCAGAAGTCAACTTGACCTGAACGAAATTTCTGGTCTATACCGGTAATTGGCAAACTACAACTGTGATTCAAATCTGACCCTCTGTATTATTTTGCTACGTAAAATTTTATGGGGACCAGGCCACACCACTTGTCTATATTCTGTCCGTAGATGATCTCACATCGCAATGGTAGAGTTGAGCAGTTGCCACAGAGACCGTGTCGGCAAATCTGAGATCCTGCCTTTACAGAGAGCCTCAGCGGCGGTCTGCACGCCTGGCCGGCTCCTCTCCCCGCAGGTCTCTGTCTGATTAGGTGACCTCACCTCCCGTCTCATTTCCTTGGCCGAAATGCTCGTAACTATCCTTAATGTCGTTCTTTCCCTAACCTGCGACCCCGGTGCCTCGGCAGTCGCTGTGTACTTTACCTTTAAAATAAACTCCATATCTGTGTATTTTTTAAATCTCCATGGCAACCACCATCGAGGGGTGCCGGAAGCCCCTGAACAACGTCCTGATGCTGTCCTGGGTGCTGTTTCACCCTTGTCGGATCGTAGGAAGCGATTCTTAGCTCATGGATCAGGGGGGCCCTCCCTGTGCCCGAGAAGCTGCAAGGGCGCTGTGTTTCCTTCAGACTCACTTCTCTGCTCCCCCGTGTCTTCCTCGCCTCCCTGGGTCCCCCATCGCCCCCACACCCCGACTCTGGGCCCTCGCACTAGCCCGGGATGCTCTTCCCCGGCCTCTCCTCGTCAGTCACCTTCCACTTTAAATGCCTCTTCCTTCACGAGGCTTCTTCCTCAATCACTCCACCTAACGCAGTCACCCAGGCACATGGGACACGTGGTCACTTACCGTCGTCTGCCAAGCGCTTAGCTGTAGGGCAGGTCTACTTCTTTATGCAATTGTTTATTTTCTAGTTAATTGTCTCTCTCCAAAATAGAATAGAAACTCCTCGAGGATAGGATGCTTTCGTGCCTTGCTCATCGAAGCACCCGTGGTTTGTAGAGCGGGGCTAAGTCGCAGTGGTCAGATGGATAATTCCTCAGCTTTCCGGAGATTTTTCTCAAGGCCATCTTGAATAAGGTGGTCTCCGTGGGCTTCTTTAGACTAAATATGAAGGCAAAAGGCAGAACAATGCATCGTATTCATTTAAGTAACATATGTATCCCTATTAAATAATTAATTTGCTTTTATTCCTTTTTAAAAATATTTCCAAGCATAAAATTGGTGATAGTTACTTATGTAACAATAAAATTAAAACTAATGAAGTTAATTAATGAAATTCGGACATTTACCCGTTGGATTATTTTGTTAGTTTCTGCCCCAGTCCAGCTCTTAGAGGCTGGGTTCCTGTAGAAGCTGCTCACTAATGCACCACCTGTGTTTACTCGGTGGCATTGTACCAATACAGTTGTAAATTAGTGCTGAAGACTAAGGCGTGGCTTTTGCCATCAGGGACTTGTGTGCAGTGGGATAGGCTTTGTGGAGGCACAGAAAATAGCTTTTCCTCCTTCCATCTAAGTTCTTCTAGCTGTGCTAATAATCACATTAACCGGAGAAATGCCCCCAGATTTGTGATGGATGTACATTTGGGGACTGTGGGATGTGACATCCTGAGATTCATTGGGCAGTTGAGGTTTGTATGTCATTTCAGACGAAGGAGAAGCAAAGCAGGGGTCTGGGATTTCGAAGGGAAAGCAAGAAATTCACAGGGAGACGAGAAAGCAAACATGTGACAGACAAATTCTTGCCGGGCTACCTAGAAACTACGAGACACAGAGGGAAGTCCAACAAAATGGCTTCGCCAGATTCCTCCGTCCGCCACAGTTAGTTAGGATGCTGAAGCGATGCTTCCTGCCTTTAGCACGTTTTTCCATCTGAATTCCCTTAGGCAGGTAAGGGGGCAGGTTAAAGGGTCTTCCTGAGTTTTTCGTTTCTTAATAAAACCAACTTAAAATCAATATCTCCCCAAAAATATGTTATGGGGTGACAAAACTTTGGTCCCCTTCAGTTTAAAGACTCAAATCAGCTGCCTGTCTGTCTTCTGGAAAACACCTCCAACCAGCTGTGAGCTTCAGTGTTCCCAGTAGAGATTGGTTGGCACTAACTACGCCAGACGCCCTAACACGTCACGGTCACTCGCTTAACCCTTAGACAGGCATGGGAAGTGCAGGCTGTTATGATCCTCCTGCTACAGGGTCAGGGTGAGTAGGAGCGGGGTTGTCATCTGGCCTCAGCGAGTGTATACCGAGAGCTGGATTCCAAGCCAGTCTGGGTGGATCCAGAGCCTGGGGTTCTTGCCTCCAGTTAACTGAACAGTGAGTGACCCTTTGTCACTCGCAGTGGCCAGGATCTCAGAATGACAAGTCATCTCCCGCTAGGCTAGATTTGATTTATTAAGGTTGCATTTTTAATGATAATCCACTCATACTACCTGATATCGTGGCTTTAGACGTTGTTTTTTTTTTTTTTAATCTAAATTACGTACAAAAATTTTGAAGGTAGAAGGGTATTTAGCGATGCTCTCCAACCCCTTCATTTATAACTGGGACCCCCCAGTTCTAAGGGAGATTTAAGTCATGTGGCTGGATAGTGACAAGATCGGGAGGAACTAGGACGCTTTCCATCTGGACCACCAGCCCTCTCCAGATGCTGCTCCCACTCAATGCCAAGGGGAAAAACGTTTTCTTTTCCATAGCAGGAAAACGAGAGCACGTCGCCTAAACGCGTACCGGTCCAATTAGGGCAGGAATGTGGCAATCTGCTCGAGACACTGTTGAAAATATAACACTTCTGTATATTTCAGGCGTTCCAGAAAGCTTTTCATTTATGCATTCCTATGTCCACTACCTTTCCAGCTCTTTGTTGTTCATTCATTCATTCATTCATTCATTCAGCATTGCTTTTGCTCCAACTATGTACAAAGCACTGCATAAGGCAAGGAGAAAAGAAAGAATAATTAAATGATTTTATTCATAGTGACCTTACCCACTCTAGTCTATTTTGTAAGTTATCTAAAGTGATTTCGTTTTTGAGCTTTTAGGGGTGGATATTTTATTGTATTTAAAAAAAAAATTCTAAGTTAATCTTTTCAATATCGATTTTAAAATAGTTTTTTGTTTTCAAATACAGTTGGCAAATAATATTATGTTAGTTTCAGGTGTATGATGTTGGGATTAGGCATTTATATAACTTACAAAGCGATCACCCCAATAAATCTGATACCCGTCTGATGCCACACATGGTTATTACAATATTACCGGCTATATTCCTTATACCGTACTTTACATCCCGTGGCCTTTGTACCTACCAAATGCGTTTCTCAACCCCTTCCTTATTTTACGTCCCCAACCCCCCACCAAAATGTTCTTTCAAAACGCTCCCCATATCTGTGAGTTTCTGTTTCATTCGTTGATTTTGTTCTTTAGATGCCACATGTAAGTGAAATCACATGGCATTTGCCTTTCTCTGTCTTACTCCACTCTGCACAATACACTCTCGGGCCGTGCATGTTGCTGCAGATGGCAAGGTTTCACTCTTTTTTCTGGCTGAGTAACATTCCATTGTATACATGTACCACCTCTTCCTTATCCATCCATCCACTGATGGACACTCAGGTAGGCTCCATCTCTTGGTTATTGTAAATAATGCTGCAATGAACATATGGGTTCACATGTCCCTTTGGAGTAGTGTTTAGGGATTCTTTGCGTAAATACTCAGAAGTAGGATAACGGGGTCCTTCTCGTCTCTTGTAATAGCCTTTGTTTTAAAGTCTATTTTGTCTGATATAAGTATTGCTACCCTAGCTTTTTGTTTGTTTGTTTCTATTTTCATGAACTGCCTCTTCCCATCCCTTTACCTTCAGTTTGTGTGTGTCTTTTGATCTGAAGTGAGTCTCCTGTAGGCAGCGCGTGTCAGGGTCTTGTTTTCTTACTCATTTATCCACTCTACCTTTTGATGGAACATTTAACTCATTTACATTCAAAGTAATTATTGCTAGATATGTAGTTATTGCCATTTTATTATTCATATTTTTTAAATCCTTTTTCTTCTTCTTCTTAAAGAAGTCCTTTTAACATTTCTTGTAATTCTGGCTTGGTGACGATGAACTCTTTCAGCTTTTTCTTGTCTGGGAAGCTCTTTTGATTCTAAATGATAGCTTTGCTTGGTAGACTAATCTTGGTTGTAGGTCCTTGCATTTTATCACTTTGTGCCAGTCTCCTGCAAAGTTTCTGTTGAGAAATCAGCTGACAGTCTTATGGGGGCTCCTTGTAGGTAACTCATGGCTTTTCCCTCGCTGCTTTTAAGATTCTCTCTGTCTTTAATCTTTGGCATTTTAATGATGATGTGTCTTGGTGTGGGCTTCTTTGGGTTCATCCTGTTTGGGGCTCTCTGCGCTTCCTGGGGTTGTATATCTATTTCTTTCACTAGGTTGGGGAAGTTTTCTGACATTATTTCTTCAAGTATTTCCTACTCTTCTCTCTTTTCCGTCTGGTACCCCTATGATGCGAATGTTGGTACACTGATGTTGTTCCAAAAGCCCCTTAAAACCTCCTCATTTTTTTTGTATTTTTTTTTTCTTTTTGCTGTTCTGATTGAGTGTTTTCTGCTACCTTATCTTCCAAATTGCTGATTCATTCCTCTGTTTCATCTAATCTGCTGTTGATTCCTCCTAAGGTATTCTTCGTTTCAGTTATTGTATTCTTCATTTATGACTAATTCTTTTTTATGTTTTCTATCTCCATTATTACATTTAGTATCTCTTTGTTAAAGTTCTCACTGAGTTTATCTATTCTTCTCCTCATTTCATTGAGCATCTTTATAACCAGTGTTTTGAACTTTGCATCTGGTAGATGGCTTGTCTCCATTTTGTTAGTTCTTTTTCTGGAGCTTTGTTCTGGTCTTTCATTTGGGACATGTTTCTTTGTCGCCTCATATGGCTGCTTTTCTGTGTTTGTTTCTATGTATTAGGTATGGCTGGTATGTCTCCCAGTCTTAGGAGAGTGGCCTTATGTAGTAGGTGTCCTGTGGGGCCCAGTGGCACAGCCTTCCCTGGTCACCTGAGCTGGATGCTCCGGTGTGTCCCGTGAACTGTGTGTGCCCTACTATTGTAGACAAAGCTCGTTTGCTGTTTGCATGTCAGTGGGCGGGGACTGACCCTCAGGCTGATTGATAGTGGACTGGCTGGTGAGGAGGAGCTGGCCCTATAGAGCAGGATTCACTTTAGCAGTGTTCTGGTGCCTTCCTAGTCTGCCCTTTGGGTGTGTTGTCCTCGAATGCGGCCCCAGGTGGTGCTCCAGCTCAGTTAGAAGCTGGCCACTGTGTGTGTCGGTCCCAGAGCCTCCTGGGAGGGGCCTCACAGCAGCTCAAGTTCAGCCGTAGCTTATGCCCTGCCAAAGGCCACCTGGCAAAAGTCAGCAAGCAATCTACAGATGGTCATCACCTGTGCTGGGCTTAGAGGCAACTCAAGAGGCCAATCCTTGAATAGGCCAGCTGCCGCTAGTGCTGGGCTTGAGGCTGCTTAAGAAGAAGGACTGGGCACACCAAGGCCACAGGCTGCCTGTTTGAGTTTGTGAGTCTTTGAGAGATTTTCTGAAAGTCTACAGCAGAAGCCAAGACAGGCCGTTTGTATAGGAAAGCCACTAGAGGCGGCTTGGGTGGCCATATGTTGGGGGGTGGGGCCTCAAGGAATCACTTGGGCGGGGCGAGCGGTGTCAGCCAGATTGATGGGTACTCAGATTTGGGATCCACCTATGCATGCAGGCTGGGGAGTAGGAGGGACCAACGAAAAAACCAGGCCTTCTACCAGCACTGCTGTCTAGGGGAAAGCTGTTCCTCCGTCCCTCGTCCTGAAGCAGACAACTCAGTCCCTCCCTGTGTGTCCCTGGCACCTTTCGAGCTGTGGCCCCAGCACTGGAGTTCAGAGCAAGCGAGTCTGTCAGCGGTAAGTCTATGCAGTCCCTTTAAGAAGATGCTAGGGACTGCAGTCGCCCTTCGTGTGACTCAGCCACTGTCCCTACTGGTTTTCACAGCCAGAGGTTGTGTGGACTCCTCTTCTTGGCACTGGAACCCTAGACTGGGGAGCCCGGTGTGGGGCTGGGACCCCTCGCTCCTATAGGGGGACCCCTACAGCTGAGATATCCCTAATGATCAACTACTACACGCGGGTGTGGGACCAGCGCCTCTGTGTCTCTGCCCTCCTACCACTCTCGAGATGGCCTCTTCTGTGTGTCCCCAGTTGTAAGACTTCTTTTTAGCCAGTCTTCAGGTTGTTCTCAAGGATGGTTTTTCTGTAGTTTAATGGTAATTTTGATGTCTTCGTGAGAGGAGGCAGGCACAGCGTTTACCTCCTCTGTCATCTTGACCGGAAAATTATCTAAAGTGTTTTTAAAGGTAGACAGGTTATAATTCCTAAGTGAAATAAATATAAAACACATATAAAAATCCTATAGCATCAATGTGGCAATTTGTTGTTGACTGAAACACCTAGCTATTATTGTCTTAAAGTTTTTTTGTTCCAACTTCTATCAACATGACTAGCTAACATTATTGAGTGCCTAATATATGCCAAGTACTCTATTAAATGCTTCATGTGTATTGCCTAATTTAATCCCCTCGATGGTTCCGCACACAAATGTTTTATTATCCATATTTACAGCTTTGGATCACATTCCTAGTAATTGGTGAAGCGAAGATTCAAATGCAAGCAATTTTCTCTAGAGAGTGTATGCTTAATTACACCATCAAACTGTCTAAATTGATAGCTTACATAGAATATATTCCAGAACTTTGGCAGAGAACATTTAGAATTCTGTGAGTTACTCCACACTGGAACTAAGAGAACACATTTCTTCTCCTTTTCTCCTAACAAATTCTCCTCACTTCTGCTTTGTATGATTTTCCACAGAACTCTGCCCCATTAGTAACACAGCCATGATTTTATTTAATCCGCCAATAAACAATGACAACTTTGGAAATCTTACAGGGAATTTAAGCATTGCAATACATCCTTTTTGCTTAGACGTAGTCCTCTTTTGGAAAATGGAATTGGAGGGTGTGCTCGTTCAGGTTCTGTAACGTTTTTTAGCATCCTATTTTGTAAGGGAGTTAACAGCTAAAAAATGGTTCGAGCGAAAATGGCTGTTCTCCTGAGCTTGGCTGAAGATTGGAGAAGGCATAAATAGCAGTCTGCTTTCCTGATTTATTCTGAGCTCTGACACAACTAAGGCCCAAATATTTTATAAAGTGGCTGGCTCCAGGGCTGTTATTAAGTTCCTTGTAGGCTTCGAGCATTGTTCATTGGATACCCTTGGGTTTGAGTTTCATTTAAATGGTGGAAAGATGTATGTTTATATATCATTTCAACTTCATGAGTAAGACTTGGAAAAAGCGACTTTCATTACACCTAATAGACACAGTCTGAGAGGTAAATTGGGTCTACTCTGTTCATCAGAGTATCGGGGGATTGACATACATTTTTTAAGCCAAAAATATAAACTTCATTGTGTATCAGGAGACATGCGCTGTCAGTTACCTATGCATTTCTCAGTGTTAAGTAGCTGAATTGTGAAAGATGAGTGATCCTCTATAAACGCAAGATAAATGTGACTGCATTTGGACTTTCTAAAAGAATCGTAGGCAACGCGCGCTCAAAAATCGCCTGCCTCTTTGTAAATAGACGCATTTTGGAATTGATGGTAGAAGTTACAGGGTTTTTTCTAGGGCGACATAAATCTAACAAGGATTCGGCTGAGGGTAAGGCCGTCTTCCTACACCGCCACCAACTGCTCTCTAAATGCTTATTACACTTACATACAATATTCATACCATGTGTGAGAAGCCACTTGGTGGCCTTTTAGTCACACTGTGTATTGAACATGAACTCCAAAACGAAACACGTTGAAGCGCCATCATCTCCCACATACTGGTGAAAGGGTCGACGTTGAGGGGACTCGTGGAATTCTTGGCCTCATTTTCATTCCAAGTTTCATAGCTTCTGGCCCTCAGTTCTTTATTTGCATAGAAGTCAGTGTCTGGTAATCAATCAACATGCTCTGCATTCTATAATGACCAAGTAATTAGCATCTCCCTGCATTATTTCCAACTCCCTACAGAGAGCGCAGAGACATCGATCACTTTAAACATGAGACATATGACTTTGGGGGCACTGTAGGGCAAATTGAAAAATAATTATTCATACTGGCTCCTAGATTTATTGTTTCTATTTTAGAAAAGAGGACCTTAATTCCCTATTAGTTGTTAGAGTGTACACTTATTTTTCAAAGCTCTTTGAAATTAAAAAGATGTTTAGCTGTTTATTAAATCTTACCTGATTTTTTTTTTCCTGGAGGAAAAATAGTATAGATTTAAAATCCATTAAATAATACTTAATGTATTCTTTTATCTATACGTAGAATTAAATGTCATTTGTCGTTTTTACCCCAGTTTATTGTATTTTAAAGCAATGTTTCCTCAAATCCCTTAGGTACCTTCAGATAAGCTACTTTCTAAGGGATGCACACGTCCCCTCCGCAAGCAGAGACATCGCTGGTTGGCTGCCTGAAGGGCGCCTCTGAAACGCCTAATGTTTTTGCAAAGATTGGTTTAGACGGCTCCTGAAATCTCATGTAAAATATCTATATCAGTTAATTATTCTCTGCTTTACGAAGCAGACGCTTGTGCCGCGACACTCTCCTGGTCCTTTCATTGCTACAGGTGTCTCCATAGATCGTTAGGAAGTGAAATCAGAAATTTCTTCTACTCCCAGATTCTATCATCTACCACCTAAAGGGTGCTTGTTTTTTTTTTTGTCACATTTTGCTATGCAATTATTAAGGCTGGTTTGACCGAATAAAATGTCACTCGTATTTGAAACAGCAAAATTAAATCCTGGAAGAATGAAGAGTTGCTGGAAAATAATTGGAAAGAGTAAAATATCTTAATTCATCATATGAAGACACGTATTTCTGGACTCTCAATCTCTATCCATACACACTGGCTGCAAATGTAACGACATACCCACCGCTAGCATTAGAAATTACGGCTTCTTTCAAGAGAATGTGATCTTATATAACTCTCGTCTTATGACTAAAAGAAAAATAAAAAAAATAAATAAATACGTATGTATTTACGATGACCGAAATCGAGGCCCGGAATCAGTTCAAGAACATCTTCCATGCTGAGGAATTAATTCCAAAAGATCTGTGCATAGAAAATGAAGCCCATATGCGGTAATCAGAATTCCAAAGATGTCCCCCGAGACACTCGTCATCTGCTCGTTCAAACACCGAGGGAGAGAGGTCGCAGAGGGACTTAGATTCCTGAGTGACTATCTTAATTCGGAAGATTACTTCAGGTACTGGGTGAGCCCGCCATACGCGCTCGAGCTCTTCAGAGCAGAAGACCAAGCGGAACATCCAGGCAGAAGAGACATGTCGAAGAGCTCGGAGGACGCACCGTGGTTGGTGTTGGAGGGGTCAGTAGCCTGGACTCACGTCCTCTAGAGCAGCGGCCCCCAACCTGTCTGGCACCAGGGACCGGGGCTCCTGTGAGCATCTAATGTCTGACGACCTGAGGCGGGGCTGAGGCGGTGATGCTGGCTCTGGGGAGCGGCCGCAGATACAGATGGAGCTTTGCTCGCTCGCCCACTGCTCACCTCCTACTGTGTGGCCCGGTTCCTCACAGGCACCGACTGGTATCGGTCCACAGCCCGGGAATTGGGGACACCCACTCTAGAAGGTGAGAATGACCTATGTCAATCAGCCAGCAATGACACGGGGATCTCATTCCTACAGCTGTACGACACTAATGGACCCAGCCATGCTTTTCCTGGACTTGGGACCCTACCAAACTGTAAGATACTAAATTTCTGTTGTTAAAGCCGCTGACTTTGTGGCAATTTGTTTTGATAGCAACAGGACAGTGACACATGCTCACCCGCACCTGTGATGCCTGAGCACAGCCCAGGTTTCTAAGCTCTTTGAGGAAAGTTGGCCTCTTGGCCTCGTTGACACGGCTCCATCTTCCTAGTGATGCGTCATCAGGCGATGAGCCGCCTTGTGGAACAGACAAGAATTTCAAGAAGATTCCAGGTTGCTGTTTCTATTTCGCTGTCTGGATCAAGACTTTCAATATTTTTAACCAATATACGGTGGCCAGAGTGGCCTTTCCAGGATCCACATTGTCCCATCTCCCCCTCGTCCCCTCTGCGCTGGCACCCCCTTACCTGCCCGAGGCCAGGAGGCGCCAGCGATGGTCACTGGGATGGCCTCTGGGGTCGCTCTCTCCAGGTTCCAATCCCGGCCTCGCTACCTTCTCGCCCTGTGACCTCGGGCAAAATCCTTAGCGCCTCTGTGCCTCAACTTCCCATCCATATAATGGGGAGAATAAGAGCACCATGGTATTAGTCAGTGGGGGCTGGCGTGACAAAATGTCACCGACCGGGTGGCTTCAACAGCATCAGGCTGGAGGTTCAGGCTTCAGCTTGCAAACCTGGGGGGCGGGGCACAGTTTAGCCCGTAGCACTTGATTCAGAGGGTTGCCGTTGGCGGAATTGACTTATTTGTGTCACTTTCCTTTTATGCGTATCGTCTTCTGTTTTCACTGACCCATTTAACGAATATTTGTATCCAAAAATAAGCTTTTACGCGGCGTTCTGATCCCAGACACAAGCAGTAGGCGCAAGTGTAATCGGAATATTTTTCTTCCCACGGGGCTGAGAGACTATGCAGCTCCAGCCACAAACTTAAACTCTTCTTTCGATGGCTAAACTGTTCTTTCATTCAACGACTATTTATCATGTTCCCGTGAATTTCGGAACTCAAGGCTCCATACATAAATAAACCATATTCGCTTCTCTGTTCTATTACTAATAATATGTTTGGTCAGATCCAGCAGTGAATGCAGTAAATGTGGCTAAATCGCCCTTTATTAATAACCAAGTCACTGAAACGATTTCAACCGGTAGAGTTAGGTAGAATTAACTGGATCTTAAGCTAGCTTTTATTCTGGAAGAGTGTTTTTATGTCTCGTTTTGACACAGTCCACGTTATGGACTATTTGCTACAAGCTAAGCTTACTGAAGAAATATAAGAAAAATGCATATAAAGCTCCTTGCGCAGTTCCCGGCACATAATGAGTGTTTTTCTTTTCAAAAATTACTGTTTGATCCCTACAAAGCGCTCATGATTTTTCTAGAAAACAGGACACATCGTCAACGTGACGAGATTCAGTTCTGGCGGAAGAAAGGGATCTTGAAGGAATAGAAGGGGCACGGTTGATGCCCCGCGGTGGCCGCTATGAAGAATGAGGATGAGCGTGAGAAGGGGCGGGGCAGGCGGGAGTCCTGAGGGGCCGGGTGCCCTGCGAGAGCGGACAGTCATCCGATTTCCTGGGGTGCAGAGGTCAAAGAGAGCTTTGCGGTCAGGGACCTCAGACTGCGGCTTGCCCCTTTTCTTAAGAAAGCTGCTTCCTCTGCAGCCCACTGTCTGTTTTCTTAGTCAAAGACATGTCAGAAAACCGGACTTGCTAATTTGCTTCACTATCAGCTTCCCAATTAGTATCGTAAACGTTTATGTGATTTTTTTTCTCACATCCACCAGGAAGGACAATTTAAACATCCCCCCCGGGTGTGGTAATAGAACACACGACACAGAATCTCAATATGTACTTCTTGATTTCTCTCTTCTATTGCATTGGCTGCTTATTTACTGTAAAACTCTAGCTAATTTTTACAGTACGAAATGTTGCAAGTGTTGCTTTATGTGTTCGATTACAACAATGAATGATTTGCGTGATGTAACAGCCCACAGGCCGCCAAAGAAATAATGGTTTTAAAGGCTTGGAGTTGCTGACTATTTCTGAAGCAAAACTGGAAAAGATTTAACCTGGAGAATGATCGATTTCTCAGTGGTGTCTTTCTGTCGTAAACTCAAGGTACTGGGAAAGACGTGCTCCAATTTTTCCTCGGCATGGAGTGATGCCAACAACCCACATTTAAAAAACCGGAGACATTAAAAGTAGAATCGCGTATCAGTTGTAAAACTTCACAGATGTTCTACGATTTCGATTTTAATTAAAGTAACTTTTCAAGGCCCTCGCCTTAGTGGGAACCCGGAGCCGTCTTGTTCAGTGGTTGAGATGAGTGGATCGAGCATCGTTTGAGCCGTAGGCACAATGCGTGCGCCACTAGAGCTGTAGGCACACTGCGTGCATCGTTAGAGCTGTAGGCACACTGTGTGCATCGTTTGAGCTGTAGGCACACTGCGTGCATCGCTTGGGCTGTAGGCACACTGCGTTTACCAGGGAAGCGTCCAGGAGTTCTGCCGGAGCGAGCGTGCTGACAAGGGCCGTGCAAACACTTGGCAGCCTCTGCAATGACGTTTGTTTCTTGTCAGCATCCTGGGCGCATCCCCCGTCCACAGCTTTACTGACTTTGTTTTCTCCTTTCTCAGCGATTTCTTGACTCATTTTGTTCTTTGTGCTTCCTCGTATGGCGTTTTATTTATTTATTTTGTCGTTAGTGTCGGGGAAAGGCAGCCCTCTTTTTATCCACGGCTGGGCTCATCAGCAGGCACTGAGGCTTAGCCCCAGGCAAGGGCCACAGATGCGCCTGTCTGTCCCAGAACCACCTCCAGCCTGAGCACAGACCTGCGGGTGACGTCGCCCAGGCTTCCTTCTGAGTGTCTGCTGAGGGCTCCTTTCACGTGTGTCTCAGCATGGCAGGGAAACAGCCGCGGGAGGAGGAGGAGCCAGCTGCCCTGGGAGAGGCCTTATCCATCGGCCCCCTCCCCAGACCTCCCTCCTGCATCCGCCCCCTCCCCCGGACCTCCCTCCTCCCTCCTCCCCCTGCCCCGAACCTCCCTCCTCCTGCCCCCCTCCCCCAAGACCTCCCTCCTCCATCCACCCCCCTTCCCAGACTTTCCTCCTCCTTCCGCCCTCCTCCCCCAGACTTTCAGCGGCCCTGGCGTCGGTGCCTACGGAGCTGCGACTCACCCTCCAGCCTCTGTGCGTCCGAGCTTGGCGCCTTAACATTCTGAACGGGACACGGGAACTCAGCCTGGCCTGGTGCAACCCAGAGTCTCTACAGCGTCTCCAAACCTGGCCTCTGCCCGTGTGACCTTATCTGCGAACGAGGGAAACGCCAGCATCCGCTGCTCGCGTGACGAGTCCCAGGGGTCATCTTCGCTACCCCCTCATTTTCTCCCTGGCTGTGCAGCTCAACGGAAACTTCTGTCGACCTCCGTTCCTAAACGTCCCGCGTGCATCCCCGCCTCTCCCGCCCGCGGCTGTCGCCCCTGCGCCGGGCCCAGCTCCCATGCGTGGGCTGCAGAGGGGGCCCCGGAACCGCCTGGCGGACAGGCACACGGGGTCTCTGCATTTGTCCAAATAAACACGGAGCGATGTCACCGGCCTCATCCCACGCGGGAGACACTTCAGTGAACCCTCGTCTCAGCGGACATGGGTTTACCTCCTTTCGACACCCTCGCCCACCTCCACGCTCCTCTGAGCGATGCCCCCAGCACCCTACGAGGCCTTAGCGTGTGCTGTTCCTTCTACCCACACGCCCTTCCATTCAGCCATGCCCTCCGGAACGCACACACACCGTGCACAATAACAATAACAATTATTGAATATTACTTAATATTTAATTTAATATTTAATAACTTAATATTATTATTATTTTTGCTGAGTTGTTTCTTCTCATTCATTCACGTGTCAGATTCCAATTCAATCATTTCTTTCCTGGGAAACACCTCTTGGCCTCTCTAACTAGATCATTTTCTCTCCTATGGAAAACACACACACACCCCCACATATATTTAATTTTACACTTAATTCTAGGATTTATTGCGTTCCGGGCTGAAATTTCTATGAAGGTTCGTGCCATACCCGCTTTTGCTCAATATCTGATCCATGGTGTCTAGTGTATTGTCGGGCACGTGATATCTACTCAATAAATATTTATGGATTAAATGAATGGATTCCTTTTAGTGCACACAGAAGAAGCACAGCTCATTTTCTACCTAACGTGTCTTCAGCTACTTGAGGAGAAGCATCCTGCTTCTCACTTCATCTTGGACCTCCTCACTTCAGGGAGAATGACCTTCATTTATCCAGTCAAGCTTCGTGTTAAATGACCTCGTGACCCCTTGTAGCCCGACCCCTTCCCTCGGAATGTGCTTTCATTGTCTGGGTAAAGTAAAGCGACGCCCCCAAGTGAATCCAGCTCCCCCGTGACAGCTCTCCCTGTCTCCTGTGCACACGCCTCTCGACTCCCCTGTTCCTGCAGTGACGTGCACGGGAGAACATGAGCCCGCAAGGCGGTCATCACGGAGCCATTTCTCGGGATCTCTTTTACCGGAGAACTTACTTAGCTTTTCTGACATAATTCCAAATTCGTTTTGGTGCGTGATGCCATCGTTCTTACCATTTTGCTCAGTTTCGCCTGAGGTAACTTAGAATCCTGAGCCCCATCGTGGAGTGTCCGAATGTGGAGGCTTTTATTTCGATCCCTCTGTTTCTGAGCTGAGGAAATGGAGAGCGAAGGAACCAGAGTTATTTTCCTGAAGCCGTGGGAAAGATCAAAGATAGGACGAAAACACGGCTCTGCCGACTCCCGGGCTAGAACCTCTAAAAAACATGCCAAAGTGACTAACAAGCAGGGAAGGTTTTTAAAAACGATATCTATATTATTTTCCAGAAAATTTTGTAACTGTTTTATACCCACCATCCAAGGCTCTGTTTCACTTTATCTGAGTGGGAATCGGAGTATCAGCAGGAAGAAAAAAATTCCAAAGTGATTCTTTTAATCTTACAATTTATGGAACCACTATATTAATCAAGCAGTAATTCATTAAGCTACTAATACAGTAGCTATTACAATGGTGATGACGGTGATGATGCCGATGATGGTGATGATGGTGATGATGCCAATGATGGTAATGATTATGGTGATGATGGTAAT